>NC_142869.1:137196250-137501875 GCF_051225735.1 Oryctolagus cuniculus | reverse complement strand
TCTTTTGATTAAGGGTGATAAGAGCCAATTGTAGCTGTGCTTCAATGGTTTGAGCTACATCAGCAAATTTATCCATTTCTTGTTTTAAGGATTGATTAGCTCTTTCAACCATTCTCTGCAACTGTGGATTATAGGGTGTGTCTGTGGTATGATCAATATTTAAGTATTGGCACAGTCCCGTGACTCTTTCTGCTGTGAAGTTAGGGTCATTATCTGTATGGAGTGCTTGGATATGAAATAGGTTCTGTAGTTCTAATATTTCCCATACTGTTTCCTGAGCAGTTTCCTTAGGAATTAGCTTAGCCCATAGAAGGCCAGTAGATGTCTCAATGGCTACCAGAATTAACAAGGCCTCATAGTGGGTCACATCCATTCGCCACAGTCCTGGCCCTGATCTACTAATATGAGGAGTAGTTCCTCCTTTATGTACACACTTGAGGCAGTTCTTTATTATTTGTTCTGCTACAATTTTTGGTAAGCTGAATTGTTGTCGCAAGTATGACACATCACTTGCCATTTAGCATGCCATTTAGCATGATCGTCCGTGGCTGTCTCAATATGTTCTAGAAAAAAGATGTTTGGTGCCTTACTTATGTCATGGAGGACAAGCATTAAAATTAACTGAGCTATTAGTTGTCCTGTTTTTACATATACTATTTTTTGGGATAGGTTTACCAATCTTTTTTTAAACTTTTATTTAGTAAATATAAATTTCCAAAGTACAGTTTATGGATTACAATGCCCCCCCATAACTTCCCTCCCACCCACAACCCTCCCATCTCCCACTCCCTCTACCATTCCATTCACATCAAGATTCATTTTCAATTATCTTTACATACAGAAGATCAATTTAGTATATATTAAGTAAAGATTTCATCAGCTTGCACCCACACAGAACACAAAGTGTAAAATACTGTTTCAGTACTAGTTATAGCATTAATTCACATTGAACAACACACTAAGGAAAGAGATCCTACATGAGGAGTAAGTACACAGTGACTCCTGTTGTTGATTTAACAATTTGACACTCTTATTTATGGCGTCAGTAATCACTCTAGGCTCTTGTCATGAGTTGCCAAAGCTATAGAAGCCTTCTGAGTCGCTGACTTCAATCTTGTTTAGACAAGGTCATAGTCAAAGTGGAAGTTCTCTCCTCCCTTCAGAGAAAAGTACCTCCTTCTTTGATGGCCTGTTCTTTCCACTGGGATCTCATTTGCAGAGATCTTTCATTTAGATTTTTTTTTTGTCAGAGTGTCTTGGCTTTCCATGCCTAAAATACTCTCATGGGCTCTTCAGCCAGATCCAAATGCCTTAAGGGCTGATTCTGAGGCCAGAGTGCTGTTTAGGACATCTGCCATTCTATGAGTCTGCTGTGTATCTCGCTTCCCATGTTGGATCGTACTCTCCCCTTTTTAATTCTATCAGTTAGTATTAGCAGACACTAGTCTTGTTTATGTGATTCCTTTGACTCTTCGACCTATCAGTATGATCAATTGTGAACTGAAATTGATCACTTGGACTAGTGAGATGGCATTGGTACATGCCACCTTGATGGGATTGTATTGGAATCCGCTGGCACATTTCTAACTCCACCATTTGGGGCAAGTCAGCTTGAGCATGTCCCAAATTGTACATCTCTTCCCTCTCTTATTCCCACTCATATTTAACAGCAATCACTTTTCAGTTAAATTTAAACACCTAAGAACAATTGTGTGTTAATTACGGAGTTCAGAGTTCAACCAATAGTATTAAGTAGAACAAAAAAAAATACTAAAAGGGACACAGTATTAAATTGTACATCAACAGTCAGGACAAGGGCTGATCAAGTCACTGTTTCTCATAGTGTCCATTTCACTTCAACAGATTTCCTTTTGGGTGCTCGGTTAGTTGTCAGCAATCAGGGAGAACATATGATATTTGTCCCTTTGGGACTGGCTTAATTCACTCAGCATGATGTTTTCCAGATTCCTCCATTTTGTTGCAAATGACCAGATTTCATTGTTTTTTTTTTTACTGCTGTATAGTATTCTATAGAGTACATGTCCCATAATTTCTTTATTCAGTCTACTGTTGATGGGCATTTGGGTTGATTCCAGGTCTTAGCTACTGTGAATTGACCAATCTTATCTTTAAAGGATTTTGATCTCCTGGGCTGATGAAATCTCCAACTACCCTTACTTAGGCCTCAGTCATCTGTGATGTTTCTGTTATTCACTCCCATTGTCCTGGGATTATGGTAATTTGTGTTTGTAGGTTAAGGGTTATACTTATACCTTTGGCATAAGTACTAGATCTTTTGGGGTACTTATGGAGTATCCAATCTGTTCTAGTTCTTTTTCCTTAATGTTACCACCTTCTACTACCAGGTTTATTTGAGTTGTATTTATTTGTGAAACTAATTTGTCAATATTTTCATTGCCTGGGATTCCCTTATGTCCAGGCACCCACTGCATGTAAATTTCTTCTTTACTTTCTATGCTTTTAGTATGGTTCTAAGCAAAGGTTCTTCAATATTTACAGGTAGGTTATGTATATGTATATACATATTGGGGATCCATAACTATATTCATTATAGGGGGTCCTTCTTGAAGGGCTAATAGCATGGCTCTTTTTTCTAATTCTTGATTACTTCCCTCACTCTCCTTAACTAGTTTAACTCTATCTGATCTCCAAAAGCCATATTTTCCTTGGCCCTGTTTGCTTCTTCCATCAACATATTAAGTAGGTCCTGGCACGGGATGACCTTGAAGACTGCTTAGTGCCCTTCTAAACATTAAAGTTGCGTGGATACATTCACTCTGCAGTACCCAGTGCAAGTAGGGGTCTTCCTGAATAATAACGTCTAAATCCTCTTTTTTTATAGGTAACCTCTATATAGGTTCTTGCCCTATTCGTACAATACATTCTTGTCTAATTTTATGTAGACATTTTAGGGCTCTAGTTAGAGGAGATGCTGCTAATACTTTTGGAAATACCTGTCTACCTACCCAAAGGATATCAGATCCTTGGTGCACTTTATAATTTATGGTGTTACCTCCCATCATAACAGTACAGTAAACTTCCTTGCTGGGTCCTAGTAGCTTAAATGTTTGTGTTCTTGTAATAGCCTCCTTATAGTCCATAATGGGGGGTCCATTCCCTGATACTGTATAACTATTGGTTTCCCTTCATTATGAGAGTAAAAGGTTTTGTCTTAATTCCAGGAACAGCTTGGGTCATCCAATTAAGGAGTCCTACTAACTTTTGTAGTTTGTTTAGGGTGGGTTTCTCTGGAAGTTCTGGCAACTCTAGTTTTCGTAATGTCCATTTATTTGGGTGTAGCAAGTAACCCATCCATGAATAAGGATACTGTTCTTGTCTCATTTGGGGTCTTGAATCCCTTTTCTAGAAGCATTTTTCTAAGTTTTTCTACTATCAGTTTGTGTTGTTTTGGAGAATGATCAGACCCAATATATTTATCATCCATATATTGATAAAAATCTACTTCTGGGTGTTGTTGTCTCCAGGGCTCTAGTATGTCCCTTAGTGTACTTTGGTAAATCAAGGGACTTAATACAAAATCTTGTGGGAGGCAATTCCAAACATACCTATGACCTGGACCTTGATTATTAACCTCTGGGATGGTAAAGGCAGTGTACTGCCTGAAGTCCTTATCCAGAGGGATGGTAAAATAAGTATCCCCTGTATCAGTAACCTGATTTCTTCTTTGTAATCCTCCAGGGTGTGGAATACCTAATTGAACTCCTCTTCCCTTATCTACTAATTTATTAAGATCTCTAAAATCTATTAACACTCACCATTTACCTGATTTTTTTCCTTATCACAAATATTGGGGTGTTCCAGGGATTATCTGGGCTTGCTGGAGATATCTTTCCTTCCTCTAGCAGTCTTTTTTGTTATTTCCTTAATTCCTTCTAATTTTTCTTTGGTTAAAGGCCACTGGGGAATCAAGGGACCTTTATTAGGATCTTTCATTTTTATTTTTATTGGGGTAATTTGGGTAGAGAGTTGCGCCATAATTAGGACTACCCCTAACTTTGTTAAGATATACCTTCTGAATATATTGATGGGAATATCTGGGGATATTAGAATGGATATCTTTGTCTTCCTTCCTTTTTTGTCTTTCAGTGTAACCTGTGAATTTTTTGTAATTTAGAGCACCCTCCCACCCCCTCTATATTTTGCCATCCTTCTATTATCCCTTCTTTTATTCCTTTAGCCTCTTGTTCCCTTATTATAGTTAAATCAGCCCCTGTTTCTAACAGCCCTGTTATATCTTTTCCCTAGGTTTGCCTTTAAGGTAGGCCTTTGTTTTAATTCTATTTTGGCAGTTTCGGGTAGATCCCTGTCGCAGGGGCTTCTATCTGTGTTTCCCCCAGGGGTGGGGCAGACGGCAGGACAGATGACTGGATATTCTGGGCAGACACCATCATGGTCTGGAGGACATTGCCCCCGCTTTCCCATTTTTTGGCTGTTTACATACTTTTGCCATATGTCCTGTTCTCCCACAATTATGGCATTTTAGTGGAGTTTTTTCTCCACTCTTACAATTTCTTGCCATATGCCCCTTTTTTCCACACCTGAAACAATTTCCCTGAAAACTTCTTGACCCTTGCTGTCTATCTCCAGCCTTTAAGGCTTCTGCCAGCATGGCCATCTTATAGGAGGTGGATCCAAATTCTCTATAGGCATACGTTTTTTCTTCTAACAAATATCCTGGTCTTAAATTTCTAAGCAACTTTTTACATTCTTCATTAGCATTTTGAATGCCCATGATGTCCTTTAAATATGTTCTCAAATCCTCTCTAGATGTTTCCATATCAATCTGAGTAAATAATCAATTAATAAACTCAGGGTAGGGTTCTTTGGGCCCTTGTCTGATGCTAACTGCTTTAGGGGCCCCACTGATAGTTCTCTGGCAATCTTGAAGTGCCTCAAGAACCCATGTTCTATAGAGGGTTCTGGCATCAGTGAATCTAGGGCCAGCTGCTTCTTCTGGTGATAATCCAATTCCCCTAATCTGATCTGCTGTTAGCTACATTGGTCTAGCCACGTCATCTGGGAGAAGGGGATGCATTTCATCCCATGCTATCGCCTTCTCTTTTATCTTGTCTATGACTAGCTATTTCTCTGCTGCAAAGCAAGGAGTTACATTTAGTAGCATATTGATGTCTACTGATGTAAAGTTTATTGAAATTACCCCAAAGTAAGTGATGGTAGCTGAGTGCGTGAGACTGTGTTCCTGAACTTGTTTAAGCTAAGTGGCTATTAGTCCAGGTCCCACAGGCTCATATTCTTGTCTACCATGTCTTAACATTATCGGGTAAGCTGACTGTTCTTTTGCTTTTTCTTCCTTACTTAACTCCCTGGGAATAACCTGAGGTTTTTGCCTACACTCTGTTATGGTGTCGAGCTTACAGGTGTCTCCTGTATATTTTGGATTTAATCCCTTGCCACAACAAATTAACACCTTAAGAGTGTCTACTGCACATTTATAATCTTTCCTGTTGTGTTTCGCCTTCTCCTCTTTGTAGAAATTCCTCCAAGAGGTTTTCTACCTCTTCCAAGGTCCGCAGATCTTGGAGGTCCTGTCCGGTACAAGCTGCTGCCAGTTTACAAGCCCAAGTTACATTTCCTGGTGAGTAGCATTTCACTTTCTTACCTGTTGGTGCCTGGCCTGGAAGGACCTTCACCTTCTCTATACTCACTAGTGCCTGTCTATATTATTTTGACTGGAACGTCCCACCTATCGTGGTCTCTTTCAACCACAGCTACTCACCCTTTTGATGATTCCTCAAGGGCTCATCTCTTTACCTTCCGACTTCAGGTCCCTCTTCTAGCACCAGCTGTTAGGATCTCCCCCTCCGGGAACTGGCCAGGTTGCCACGAAGGAAGAGTCGAGGAGACTGAGGAAAGTCAAGCTAAGCACTTTTTATTGGTACTATAGGCGAGTAGGAGGAGAGATGGCTCAAGCCTACTCCTGCAGACGCAAGGTGCTACAGACCAGGAGCTTCTCCCTGCAGGCACAAGGCACTATGGACTGGGGAGAGAGGCTGAGCAACCTCTGCTTTACAGTGTCTGAGGGTCCCCTTATATATGGTTTCTAGAGGTCAGCCCCGCCCTTGTGCCGACCTCCCAGGGTTCCATAGTCATAGCAATGACGGTTATGATGGTTGATTTGCAGTTTGGGGTTAGGCCATTATAACAGTTTTGCAGTTATACCGTTATAATGGTTTTGCACTTAGGCCATTTCCTCTTTCCAACTGCGCTATAGCGCACTCACTTTCTCCATGAATGGGTCCCTAACATCCATCTTATTGCAAAACACAGATTTCATTTATTTTATATCTGAGTAGTACTCCATAGTGTGTACATTCCATAATTCCTTTATCCAGTCAACAGTTGGTGGACATCTGGGTTGATTCTGTACCTTAGCTATTGTGAACTGTGCTGTAATGATGATGCGGATACAGATAACTCTTTCATAAACTGATTTCTTCTAATCTGGATAATTTCCCCCGAGGAGTGGGATGACTGGATCATATGGCAGATCTATTTTCAGTTTTCTGAGGTATCTCCATACTGTCTTCCACAGTGGCTGCCCCAATTTACATTCCCACCAACACTGGACCACATTCTCACCAACATTTATCATTTGTTGGTTTCTATATGAGAGCTATTCTCACTGGAGTGAGGTGAAACCTCACTGTAGTTTTGATTTGTATTTCCTTGATGGCTAGTGATTCTGAGCATTTTTGCAAGTGTCTGTTTGCCATTTTAATTTCTTCTCTTGAAAAACACCTGCTTAAGTCATTTGCCCATTTCTTAACTGAATTTTTTGTTTTGTTGTTGTTGAATTTCTTGAGCTCTTTATAGATTCTGGGTGTTAACCCTTTATCAGCTACATACTTTGCAAATATTTTCTCCCATTTGGTTGGTAGTCTCTTCACTCTGCTGAGTGTTTCTTTTGCAGTGCAGAAGCTTTTCAACTTGATGTGATCTCATTTGTCAAATTTGGCTTTGATTGCCTGTGCCTATGAGGTTTTTTCCAAGAACTCTGCCTGTGCCAATGTCTTGAAGAGTTTCCCAATATTCTTTAGTAATTTGATGGTATAAGGTCATAGATTTATGTTCTTTTATCCATTCTGAGTGGATTTTTGTGTAAAGTGTAATATATTGGTCTAGTTTCACACTTCTGCACATGAAGATCCAGTTTCCCCAGCATCATTTGTTAAACAAACTGTCCTTTCTCTAGGGATTGATTTTAGCTCCTTTGTCAAAGATACGTTGTTTGTAGATGCATGCATTGCTTTTGGGAGTTTCTATTCTGTTCTATTGGTCTACAAGTCTGTTTTTGTGTCAGTATCAGGCTGTTTTGATTTTAACTGCCCTGCAGTATGTCTTGAAATCAGGTATCATGATGCCTCTGGCTTTGTTTTTGTTATATAAGATTGATTTAGCTATTGGGGTCTTTTGTGTTTCCATATGCATTTTAGCATCATTTTTTTCTATATCTGCAAAGAATGTGGTTTGACTGGGATCACATTGATTCTGTAAATTGCTTTTGGTAGTATGGGCATTTTGATAATCTTGATTCTTCCAATCCATGAACTTGGAAGATTTTTCCATTTTTTTAATGTCTTCTTCCCATCGTGGAGATCTTTGACATCCTTGGTTAAATTTATTCCAAGGTATTTAATTCTTTTTGGAGTGATTGTGAAAGGGACTGATCTTAAAAGTTTCTTCTCAGCCATGACATTGTCTGTGTATATAAAGTCTACTGATTTTTCTGTGTTGATTTTATATCCTGCCACTTTACCAAACTCTTTCATGAGTTTTAATAGTCTCTTGGTGGAGAGAAAAGCTAACTAAACTTATTAGGAAGAAACCTAAGAACACAGCTTCACTAGTTTTGGATGTTAAAAAATCTGGTGTATTGAATGTAGGCAAGAAGAGAAGGGGTCTATCTGGACAGAACCACTGGGAATGGAGGTATGGAAACCAGTGAGGACACAATAGTCCTGCAATGACATACTCTCAACCTCAGGCTCATTTCCTCCAGGCCTATGGGATGTTTGCTGTTAAGAATTCTCAGTGAGCTGCCCAAATTTGGAATTAGGAAAGACAATGCTCTCCCTCTACCCCAACCAACATCCACCCCAACATGAGTGCAGAAAACAATTTCTTGGTTTTTGGCTTTTTATCCCTTTATCCCCCTGTGAAAGACACCTCTGATTAAGGCCATGACATCTGGACTTTGTTGTCTTGTTTGTGAGTGAAGCAAGCAGATGAACAAATAGAGGCTAATTATGTCTACCAATCTTGAGAAGTCAGCAAGATCTGGGGAAGACTTGCAAGATAGAATTGCCTATGGTTTAGCACAGAAGTCCAGAATACAGTTTAAGAAAATCAGAAAAGTTGAGTTTGCGGAACGAGTGTAATAGATATTACAATATTCTCTGGATTCCCTATGATTGCTTACTCACATGTTTACTTTGACAAAGACTGACTTGAGAAACAAATAAGTTAAAATACAATGAATAGAATTACTTTTTTAAAATGCTTATTCTTTGCAAAAAAAAAAACAATAATACAAACTATTAGCTAACTTACTCAAAAGAAATAAAAAAAGAGAAAGCACAATTACACAAAATAAGGATTAACAAAAGAGCAATTACTACTGAAAGCAAGGAGCCCTTAAACACACAAAATATTATTTTTGAACAATTATATGGAAATACATTAGAAAACTTAGCTGAAATGGGCAACTTTAGGGGAAAAAAGTATTTATCAAAACTGTATAGTAAAGATCAAAGGCAAAAATTTTAAATGAAGAAATAGGGAAAATTACAAAGGAGCTTTGACCTCCCCCAAAGGCACCAGGCCCAGACGGTTTCACGGGAGCCTGCAGCTAACCCTTCGGGAACCAGATACACCCAGTGCTGTTTGAACTCTTCTAAGCAGTGGTAAAGAAAAGCTTTCAGTACTCTTCATCAAATAACTGCAATACTGATTAATAAGCTTGATCAATATTGCATTAAAAAGTAATGTGCAAATTTATTATTCCATAAGAGTGACATGGCAAATTGATATGAGGGAGATAGGCAGGAAGATTAGTTAGGAAGAGCTGAGCTGGAAGACTTTGTCATAATTTCTGCCTTTAGCCCTGCTTTGTAATTCCACCCTTTAGCTGTCAATCCAGTATGTTCATTTTCCTGTGATCCACTTGTGTTTCATTCAGGATCAGGAAGCAGGAGATGACATTATGGCCACATGTAAGTTAAACCCAGAAATCTTCACGTACTCTAAATACAAACCCAGATTCCTCTCCAATGTTTATTTAATTAGGGCACCAACTTCTACCCCATAAAAGTGACGTTAACACATGGGCATAGCCCTTTGTTTTCTGGGTTCTGGTCCTTGCTTTTGGGTCCTTCCCTAGCCTTCTCCCACACACTCTCCTCAGAGGCAACTCTGTTCCACTCATGACGAGTGTCTCTCCATATGGGGGGCCCACACACACATGTGGATGTATATTCAGTCTCTCACTTTTAGGTACCTCCTGCCCTCCCTTGTGCACAGTATTCATGCCTCTGCTTTGCAGCAAGAACTTGGGAAAAACTCAAGATACTGCGGCTCACAGCAAAATCACTTGGGAAATTAGACATTTTCATAACAAGTACTGGGATTATCAGTCATTTGGGAAAAGTTAAAACTGAATTTGCCATTCACATTGTATACCAGAATAAACTGCAAATCAATCAGATATGTAACTGCAAATCATACAAGCACCTGGAGAAAACATAGATGAATTTATCTATTATCTGGCAGTGGGGAAAATCCAGAAATAATACAATATTATTAAACTAAAATATATGAAAATAAAGGTATTTTTCATACTAAAGAGCATCCTAATCAAATTATAAAGAGAAGCATCCATTGAAAGTAACTGCTCCTTACATTATTAAAATTGTTGATTCCCCTAATACATAATTAACTCTTAAAAATATAAAATAAAAACACTAGAAACGTATGAAAACATTGAGAAAAAAACCTGAACACACATTTCAGAGAAAAATAAATATAAACAGACATTAAGTGCACAAAAATATCTGTAACCTTAATTCAGATGAGAAAGACAAATTAAACTCCCAGACAAAACATTTTCTCAAGTTGGCAAAAAAGTCCAGATATTTGGAAATATACTTTGTTGTTGAGGGAATATGGAAGCAGGTACTGTGGTAGGTTGCGGAAAAATGACGCAACTTTACACAAAGAGGAATTTGGCAACACCTAATAAAATTACACACGAACTTACCTTCAACTCAGCAATTTCACTTCTAGACTCTACCAGGAAAATAGACCTCAAGAAATACAAAATAACAGGTGTAAAATTCATTGTAATTTTTTGGTAGTGTTGTAAGAGTTTAAACCACTCATATGTGCATGAATATAGAACTGGTGGAAAATATTATGATTATTTATTGTGTACTGCATAGCTGAAAGGAAAAGTACTACTATGGGGTGTTCTTGCTGAAAATAGCAAGGTGCAGAGTATAAGTATGCTACTTCTGTGTTGAAAGGGAAACATGAGAGATGGCAGGCAGATAATAGTGGAAAGAGGGATTTTGCTTATTTGCTTATATTTTCCAAAAGAAACACTTGAAAACTAAATCAGCCAGCGCCACAGCTCAATAGGCTAATCCTCCGACTGTGGCGCCGGCACCCTGGGTTCTAGTCCCGTTCAGGGCGCTGGATTCTGTCCTGGTTGCTCCTCTTCCTGTCCAGCTCTCTGCTGTGGGCCGGGAGTGCTTGGGCCCTGCACCCCATGGGAGACCAGGAGAAGCACCTGGCTCCTGGCTTCGGATCAGCGCGGTGCAGTGGCCATTGAGGGGTGCAAAGGAAGACCTTTCTCTCTGTCTCTCTCACTGTCCACGCTGCCTGTCAAAAAAAAAAAAAACAAAAAAACAAAAAAACACCTAATCAGAAACAAACAAACAAAAAGGCTACTGTGAGGTACATGGGAAGCAGAGTTGAAGGGATGGAGTAGAAATAACACTCTGAACATTTCTTTCTATGTAGCTGTGACATAAACGCTCTACCGTGGTATACCACCTACATGAAGGGTGGGTGTGATGGGCTGTTATGACATCTGATAAAATCAGGGGTACTTAAACTCTGCTGATTCTATAGACAAGGCCCTCTAACCAGCAACCTTTCTTAGCCAGTGGTCCAAGCACAGCTCCTGCTTGACAATTTTTTTTTTTTTTGCCAACCTTCAAAGAGTTCTCAGTTGTATTTTTTTTTGTCTCAGCATAAACCACTAATTTCATAGCCATTTACAGTGAATCAGTTCTTAGCCTCAAAACTGCATCCTCTTTTCTCCAGATTTGGGAATTTTACATATACAAGAAGTGGCAAGTAGTTCATCTCACAATAAGGAATTGCCATTTAAGTGAAATAAATTTAGTTTCATAAAAACTCAATACAGGGTCTGACATTGTGGTGCAGCAGGTAAAGCTGCTGCCTGCAACACCTGCATCACATGTGAATGTTAGTTTGAGTCTCAACTGCTCCACTTCTGATTCAGCTCCCTGATAATGTGCCTGGAAAAAGCAGTAGAAGATGGCCCAAGTCCTTGGGCCCCTGCACCCACATAGGAGACCTGGAAGAAGCTCCTGGCTCCAGGTTGGACTGACTTTGCCACCTTAGATAACCAATAAATGAAGAAAATATATGAAACAATAGGTTTTATGACACTGGGTATTAAGCAATGAAATTCCCAAAAGACAGGAGATCAATGAAGTGAACCCTATCATAACCCCCAGGTTAATTACTCAAGAGAGTCTAGTCTGTATTATTGGGAGGAGGATCCCAAACAGAGCCTGGAAAATTCCCTGACATGAGATGGAGCTAAAAGTCTGGAGTGAACACGGTGGCTAGAGCTCATAGAAGAGAATACTGGGCAAGAAAGAGCTAAGCAGAGTGCTTTACACATAGAGCCACAATATTTCCTGTACTCAGATATCATACTGGAAGAGTTTGTGAGCCATGGAGTATTTGGAAGAATGCTCAGCTAACTCTTTTTTTTTCTTTCTTTCTTTATTTTTTCTTAACTTTTATTTGATGAACATAAATTTCCAAAGTACAGCTTATGGATTACATTGGCTTCCCCTCCCCCATAACTTCCCTCCCACCCGCAACCATCCCCTTTCTCTCTCCTTCCCCCCTTCCATTCACATCAAGATTCATTTTCAATTCTCTTTATATACAGAAGATCAGTTTAGCATATATTAAGTAAAGATTTCAACAGTTTGCACCCACATAGAAACATAAAGTGAAAAATACTGTTTGAGTACTAGTTATAGCATTAAATCACAATGTACAGCACATTAAGGACAGAGATCCTACATGAGGAGTAAGTGCACAGTGACTCCTGCTGTTGACTTTACAAATTGACACTCTTTGTTTATGGCATCAGTAATCACCCTAGGCTCTTGTCATGAGTCCCCAAGGCCATGGAAGCCTTCTGAGTTCACCGACTCTGATCATATGTAGACAAGGTCGTAGTCAAAGTGGAAGTTCTGTCCTCCCTTCAGAGAAAGGTACCTCCCTCTTTGATGACCTGTTCTTTTCACAGGGATCTCACTCGCGGAGATCATTCATGTAGGGTTTTTTTTTTTTTTTTCCAGAGTGTCTTGGCTTTCCATGCCTGTAATACTCTCATCATGCTGAGTGAATTACGCCAGTCCCAAAGGGACAAATATCGTATGGTCTCCCTGATCGGTGGCAACTAACTGAGCACAAAGGGGAAACTTGTGGAAGTGAAATGGACACTATGAGAAACAGTGACTTGATCAGCTCTTGTCCTGACTGTTGATGTACAATGTAATACTTTATCCATTTTAGTATTTTTTTGTTCTAGTACTATTAGTTGAACTCTGTAATTAAGTCACAATTATTCTTAGGTGTTTAAATTTTAACTGAAAAGTGATCCCTGTTAGGAATCTGGAAAGCATTATGCTGAGTGAAATAAGCCAGTCCCAAAGGGACAAATACCATATGTTCTCCCTGATCAGTGACAACTAAATGAGCACCAAAAAGGAAACCTGTTAAAGTGAAATGAACACTATGAGAAATGGTGACTTGATCAGCCCTTGCCCTGACTGTTGATGAACAACTTAATACGTTATCCCTCTTAGTATTTTTTTGTTTGTTTGTTCTACTTAATACTTTTGGTTGAATACTGTAATCAATACACAGTTATTCTCAAGTGTTGAAACTTAACTGAAAAGTGATTGCTGTTAAATATAAGAGTGGGAATAAGAGAGGGAAGAGATGTGCAATTCGGGACATGCTCAAGCTGACTTACCTCAAACGGTAGAGTTAGAAACATACCAGGGGATTCCAATTTAATCCCATCAAGGTGGCATGTACCAATGCCATCTCACTCGTCCAGGTGATCAATTTCTGTTCACAATTGATCATAATGATAGGACTAAGAGCAAAAGTGAGCACATAAACAAGACGAGTGTCTGCAAATACTAGCTGATAGAATAAAAAAGGGGAGAGTACGATCCAACATGGGAAGCGAGATACACAGCAGACCCATAGAATGGCAGATTTCCTAAACAGCACTCTGGCCTCAGAATCAAACCTTAGGGCACGTGGATCTGGCTGAAAAGCCCATGAGAGTATTACAGGCATGGAAAGCTAACTCTTGTCTTAGTAGTGTGTGTGTTTGTCGGGGGGGGTGGTAATTAGTACTATACTAAGGACTGTTCTGGTTCCACTTGATAAAAGATAAAAAGCAAGGCCTAAAAGGATCAAACCATTTCCGTATGTCTTAACTGTGGTCCAGAACAAACCACAAGAATATTTATAAACTATAAAACAAACGACAAGATAAAAATCACAACTGGCATCCAATAAAAAATTACCAGGCAGAAAAAAAGAAAGGTACAACCCACAATAAGGGGAAAAAGTCAATCAATCAAAACAAACTCAGGACTAAATAGATGTTAGAATTAGCAGAAAGACAAGGATACTTACTGCTTGACAATTATTAAAACACACACCTTGCTGTGGGAACGAGGGGGCACTCTATCCTCTTGATACTACAAATCCTGCCTTCCACAGCTTCTGGATACGCATCGTGTTCCCAAATGCACCATCGCCCCATGTGCCCCTGCATGGTGCTCCATATCATACTCCACAGGCTGCTGTCAGTCAACAGCCCACTGTCAGTCTCATCTGTCCAGTGTCACATGTTATGTGTTCAGCCATCCCTATAACCCTAAGATGGGAATCAATCAATCAATAAATCAATCTATTTCTTTCTCTCTGTCATACACACACACACCAATGGGGGAATATGAGTCAATCAATCAAACTGAAACACTGAGTTCAAACTGTAAGAAAGGAATCTAAGAATATATCAGATTGGTAAGGTAATCATCAAGAAAACAGAATTATTTGAACTGACTAGAGTTAATGAAACAGTCTGAGATTTAAGGATGTCTTTACTATAAACCTCACAGCAAAAGATCACAGGGAATTCAAAGCATATATTAGAACTTATCTTTGGCAAATGGCAGGGCAAAGTTACCACTTATCATTAGTCACTTTGAACGTGAATGGCCTGAACTGTCCAGTTAAAAGACACCGATTGGCTGATTGGGTTAAGGAACAAAACCCATCTATTTGCTGCTTACAAGAAACACATCTTTCCAACAAAGATCCATACAGACTGAAAGTGAAAGGCTGGAAAAAGATATACCATGCCAACAGAAATGAAAAAAGAGCGGGCGTAGCCATCTTAATATCAGACAACATAAACTTTACCACAAAAACTGTTAAGAGAGACAAAGAGGGACACTATATAATGACTAAGGGATCAATTCAACAGGAAGATATAACAATTATCAATGTATATGCACCTAACTACAGGGCACTGGTTTATCCAAAAGATTTATTAAGTGACTTAAAGGGAGACTTAGACCCCAATACAATAGTACTGGGGGACTTCAATACTCCACTCTCAGAAATAGACAGATCAACAGGACAGAAGATCAACAAGGAGACAGTAGATTTAAACGACACTATAGCCCAAATGGATCTCACAGATATATACAGAACTTTCAATCCTACAGCTAAAGATTTTACATTCTTCTCAGCAGTACATGGAAGCTTCTCTAGGATTGACCACATACTAGGCCATAAAGCAAGTCTCAGCAAATTCAAAAGAATTAGAATCATACCATGCAGCTTCTCAGACCATAAAGGAATGAAGTTGGAAATTAGCAACTCAGGAATCCCTAGAGCATACACAAACACATGGAGATTGAACAACATGCTCCTGAATGAACAATGGGTCATAGAAGAAATTAAAAGAGGAATCAAAAACTTTCTGGAAGTAAATGAGGATAACAGCACAACATACCAAAACTTATGGGACGCAGCAAAAGCAGTGTTAAGAGGAAAGTTTATATCAATAGGTGCCTACATCAAGAAATTGGAAAGGCACCAAATACACGAGCTTTCAATTCACCTCAAGGATCTAGAAAACCTACAGCAAACCAGATCCAAATCTAGTAGGAGAAGAGAAATAATTAAAATCAGAGAAGAAATCAACAGGATTGAATCCAAAAAAACATTATAAAAAATCAGCCAAACGAGGAGCTGGTTTTCTGAAAAAATAAACAAAATTGACACCCCATTGGCCCAACTAACTAAAAAAAGAAGAGAAAAGACCCAAATCAATAAAATCAGAGATGAAAAAGGAAATGTAACAACAGACACCACAGAAATAAAAAGAATCATCAGAAATTACTACAAGGACTTGTATGCCAGCAAACAGGGAAACCTATCAGAAATGGATAGATTCCTGGAAACATGCAACCTACCTAAATTGAACCAGGAAGACATCGAAAACCTAAATAGACCCATAACTGAGACAGAAATTGAAACAGTAATAAAGGCCCTCCCAACAAAGAAAAGCCCAGGACCAGATGGATTCACTGCTGAATTCTACCAGACATTTAAAGAAGAACTGACTCCAATTCTTCTCAAACTATTCAGAACAATCGAAAAAGAGGGAGCCCTCCCAAATTCTTTCTATGAAGCCAGCATCACCTTAATTCCTAAGCCGGAAAAAGATGCAGCATTGAAAGAGAATTACAGACCAATATCCCTGATGAACATAGATGCAAAAATCCTCAATAAAATTCTGGCCAATAGAATGCAACAGCACATCAGAAAGATCATCCACCCAGACCAAGTGGGATTTATCCCTGGTATGCAGGGATGGTTCAACATTCGCAAATCAATCAATGTGATACACCGCATTAACAGACTGCAGAAGAAAAACCATATGATTATCTCAATAGACGCCGAGAAAGCATTTGATAAAATACAACACCCTTTCATGATGAAAACTCTAAGCAAACTGGGTTTGGAAGGAACATTCCTCAATACAATCAAAGCAATCTATGAAAAACCCACAGCCAACATCCTATTGAATGGGGAAAAGTTGGAAGCATTTCCACTGAGATCTGGTACCAGACAGGGATGTCCACTCTCACCACTGCTATTCAATATAGTTCTGGAAGTTCTAG
Source organism: Oryctolagus cuniculus (assembly GCF_051225735.1). Classification (NCBI taxonomy): domain Eukaryota; kingdom Metazoa; phylum Chordata; class Mammalia; order Lagomorpha; family Leporidae; genus Oryctolagus; species Oryctolagus cuniculus. The sequence goes on along the minus strand of NC_142869.1, from coordinate 137,485,259 downwards.
CCAGAGCTATTAGGCAAGAAAAAGAAATTAAATGGATACAAATTGGGAAGGAAGAACTCAAACTATCCCTCTTTGCAGATGATATGATTCTTTATTTAGGGGACCCAAAGAACTCGACTAAGAGACTATTGGAACTCATAGAAGAGTTTGGCAAAGTAGCACGATATAAAATCAATGCACAAAAATCAACAGCCTTTGTATACACAGGCAATACCATGGCTGAGGAAGAACTTCTAAGATCAATCCCATTCACAATAGCTACAAAAACAATCAAATACCTTGGAATAAACTTAACCAAGGACATTAAAGATCTCTACGATGAGAATTACAAAACCTTAAAGAAAGAAATAGAAGAGGATACCAAAAAATTGAGAAATCTTCCATGCTCATGGATTGGAAGAATCAACATCATCAAAATGTCCATTTTCCCAAAAGCAATTTATAGATTCAATGCAATACCAATCAAGATTCCGAAGACCTTCTTCTCAGATCTGGAAAAAATGATGCTGAAATTTATATGGAGGCACAAGCGACCTCGAATAGGTAAAGCAATCTTGTACAACAAAAACAAAGCCGGAGGCATCACAATACCAGATTTCAGGACATACAACAGGGCAGTTGTAATCAAAACAGCATGGTACTGGTACAGAAACAGATGGATAGACCAATGGAACAGAATAGAAACACCAGAAATCAATCCAAACATCTACAGCCAACTTATATTTGATCAAGGATCTAAAACCAATTCCTGGAGCAAGGACAGTCTATTCAATAAATGGTGCTGGGAAAACTGGATTTCCACGTGCAGAACCATGAAGCAAGACCCCTACCTTACACCTTACACAAAAATCCACTCAACATGGATTAAAGACCTAAATCTATGACCTGACACCATCAAGTTATTAGAGAACATTGGAGAAACCCTTCAAGATATTGGCACAGGCAAAGAATTTCTGGAAAAGACCCGGGAGGCACAGGCAGTCAAAGCCAAAATCAACTATTGGGATTGCATCAAATTGAGAAGTTTCTGTACTGCAAAAGAAACAGTCAGGAGAGTGAAGAGACAACCGACAGAATGGGAAAAATATTTGCAAACTATGCAACAGATAAAGGGTTAATAACCAGAATCTACAAAGAGATCAAGAAACTCCACAAGATCAAAACAAACAACCCACTTAAGAGATGGGCCAAGGACCTCAATAGACATTTTTCAAAAGAGGAAATCCAAATGGCCAACAGGCACATGAAAAAATGTTCAAGATCACTAGCAATCAGGGAAATGCAAATCAAAACCACAATGAGGTTTCACCTCACCCCGGTTAGAATGGCTCACATGTAGAAATCTACCAACAACAGATGCTGGCGAGGATGTGGGGAAAAAGGGACACTAACCCACTGTTGTGGGAATGCAAACTGGTCAAGCCACTATGGAAGTCAGTCTGGAGATTCCTCAGAAACCTGAATATAGCACTACCATTCGACCCAGCCATCCCACTCCTTGGAATTTACCCTAAGGAATTTAAATTGGCAAACAAAAAAGCGGTCTGCACCCTAATGTTTATTGCAGCACAATTCACAATAGCCAAGATCTGGAACCAACCTAAATGCCCATCAATGGTAGACTGGATAAAGAAATTATGGGATATGTACTCTTTAGAATACTATACCACAGTAAGAAACAACGAAATCCAGTCATTTGCAACAAAATGGAGGAATCTGGAACACATCATGCTGAGTGAAATAAGCCAGTCCCAAAGGGACAAATACCATATGTTCTCCCTGATCGGTGACAACTGACTGAACACCAAAAAGGAAACCTGTTGAAGTGAAATGGACACTATGAGAAATGGTGACTTGATCAGCATAGCCCTGACTGTTAATGAACAACTTAATACATTATCCCTCTTAGTAGTTTGTTTTTTTTGTCTGTTCTACTTAATATGACTGGTTTAATTCTGTAATTAATACACAGTTATTCTTAAGTGTGGAAATTTAACTGAAATTTGATCCCTGTTAAACATAAGAGTGGGAATAAGAGAGGGAAGAGATGTACAATTTGGGACATGCTCAAGCTGACTTGCCCCAGATGGTAGAGTTAGAAACATACCAGGGGACTCCAATTTAATCCTATCAAGGTGGCATGTACCAATGCCATCTCACTAGTCCAAGTGATCAATTTCAGTTCACAATTGATCATAATGAAAGTTCTAAGAGTCAAAGGGAGCACATAAACAAGTCTAGTACTTGCTAATACTAACTGATAGAATAAATAAAGGGGAGAGTGATCCAACATGGGAAGTGAGATACTCAGCAGACTCATAGAATGGCGGATGTCCTTAACAGCACTCTGGCCTCAGAATCAGCCCTAAAGGCATTCGGATCTGGCTGAAAAGCCCATGAGAGTATTTCAGGCATGGAAAGCCAAGACACTCTAGCAAAAAAAAAAAAAAAAAAACCTAAATGAAAGATCTCTGTGAGTGAGATCCCAGTGGAAAGAACAGGTCTTCAAAGAAGGAGGTACCTTTCTCTGAAGGGAGGAGAGAACCTCCACTTTGACTATGACCTTGTCTAAACAAGATAAGAGTCGGAGAACTCAGAGGGCTTCCATAGCCTTGGAAACTCATGACTGGAGCATAGGGAGATTACTGATGCCATAGACAGGAGTGTCAATTTGTAAAGTCAACAACAGGAGTCACTGTGCACTTACTCCTCATGTAGGATCTCTGTCCTTAATGTGCTGTACACTGAGGCTTAATGCTATAACGAGTACTCAAACAGTATATTTCACTTTGTGTTTCTATGTGGGTGCAAACTGTTGAAATCTTTACTTAATGTATACTAAACTGATCTTCTGTGAAAAAAAAAAAAAAGAAGAAGAAGAAGAAATTATCAATTCCCAACTTGACTCTCACTGGCATTAAACATGACAATAGGTCTATCTGATTTCATCATCATTTAAAAAATCATCTATGATTTTTCACTTTATGTTTCTGTGTGGGAGCAAACTGTTGAAATCTTTACTTAATGTATGCTAAACTGATCTTCTGTATATAAAGAGAATCGAAAATGAATTTTGATGCGAATGGAAGGGGAGAGGGAGTGGGAGAGGGGAGGGTTGCGGGTGGGAGGGACATTATGGGGGGGAAGCCATTGTAATCCATAAGCCGTACTTTGGAAATTTATATTCATTAAATAAAAGTTAAAAAAAATAAAAGATTTATTTTTTTATTTGAAAGAGCTAACCAAGAGAGGTAGAGACAGAGGGAGAGAGAGGTCTTCCATCTGCTGGTTCACTCCCCAGATGGCCGCAATGGGTGGAGCTGTGTCAATTCGAAGCCAGGAGCCAGGAGCTTCTTCCTGTCTCCTACACGGGTGCAGGGGCCCAAGGACTTGGGCCATCTTCCACTGCTTTCCCAGGTCATAGTAGAGAGCTTGGTAAGAAGAGGAGTAGCCAGGACTAGAACCAGAGCTTATATGGGATGCTGGCACAACAAGCCATGGCTTTAACCCGCTGTGCAACAGTGCCAGCCCCATCTGTAATATAATTTTGAATTATTTTGTATGTTTGTAGGACAGTGGAAGTTACAAAATGTATTCACGGGAACCAAGATTTTCAATGGAAACACAAAGAGATATGAGTGCCGCAGTGTGCTGAAAGAACTGTGCACCCTTCTAAATGAGAACCATGTGGAACTTGATGAAAACATGTTCCGATTTGACGATTCTCCAGAATTTCATCTGTGGGCTCTCTGGCCGCCTGGCTCACTCCTCCAGTGGCACTGTGGGGCACGAGTGGTCTCAAGTTAGAAACTGGTTGGGTTCCTTAGTGTCATCCTGGCAAACATCACGTCTATGGCACAGAGAAGACGGTAGAGATCAACTTCCTGTGTGTTCACAAGAAGCTGCGCTCCACAAGGGTGCCACCTGTCTTGATCTGCGAGATAACTCAGCAGCTTCACTCAGAGGGCATTTCCAAACTGTTTACACTGTCAGGGTCGTAGTAACCAACGCCCATTGGCACCTGCAGGTACCGGCATCTGTCCCTAAGTCCCCGGAAACTGATTGGTTCTCCCACCTGAGCAGAAACATGACCGTGTAGTGCACTATGAAGCTCTACCAAATGCCAGGGACTCCTGAGACAGCTGGGCTGCAGTGGATGGAGAAAAGGGCCATTCCCATAGTGCGCCAGCGCCTCACGATTTCACCCCACACCAGTCATGAGCCAGGAGGAGGCAGAGCACTAGTTCCACACCAGGAGAACATCAGGGCCAGTCCAATGGTGGAGAATGCACATGATGAGGGGAGGGAGTTCCTGAGCTTTTACACGCTTCCCTCCAGCCCTGGGAACCATCAAACCCATAAGAGTCTCACAGCTGCTTGTTTCTTCTATGACATTCACTCGTGCCCAGACCTCTCTGCTGGACCTCAGGAGTGACACCCTCGTTCTCACCAGAATGAAAGGGGTTGACACTCTCAGTGCACTGGATCTCATGCAGAATAAAACCATCCTGGAGGAGCTGGAGTTTGCCATATGGGATGGCAAACTTTGGTATTCCCTGCACAACTGCAGAGGGGATTGGGATGGCGTTAGAGTAACCAGGTGCCAGTGAAATTCTGGATACAGCCCCTGAGAAGTCAGACCAGGAAATGGAGCTCCACCACTTGCTGGTCCAGTCTTTACAAACATGAGGGACTCTAGCCAAGGGAACAGAATGGAACCGGCTTTACCAAACTGCCAGCCAACTTGACAACAATTTTTCCAGGGTGTAAGGCTGCGTGACTCACCTATGGCCTCCGTGTTTTCCAGTTACTTCCTCGTGCAGCTGTGATCACGGAAATGTAACTGCTGAAAACCAGCTTGTGATTGGCATATTATGGACTAAATGGGTGAATAATAAAAGTGTCCTTATATCACATTGGTATTTTGAATATCATTCATGTTCCAAAAATATGACATCAGAAGAAAAATTATAATGTTAAATTTTAACTGGAAATATCAATGAAAGTCCACGAATGTTAAAATTCACACATTTAGTATGTGTCCATGGAAAGGGTGCCAAAGTCATGTCATCCTTGTGACATTAAGCACTGCGAGTCCAGTGGCTTTGGTTTCCTTATACAGGTCCTCAGCTAAAGGAACCAGGGCCACTTGGAGAATTATCTGGAGTATTCCAGAAACTGCAAAAGTACACAAATAACATGCATAAGCCAACTAAGAGAAGCTACCACTGGTGATATTTGGTGGAATTTAGACATCAGAAAGAACCATAATGTGATTCATTGAACACAACAGGTAAATAAAAAACCCACAACTCCATGGTTATATTTAAAAAGGTAAAGAATAAGTGCATTTACCACTGTTAAAGGTGATGCATCATTTCCTTGTTCAGAAAGTTGGTAATTTTAGGGTGACTAAAAGTTATCCTCCACTTTGGGGAGAGACTATAGTTCATCCTGAGTTGATGAGAAGAATATCTATATAATGTATATTTTGATGAGAAGAATACCAGATCAAGAATGCAGGAAGAATGATAAAATTAGAAAATTACCTACATTGTGATCTCCAGGAAGATGACTTAACTTATACAGGCAGGGATCACCAATAAATATTAAAATCAGCTGGCGCCGCGGCTCACTAGGCTAATCCTCTGCCTTGCGGCGCCGGCACACCGGGTTCTAGTCCCGGTCGGGGCACTGGATTCTGTCCAGGTTGCCCCTCTTCCAGGCCAGCTCTCTGCTGTGACCAGGGAGTGCAGTGGAGGATGGCCCAAGTGCTTGGGCCCTGCACCCCATGGGAGACCAGGAAAAGCACCTGGCTCCTGCCATCGGATCAGCGCAGTGCGCCGGCCGCAGCGCTCTGGCCACAGCGGCCATTGGAGGGTGAACCAACGGCAAAGGAAGACCTTTCTCTCTCTCTCTCTCTCACTGTCCACTCTGCCTGTCAAAAAATAAAAAGAAATTAAAATCAAGATTTAAAATGTTGATGGGAAACACGATATTTGCACAGGGCCAGATGACTTGACAATGGCAAAGGACTAGGATAATAACTACAGTGGGAAGATCTGTCCACCTTAACCTTGTGATGACACTTAGCATCACTAACAGGGAAGCAATGAGAGAGCAGGTGGCTGCTGCCATGCCGCAGAATGGGTGACGCAGCAGTTCTTTTGCCCAACAACACCTGCTCTGGTACTGCGAGTCTAGCATCTCCAAATAGGCAACATCACAAAAAAAGGGGTCCAGATTAAAAGGAAAATAATTGCCACATGATTTTACCTGAGTTGGAAAATAAAACTTCTATGGATGATATAGTGTCGGGATAACAGGGAAAATTTTATTATGGACCAAGTATTAGATAAAGAAATTATTGCTGATTGTTTTTAGATATAACAACAGCATCCAGGCATGAGGGAATTTTATGGCTTTATAAGATGCAGACTAAATTATAATAAAAGAATCATGAAATTTAGAAATACTTTTTGAAATGGTTCAGCAAAAGTTAAATGATAGATCAAACATGGCAAAAAGGCAATGGTTTTTAAAATAGAGATGGTGGAAATATGATATTGATTCACTATCCTTTCAGCTTTTCTCTATGATTAAATAATTTTGTAATAAAATGTATAAGATTAATTCCTCAGGCTACATCGTCTACTTTAAGCACTACACTGTCCCTTTAACTTTGAAGTCAGGCTTGGTACAGCTTGCAGCTGGCCAGTGTTCCCACTGAGAGAAACTAAGCACACTGGATATATTTTAGAAATCTTCTGTTTGAAGGTGTCAAAAGCTACTGATGCAAAAGGGACCAGAGGGCACAAGATTCTAGAATGAGAAAAAGTGTGGTGAGGGAGGCCGACCCCTGAAACCTCTGTTGGTTGATGCGTTGGCTAAATCTGTGTTCAGGACAAGGGGCCAAGCTCAGGGTCACACCTGGAGAACAAAGAAACCCAACAGACCTCAGGCAGCCTAAGGAGGCCAAATGAGAAACTAAAGGCCTGCAGGGGCTATGTCCAGCTCAGAAGGGTACGGAACTGAGCCCAACCACTGGGCTATTTTCTTCCCAAGACACAGACGGGACTTGGAACCTGTCTGGGGCATTAGGCTGAAGAGCTGAGAAACAGCCTGTGGAGAGCCGGCGCCGTGGCTCAATAGGCTAATCCTCCACCTTGCGGCGCCGGCACACCGGGTTCTAGTCCCGGTTGGGGCGCCGGATTCTGTCCCGGTTGCCCCTCTTCCAGGCCAGCTCTCTGCTATGGCCAGGGAGTGCAGTGGAGGATGGCCCAGGTGCTTGGGCCCTGCACCCCATGGGAGACCAGGAAAAGCACCTGGCTCCTGGCTCCTGCCAGGATCAGCGCGGTGCGCCGGCTGCAGCGGCGGCCATTGGAGGGTGAACCAACGGCAAAGGAAGACCTTTCTCTCTCTGTCTCTCTCTCTCACTGTCCACTCTGCCTGTCAAAAAAAAAAAAAAAAAAAAAAAAAAAAAAAAAAAAAAAAAGAAACAGCCTGTGGAAAGCTGAGTGTGTTTTCTGAAGTCTCCCAGTGACACAGAAGAGGATTAGAGTTCCAACAGACCAGGCTCTCCGTCTAAAGAGCTTAAAAACTGGGCTTTCGGAGGGGTGGAAGCTTGCAGATAGTGCAATCAGCCTGTTGCAATGTGTGTTTGCTGTGTTGCAATTCTTTTTTTTTTTTTAATTTTTTGACAGGCAGAGTGGACAGTGAGAGAGAGAGACAGAGAGAAAGGTCTTCCTTTGCCGTTGGTTCACCCTCCAATGGCCGCTGTGGCCAGAGCGCTGCGGCCGGCGCACTGCGCTGATCCGATGGCAGGAGCCAGGTACTTATCCTGGTCTCCCATGGGGTGCAGGGTCCAAGCGCTTGGGCCATCCTCCACTGCACTCCCAGGCCACAGCAGAGACCTGGCCTGGAAGAGGGGCAACCGGGACAGAATCCGGTGCCCCGACCAGGACTAGAACCCAGTGTGCTGGCACCGCAAGGCGGAGGATTAGCCTAGTGAGCCACGATGCCGGCCTGCAATTCTTTTGAGTCTGAGAAAAATTGTATTTTAATTATGATTACTGTGGCAATGCTTTGACAGCACTAACTCTATTTCTGAACTGCATTTGTTCCTAAAGAATTATTTATTTATGAATTTGAAAGGCAGAATTACAGAGTTAGAGGCAGACAGAGAGAGAGATCTTCCATTCACTGGTTCACTCCCCAAATGGCCTCAACAGCCGTAGCTGGGTCCATCTGAAGCCAGGAGCCTGAAGCTTCTTCTAATTCTCCCACATGGGTGCAGGGGTCCAAGGACTTGGGTCATTTTTCCACTGCTTTCCAGGCCATAGCAGAGAACCAGATTGGAAGTGGAACAGCATTCGGGACTTGAACCAGCACCCATATGGAATGCCAGCACTGTGGCATTTACCTGCTATGCCACAGCGCTGGCCCCTGAGCTGCTTCTTGTAACACAAGTGATCATTGACCCAAGTAGCTGGCTGATACCAAGGAGACCCCATTACTTCTCACTGGTGGACTGAGGGCCACATTCACAACTTGTGCCTTGCTATGTAAGTGAGATAGTTTGGGTCCCAGACTTGGCCTTGTAAGGCTGGAAGCTAAGATAACACACCTTCTGAAGCAATACAAGCTAATGTCTTCCAACGGCCATTCGAGACACATATGGTGACTCCGTTCTCTGGGAGAATTCACTCTGACAAGGCCAACAGCTGCTGGAGGCTCTGCTGCAGTGAACGGTCACCCTCAGCCTTACTGCTGATGGTTTGAGTCTTGAACCACTGAGCATCACCTTGAAGGCAGGTACCCCTTGGGAAATGTCCTCTGGGGATGCACAGTGTCTGGTTTGTCACTAGCACCCTGTGAGCCAGAAAAAAGGCAAGAGCCAGGAACAAATGGTCCATCCTGGTCTCCCACATGGGTGCAGGGACCCAAGCATTTGGGCCATTTCCACTGCTTTCCCAGGTGCATTACAGGGGCATTAGCAGGAAGCTAGATAAGAAGTGGAACAGCTGGAACTCAGTTGGACCAGATAAAGGATTCTGGCATCACAAGCAGCATCTGAACCCTTTGCACCACAGCTGGCCATCCTTTAACATTTTATTAACTTCGTACTTTTTAAGAGTTATTTATTTATTTTAGAGGTGGAGTTACAGACAGAGAGAGGGAGAGACAAAAAGAGAGGTCCTCCATCTGCTGGTTCACTCCCCAAATGGCCACAATGGCCAGAGCTGGGCTGATCTGAAGCCAGGAACCAGAAGCTTCTACCAGGTGTGCCATGTGGGTGGAGGGGCCCAAGCTCTTGGGCCATCTTCCACTGCTTTCCCAGGGACATTAGCATGATGTAAGATCAGAAGAGCAGAAGCTGGAACTCAAAGCAGCATTGTATGGGATACCAGCACCACAGGCAGAGGCATAACCTACTACGCCACAGTGACAGCCCCTCACTTATTACTTCTAAAGAATTATTTATTTATTTGAAAGTCAGAGTTACAGAGAGTGAGAGGAGAGAGGGAGAGAGAGAGGGAGAGAAGAAGAAAGGGAGAGAGAGAGATCTTCCATCTTCTGATTCACTCCCCAGATGGTCACAACCCACCTAGGAGCCAGGAGCTTCCTCCAAGTCTCCCACGAGGGTAGCAGGGGCTCAAACACTTGAGCCATCTTCTGCTGCTTTGAAGAGAGTAACTTAAAATAATATTTTCACATCAACAACACTATATGGAGAATAATGCAAAATGTTCATGGATTTTATGAATAAAAATGTAAGATGAAGAAAACTTCCTTTTGAATGGCTGAGGTGCTATCTTTCACTCCCTTTAAGATTACTACTGTAGAGAAGCGTTTTTTTTAAGGTTCATTTATTTGAAAGGCAGAGAGAGAGAGAGAGTGATTCATCTTCTATCTACTGGTTCACTCCCCAGATGGATACAACAGCCGGAGGCTGAGTCAATCTGAAACCAGGAGCGTGGAGCTCCATCTGGATCTCCCATATGGGTGACAGGGGCCCATGTACTCGAGTCTTCTTCTGCTACCTTCCTAGGCACATTAGTAGGAGGTGGATCAGAAGTGGAACTGCCAGGACTTGAACCAGTGCCCGTACAGATGCCAGCATCACAGGCAGCAGCTTAACCAGCTGTGCCACAATGCTCGTCCTTCTAGAGAAGATTTAGATGCATCAGGCTTCAGATGAAATATATATATTTTTTTGACAGGCAGAGTGGACAGCGAGAGAGAGAGAGAGAGAAAAGTCTTCCTTTGCTGTTGGTTCACCCTCCAAGGGCCCCTGCGGCTGGCGCGCTGCAGCCGGCGCACCGCGCCCATCCTAAGGCAGGAGCCAGGTGCTTATCCTGGTCTCCCATGGGGTGCAGGGCCCAAACACTTGAGCCATCCTCCACTGCACTCCCTGGCCATAGCAGAGAGCTGGCCTGGAAGAGGGGCAACCGGGACAGAATCCGGTGCCCCGACCGGGACTAGAACCTGGTGTGCCGACGCCGCAAAGCAGAGGATTAGCCTACGAGCCGCGGCACCGGCCCAGATTAAATATTGATTCAGGACTCTACTAAGAGTACTAACTCTTAGTTAGTTAGTTGAGTACTAACTCAAACACTGGGAATCCTTACTGGGTGTATTTATTTTTAAAGATTTATTTGTTTTATTTGAAATGCAGAGAGAGAGACAGACATCTGCTGGTTCACTCTCAAAATGGCTGCAATAGCCGGGGCTGAGCAGGCTGAATCCCAGAGCCAGGAACTCCATCCTGGGCTCCCACGTGGGTGGCAGGGATCCAACTACTTGGACCACCTTTTTCTTCCTTCCCAGACCCACTAGCAGGAGCTCAAGCCAGGCCTAAAATGAGGGAGAGGATACAGGATGCTGGCGTCACAAGCAGCAGCTTAAACCCTCCCCCTCCCACCCGGGCCACAATGCCAGCCCCTCTGCAGTGGTTAGCAGGGAGGTTTTCATTTTGAATTACAGGAGTGTTGGGGACGAGGGCCAGCAATGGGTCTCTGTGTGGGAAGTAGCAGTCCCCAAAGAGCTGTAGAAAGTTCTCAGGGAGGGAGGGAGGAAGGGAAGCAGAAGACACAATTTTCTGTAGGTTTGGGAAAAGTCCACATTGATGAGGCAATAGACAGTGAGGCTAAGAGCACTGGCCCCAGCATCAAACGAACTTGGCTGTGCTGGTGCTATTTTTATCGCCTTGGTGAGGTCAGCTAAGACTTGCTTCTTTTTATTGCCAGTGGGCACAATGGTACCTCCTGTATTGTGTTTGTGATGAGGATCAAATTAAGGAAGATCACATAGGCAAAGTACTTTCGCACAGTTCCTGACACAGAGCTGAGCGTTGAAGAAATGTGATGTAACGAATCAGGCTACTTTTCCCGCTCGAGAGCTGTGAAAGCCTGTGTCTATGAGCAGCGATTCTGTGATCACGGGAATGATGATTAGTTGTTCCATACCAGGACAGACAGACATGCCCTGCCACAGTAATTCTAAGAACTCTGGGGGCATCTTTTGTGCAAGGAATTATCCCAAGACCTGGGTGGGTCAGTCTGATCCTTTGTCATGTAGCTAATTACTATCAGGAAGCTGTTTTAACAGAGGAAAGAATATGATTCCTTTGCTAGTTACTTGACGTAACAAAGCAAGGTCAAAAACTTTTTATAGTACATGGAAAATGGGCATCATGGAAAAAAAAAACATGCACAGATTAAAAAAAATTGCACCAATATAACATGCTTTAAATTCAATTTTCCATGAGCTTTTTTAAGTACCCCCCCTAAATAGATTGTGAGGATAGAGACGAATCAGACTCAGACTAGCATGCTTTTGAAGTGACTCAGAGGGCAGGCATTGGGCCTAGTGGTTACAATGCCAACTGGGACACCCACATTCCGTGTTGGAGTGGTTGGGTTTGAGTCCTGGCCGTGCTCCTGATCCCAGCTTCCTGCTAATGTGCACCCTGGGAGGCAGCAGGTGAGGGTTCAAGTAGTTGGGTCCCTGCCAACCACACGGGAGACCTGGATTGAGTTCTGGACTCCTGGTTTTGGCATGGTCCAGCCTTGGCCTTGACCTTTGCAGGCATTTGGAAAGTGAACAGAAGGTGGGAGTACTCTGCCTATAAATAATTATTTTTTTAAAAAATGTTTAAAATAACTTGGTCCTTAGGCAGGGAAAGTGGACAGGAGTCTCATGAATTACCACAGCATTGCAGAAAGTGCTAAGAAGGCCCATGCGGCGGCTTAATAGGCTAATCCTCTGCCTGCGGCGCCAGCACCCCAGGTTCTAGTCCCGGTCGGGGCGCCGGATTCTGTCCCAGTCGCTCCTCTTCCAGTCCAGCTCTCTGCTGTGGCCCGGGAGGGCCGTGGAGGATGGCACAAGTGCTTGGGCTCTGCACCCCATGGGAGACCAGGAGAAGCACCTGGCTCCTGGCTTCAGATCAGCACGGTGCGCCAGCCGCAGCGGCCTTTGTGGGGTGAACCAATGGAAAAGGAAGACTTTTCTCTCTGTCTCTCTCTCTCACTCTCTACTCTGACTGTCAAAAAAAAATTTAAAAAGTGCTAAGGGTCTCAGGTTGTGAATAATATACCAAGGGAGCTAAAGAGAAACCACACATCACCCCCATTTCAAAGTCAGCATATTTACAAAGGAAGGAGAGCAAGGCCTAGTGGAGGAGTGTTTTAGTCAAACTGCTGTTGTTGCGAGGAATAGATGCACAGGGCTTATTTCATAGTAAGACTGCTGGTCTTGAAATTCTCCACTTTTGGACAAGAATGCTTACATTTTCATTTTCCGCTGGAAAATATGTAGCTGGTCCTCCATGGGGGCCGCAGGTTCAGCGAGGCAGGCTGGGAGAGGAAGGAGTTTAGGATGTGCAAGACCAGGATAATTGCTCTGGTGGCTTCCTTCCTGCTACTATCAGCTGATTCTCTCTCACCCTTCCCTGCACACATCCTGCAAGCCTGGCTTAACCCTGCCTTTTGTTTGCCTGCCTTCGCCCAATTGGGCAGCTCTTTCTCTGGCTCTCATCGACATTGCTCAGGAAGAACAGGAGCGGCCCAGTGGGGTCAGATCCTTGGTGGACAGAGCTCTCATATGCTCACCTCAAGATCTGCAGGGGGCAGGCACTGTGCCGTAGCAACGCACATTCCATATTGGAGTCCAGGTTCGAGTCCTGGGGCTATTCCATTTCTGATGCAGCTTCTTGTCAAGGCACCTGGGAAAGCAATGGAGGATGGCCCAAGTGCGTGGATTCCTGCCATCCACATGGGAGACCCAGATGGAGTTCTGGGCTCCTGGCTTTGGCCTGGCCTTATCCTGGTTGTTGCAGGCATTTGCGGAGTGAGCAAGTGATCTAAGATCTAAGATCTCCCTCTCTCTCTCTCTCTCTCTCTCTCTTTCCCTGTCATTCTGCCTTTTGACAAAATAAGTATATCTTTAAAAAACAAAAAAGCTCTGTGGATCTGTGCTGTACCCTGCCCAGCTAGCAGTGGCCGAGGAGGAGGAGGTCACAAGCGACCAGGCTGGGAGCTGCAGTTAAGTGACTGCTCAGGCAGCTTCTTTCCAAAGCAGGGTTATAGGTGGGACTCCCTGGAGCCAGGAGTGTGGATATGGCTGTGTCCTATGACTGGCCTGTTTGGGAAAGGCAGACAGCATTGTCGATGACCTTGACCTATCGGTAAGCCGTGGGCTTATGCAGAAAGGAAGAAAGGAAACACATGGAGTAAGGGCATTTCCAGGGTGCCCTGAGGCACGGAGACAGAAAGTACAGGCTGGGGGAACAGGTGGCCGAATCTAGGGTATACAAATGGAGGAGGGCCTTGAACCTACACAGCTAGAGATTCTTCATTCTGTTTACATGATGGGATGACCAGGGACCCATGGAGACAAAGTTGTCTTTCATCAGCCCTGAGAAAGTTACTACAAGGCAGTATGATAGATTCCCAGGGTAAAAGCTCACTGATCTGGGAGTCTCTACACCTCTGTTTCTTGCCGGCTTCCCCATCAGTGCAAAGAACACAAGTTACCCATTGGACTGGAAGACAGAGGCTCCGTTTAATTGGACTCTCCTCTGCCTCTTCCTTGACACTGGGAGGCTTCTAAGCACAGGTTCAGAGTCTCCCAGGACTGCTTTGGAAGTGTCTTATTTGCCAACAGAGTATGTGGGCTCAGCTACCTGGTGTTGGGGTTACAGCATCCTGGGGTGTCTCTAAATCTGCTGGCTTTATTTGTATCTGACTACCTGTTTTTCTTGCTGGTGCAGAGAAAAGTCTCCTGAATTGAACTGAATTCAACCATTTTCTGTTTCTTCAAACATCTCTGTGCACGAGATAGTATGGCATGGGAATTAAACATGTAGCTCATTTCCATCCATGGCAGCTGGGATGATGCTGGAGATACACAAGTGAACAAGGCACGGAGCTGTGGGACACAAAACCACATAGAGAAATTAACAGCTAGAGTAGGTGTTTGGCCTAGTGGTTAAGATACCTGCCTACCATATCAGAGTGACTGGGTTTGATTCTTGGCTCCTGACTCCAGTTTCCTGCTGATGCAGATCCTGGGAGGCAACAGTGATGGCTCACATCACCCACATAGGAGGACTAGATTGGGTTCCCAGTTCCCAGATTTGGCTATGTCCCAGCCCTAGCTGTTGTGGGCATTTAGGGAGTGAACCAGTGCTGGCACTGGCACTGTGGTTGTTTCTGGAAGGGAAGCGGGGAAAGGACAGCAAAGGGGAGGGTGGATGAAGTCATGACCCCTGGGTGCTGGGGTTGGCGAGAGGGCCCTCCGAACTCAGTACCTGGAGCACTCTACGCTGTGACTGTAGCTAAGGTCCTCTCTAGCATCACAAAAGAGTGAGAAGCAGAGGAGAAAACCAATGGAAGCCCTCAGTACTGCAAGTTGCTGGGACGGTTCACCTTTAAGCGACAAAGGAAAAAATAACTCTTCTACATGAAACATACTAAAAAGGGTATTCCATGGCTCCAGGCCCTTGTAAAGAGATCATACATAAACTACAAAAATATAAATACTTACAGCCCTGAGAATCATTCTAACAAAAAAATGGGAAGTTTTTGGTGCACTAATATTATTAGTAACTTTTTTTAAAAAAATGATTTATTTACTTATTTGAAAGGCAAAGTTAAAGAAAGAGAGAAGGAAAGACAGAGAGAGGGAGAGAGAGAGATCTTGCATCTGCTGGTTCACTCCCTAAATGGTTGCAATGGCTGGAGCTGAGCCAATCCAAAGCCAGGGGCCAGGAGTTTCTTCTGGGTCTCCCATGTGGGTATAGAGGCTGTAGCACTTGGGCCATCTTCTACTGCTTTTTCGGGCCATAGCAAAGATCTGGATCAGAAGTGGAGCAGCTGGGACTCAAACCGGCGCCTATAAGGGATGTCAGCATTGTAGGTGGCAGCTTTACCTCCTATGCCACAGTGCCAACCCCTGTTAGTAGTGACTTTCATGGTGAGAACTTTTCTTGATCACTCAGGCTTAGGACTATAAAAGACAGTCCCTATAGCAATGCCTTGTGTTAAGCTGTGGAGAATTTCTGGCCCCCAGAATTTGGCAGGTGTTTGCAGGTACTCAGCAAACCCTGTTCAGACTAAAATAGCCTCGAGGCTGTGCTCTTCAAACAGTACCTGCTCTGCCTTCCCCCTTCCTCTCCACTGTCAGTGTTGTTTAAACCGTGGTGGGAGAAAGCCTGGTGTAGCTGGCAAGCAAGGATGTTGCAAGATGCTCCAGGCTCAGGCATGTGGGAGCTGGAACGACCTAGAGCCAGTGCTGGCAGCCATACCAGGCCCTAGGTCTCACAGAACTGGAGAAGCTAAATTCCTTTTCCGCTTTGGTTTTCTTCATGGCTACAGCAGACTCCAGTGAAGGAGCAAAGCATAAAGTCAGCAGATCTGACTGGGGAAAAGTCTGGGACACCCTGTTCTACAAACATCTGTTGTGAGTGAAACCAAAATAACTCCTGTCTTCAGTGACCAAATGCTAACTGCTATCAACTGCTTCCTACTTTTAGCTTAGAGTCACTGACTAAATTCATTCTTTTCAGGTTACCCTCTTCAAAAGCATTTTTTTTTTCAAAAAAATGTAGGGGTGGGCATTTGGCCCAGCAGTTAAGATCTGATTAAGACACTCATGTTCCACACTGGAAGGCTTGGGTTTGATTCCCAGTGATAACTCCAGACTCCAGCTTCCTGCTAATGTAGACCCTGGGAGCCAGCACCTGATGGCTCAAGTAACTGGGTCCTTCCCACCCACGTAGGAGACCAGGACTGAATGTCTGGCCCTACCCTAGACTAGTTGTTAAGTGCTTGAGAAGGAAACCAGCAGATGGAACAAATGGGTAGGCAGACACTCTCTTGCTCTCTTTCTTTCCCCACCTCCATCCCTCTTAATAAAAATTTTTTTCAAATAGAAGCAACATGTGTGTATTACAAAAATACAAACAGACATGAAGAAGAAATTAAGACACCCATAATGTCTCCCCACGCAATGAAAACCACTAATAACATGCTAACACCACGCTTTGTCTATTCACACATATTTTCTCTTACACTTTAGAATCATAACACTACTGTTTCACAACTATTTCTTCTTATAATGTTTTATGCTGATGAAACAATGAATATAACTTTACATTCTTATTAACCATATAGCATTCTCCCATATGACTTCTAAAACTGATTCTTCTGGCCTGACTATATTCATTTATACTTTATCCACTTTTACGTTCACAACGATCTTGAATTCTCTATACAATCTTGCACTTTTTGTTTCTAAGTGAATAGGAGCTGAATATTTCATCCCCACCTAGGGTTTCCCTCTCATCAGGCAAGTGCGCTCCCTCTATCGACTCAGCCTATGATGTTACCTTCCCCAGGCCCCCTGTCCACTGCCCCACTCCCTGGGCCTCTTATAGCACAGGTAGATGTTCAGTCTCCTTCCTCTTTTGAAAAGGATGGCTTCTTAACAAGACCACAGTGCTCCTAATTACACAAGGCCTGACACAGAAAAATATCCCTTTTCCAGGCCAAGCATCCAGGTTTAATCTTCGCAATCCATCTTTTTGGTGGGTTGTAGTATGTGCACTAAGATATTTGTTGAAGCATTGAGTGAACCAGTGAATTGAAGCTTTACATCTGGGAAGACAAAACTGTGGCCTGTTAATTCATGCCTGCAGTCTTCTGTGAACCGGGGCTGAAGAGTGGTTGGCTGGCCTACTGATTCTTCTGTGTAAGAAGTAGTGTAAAGCAATCAGTCCTGAACATCATCCCATTATACAGTTAAAAGGAAGAGAGTAACTGTACACAGTGAGTTATCTTCCTCCTCAGAAACTTCAAATCTAAAGTCACTTTCCAGGTGTCTTCCAACGATTACTCACCTCCCAGTCCCACCACCTCTACTTCCGAGCTCTCCTTAAACCGGCTTCTATCCTAACCTTTGCAAAACGCTCTAATAGCAGAAACTTATCTACGTTGGATAACTTTGGGGGTATGGTCACAACCTTGATGCAATTCAGAATCTACAGGAATTCTAAGTCACCCACATCTTAGGACACCCCACTCCAGGGAGATGTTGCTATTCTTAATCCACTTTAGCTTACCTGGAAAACAATCACAATAGAGAATTCCATATCCAAATGCACTGTTTTTCGTTTCCCATAGGCTAAGATCTTAACATCTAGACAGTTGTTGGTTTTGACAGATCGAGACAAAATTACTGGCTATTCAGAAAAGATGAAAAATGTGAGAGCAGGTGCACCACTTTGTTGTGCTGGCAGATACTGTGATACCAGATACTTGGAGTAGGACTGAAAGTCACTCCTTGTCCACACCCTCCCTGAAGGATGCTCACACCACGTGGTTTCTAAGAAACCTGTAGACCCAGAAATGTTTTGATCACATATTTACTTTCCACATTGGGAGGCCTGAGATAGTGGAGTATAATTTTATATATATACTTATATATAAATTTTATATATAAATTATATATTTATATATTTTATATATTAAATTATATATGTATCATATATATTAATATAAAACATATATGATAAATATATGATACATATATATCATATATGCATCATATCTATGATATTCATATATATATGAAAGGAATGGGTAACAGTGAGGAAAGAGGCACCCAAAGGGGCTGCATTCAGTTATGAGCATTAGAGAGAAAGAAAGCAGGCTTAAAATGTATGGAAACTGGACACAGGCAATTGGCTTACAGTTTAGGCTGTCAGTTGGGTCATCTGCCTGTCATGTCAGAGTGCCTGAGTTTGATTCCCTCCTGTGCTTTCCGATTCCAGCTTCCTGCTAATGCACCACCTGGAGGCAGCAGGGGATGGTTCAAGTTGTTGGGTCCCCGCCTTCCATGTTGGGTTGAGTTCCAGGTTCCTGGCTTTGA
Source organism: Oryctolagus cuniculus (assembly GCF_051225735.1). Classification (NCBI taxonomy): domain Eukaryota; kingdom Metazoa; phylum Chordata; class Mammalia; order Lagomorpha; family Leporidae; genus Oryctolagus; species Oryctolagus cuniculus. The sequence goes on along the minus strand of NC_142869.1, from coordinate 137,466,827 downwards.
CCTGGACTAGCCCCTATCTTTCTGGGTATTTGGGGAGTAAACCAGCAAATAAATAATTAAAATATTTTCAAGTATGGAAACTATATATACACTAATGATGTTTTGAAAAAAGGACAAATAAAGACTAAAAATTTCAACAATGTTGGAGAGGAATATTTTTTTATCCTAATGCAGTTCTAATTGTGTGTGTGTGTGTGTATGTGTGTGAATACATATACATTTCAAGACTTTATAAGCATTATGCCTATAGCTGTGTTTGGGAGATATTTGATAATAAGATAAATAGTTTAATGGAAATCCCTAGAGTCTCGAGAGCTGAGATATAAAAATAATAAAATGTTAATAACAGCTATTTACTGATTATTTGCTAAGAGCTGGGCACTGTGCTACAAGACCCATGTAACTTCAATTAACCTTTACAATCATCCTTCATAGAAGTTACCACACTCTTTTATAGATCAGGGGGCTGAAGCTTTGAGACGCTTGGTCAACTGTCCAAGATCTAGCGGCTGATAAGTGTTGATGCAAGAATTGCAACATAAATTTATCTTCTTCAAAATACATGTGACTTCTCTAGCACAGGCTGCCTGGGCTTTAGTCTTTGCTTCCTGCCTTTTACAGTCACGCGAGGGGATACTAGTATCGACTTCATAACAGTGTTGGGGAGATTAGATTACCTCTCATTTCTAAAGTTCTGTTCTTACACTGAGAACTTAACCCTGTTGTAACAAGGATTAGCTGTTCCCTGTGTTGATGCCACCAGCTTCCTGTGTGGCCAAGAGTAACTCCTGATTCCTTACTTTTTATATCTATTATTTTAAAACATTAATTGACAAAAATTATATATATTCAAGGTGTACAACATAATGGTTTGATATATTGTATAACAATTGTCACAATAAATTCACATTTCCATTATCACCCACGTTGTATATTTGAGCCCCAGAACTTGTTCATCTTATAAATGAAAGTTGGCATCCTTCAATCAACATGTCTCCATTTTCCCCACCCCTCAAGACCCAATCACCTTTCTGCACTTGGTTTCTGTGGTTTGATGTTTTAAGACTCCACTCACTAGTGAGATCAAGCAATGGATTATTTTACTTCACATAATTCCCTCCAGCACCCTCCACCAGGTTCATTTAGGCAGAATGCCAGAAGTTCTTATTTTTTAAAAAGATGTATCTATTTTGAAAGTCAAAGTTACAAAGTTAGAGAGAGAGAGAGAGAGAGAGCGCACTTATGTCCATTGGTTGATTCCCGAAATGGCCATTAATGGCCTGCGCTCAACCAGGAGCCAGAGCTTCTTCCTGGTCTCCCACATGTCTGCAGGGGTCTAAGTAGCTGGACTATCTTCCAGTGCTTTCCTGCGCCATTAGCAGGGAGCTGGATCAGAAGGGAAGCAGCCAGGACACAAACTGATGCCCATCTGGGACACAGACGTCACAGGCAGTTCCTTTTTTTAATGGCTGGATAATATGCCATTGTGTATACAGTAATTAGTTTCTTTATTCCTTCATTTATCATGGACACAGGTTGCTTCTCTATCTCAGCCACCATGAATAATAAAGCAATGAAAATGCACGTGCAGATATAGATATCGCTTCTAGACACTGATTTCATTCTCGGAGTCTTCATCAGCATCATTTTTTCTAACAGTTAAAAAGTAAAAGTTGAGACTATGTGATTTTTTTTTGACAGGCAGAGTGGACAGTGAGAGAGAGACAGAGAGAAAGGTCTTCCTTTGCCATTGGTTCACCCTCCAATGGCCTCCGGGGCCGGTGCGCTGTGACCAGCGCACCACGATCTTACAAGGTCTTTTCAGCTCCTGTGATTATTAATCTCTCTTGACAAAAAAGTTTTACTTTACTTGAAAGACAGATCTGAAATACCAGCAACAGCCAGGATTGGGCCAGGCAGAAGTCAAGAGCCTGGAACTCAATCTGGGTCTCTCATGCAGGTGGCAGGGGTCCAGGTAACTGAGCTCTCATCACTGCTTCCCAGGGTGCATACCATTAGGAAGCTGGATCTGAAGCAAAGGAGCTGGGACTTCCGTGTGCAAGAGTCCCAAGTGGGTGACAATTTCTGTACCACAAGCCTTCCCCAATTACTATTCTCTGATGAAGCAACTCTAAGTAGCCAAAAATAACTCCTAGCAGCATCTGTAATGAAGGATGTTGGAGAACCAGGCAAAACACACCCACCAGCTGACTGTGGCTTCCGGAGCACGGGTCAGTATTGGGCAATAAAACTCAAATTCATTCAAAAAAATTTAAACAAAAAATTTGGTTTTCTTTACTGGGGATGATATGTTGTTTGCCAGAATGATTTGTTGCTTGTCCCAGATGGCTGATTGCCTGAGGCTGCCTGTCTTCTGTCCTCTGACAGTGATTTTCTCTGAACACACAGGTGTACTTTCCTAATGTTTTTAAAGAAACTGTGCAATAATTAGCTCAGGGTGATTCAATAGAAGTAGCAACCGATGACTTGACTGTAGGGACTCTTCTGCACAATCATGCTCATACCACATACTCCTCTGGCCACTCTGCCACCCCCACCCTAGCCTAGTGTCCCTCCTCTGCCTCCCTAATTAGCCTATGTCCCACTTGAAACCAAAATTATCTTTCCTCCCTGTCACTGAAACACACATGAGTCTGATCTCCCAAGAGTTGGAGAATTACAAGGCATCATTTGGATATTGTTTCCAGCTTGACTAATTCATCTATTTACTAGGTTTATTTTGAGGGCCCATTTTTATCAGACAACATCTGTATGCTTAAATCTTCTCTACAATCCATGTGATGGACCCATTACTTACCTACAAAGTTTCTTTTATTTATCAAGGTCTCCTCTAACTTGAACACCCTTGCTAAGGTTTGAATGTCCCCTTCAAAACTTACCTTGGAATTTAATTGCCATGGTGATGGTTCTAAAGAGGCGGGACCTTAAAGAACTTGGGGAGGTCATAAGGGCTCGGTCCTTATGAAGGGATTACAGCTATTTTCACAGGAGTGGGTTAAGTAGCACAGAAAGGAACTCCTGATAAAAGGATAAATTGATCCCGTCCTCCGTCTGCCTTGCAGGCTCACTTGCCCTTCCATCTTCTGCCATAGTATATGGAGCATGAACACCCTCTCCAGATGCCAGTGGACCTCCCAGACTCCACAAAGGTGAGAAATGAATTTCTTTTCTCTACTAATGACTCAGTCTGTAGTATTCTATGACAGCAGCATACAAGCCAGGACATTGAAGAACTCTTTACTCCTATGGCAGCTTGCTATAACTTCAGAAAGCTTTAAAAAATTCAATCTTCATTTTATTTGAGAGAGAGAGAGAGAGATAAAGTCTGCCATCCACTGGTCCACACACCCAAATGCCAGCACCGACAGGACTGGGTCAGATTGAAGCCTGGAGGTGTGCGACCTACTGTGCCAAACACTTGCCCCAATTTCAGAAGGCTTTCTTAGAATCTACTTTATTTATATTGAGGCAAAATTTTCTTCTTGGAGTTTCTTCCCATTAGGCTTTTTTCTTCCCCCTTTCAAGGAGTGCACCTTCAAATATTTGAAGTTGGCTGTCATGATCCCCAGTAATCATCCCTAATTCCTTTCACCACTTTTCATATAGCAAAAATACGAATGATTTCGCTTTCATCTGGAGATAATCTAACCCCCTCTAAAATGTAGCACCAGGGAAGCCAAAAGCAGCCCCTCAGAGGAGACGGAGCTGCTCATCAAAGAGCAGAACAGTATCCTTTCCCTCTGCAGTCCATCCTCAGAATGATGCCATCTTCTCGGTGGCAAGGCTACAATCAACATTATAAGAGCCAGTGCTTATGGAAGGCCAGACGCTGTACCAAAAGAAAAATACTTTTGTGATGCATTATCAAGTGAGATTTGTTTTTCGTATCATCCCACAACTGGAACTAAGACCTCAAAGCAGAAATCCAACTACCCTAAATGTCCCCCTCTTCCTTCCATGACCAAGAGATAACTTGAAGCTGGAGGGAGCCACCTCTTAGAGGGGCTCACTCAGAGATGCCAGTTCAGAGCCAGCCTTCCATCAAGCTCCATCTCCCAGGCCGTTCCCACACTCAGCCAATATGCAGAGAGGCCCGAGCAGGGTTGGCCTCTCAGAGAGGTGGGAGTGGAGGTAGGGTCTCTAAGAGAATCACTGGTAACACCTTGGGGTGTCTGCAGAAAGAAGGGGTGGGTTGTTCCTTCTCCAACTGGACATTTGTTCTATTTCCTGTTCTATATCCGTTCACATCCCCTTAGTGAGATTCAGACAATGTCATGTCACACCATCCTTTATATTCTGCCACATTGAACTTGTTCCTCCTGGCCAAGCGCATATTCAATTAATGATGAGGATTCAGACTAACTTTATATAACTCCAGCTCCTTCTCAGTTTATCTACAGACCCTTGGGCAATTCACCCAAACTCTATCTCTGGGCCCCACTTCCTTCAATCCACACAACAGGTGCAAGAATCACCTCTTTAACCTATTCTGATTAAATTTACCTTTTGTTGTACACCAATACTCTAAAAAAATTTTGTAAATCAATTTTAAATGTTATTTTCCCTTAGTGCAGGGCTTTCCTTTTACTATTTTTCATCCTAAATGCTTCATGTATCAGTCCACTGTGGGCTAAATTGCCTTTATCATGTTTTTCAATGCACTTGCATCCTCTGGAAGCTTTATTTAAAATACAGATTCATAGATATTCTGCAAATTTACTGAATCTGCACATCTGTACATGAGGCTAAGGAAGCTTTTTTGTTTGCTCATTTTTTTTTTTTGTTTTTGACAAGAACAACTACCCAATGATTCTACACACTGTTTGGGAATAAACACATTAGTGGATAAGACTACACATCAAGGAAAAAGTGCATCTGAGCCCTACACAACTTGCATACACTTGCTTTTAAATGGTAGAATGACTTTACCAGGTTCTAAAAAAGGCCATTTTTTTTTTCCTTTTATAAATGTGGAAACAGAAGTGACAAAACCCAAAATACAAGCGTACCTAAAATTTTCATGGAAAATAGAATTAAAAGATAAGTTTATTTTACTAAAAAACTTTTGCAAACCATGCATATCAGGGTCTTCAAAAAGTTCATGGAAACACATATTTTGAGAAAAATACTATCCATGGATTTTAAAATGTTTGCACTGAAATAAACCTAACTTTTTTTTATTTTTATTTATTTATTTATTTATTTATTTTTGACAGGCAGAGTGGACAGTGAGAGAGAGAGAGAGAAAGGCCTTCCTTTTGCTGTTGGTTCACCCTCCAATGGCCGCCGTGGCTGGCATGCTGCAACTGGCACACCACGCTGATCCGGTGGCAGGAGCCAGGTACTTATCCTGGGTGTCCCATGGGGTGCAGGGCCCAAGCACTTGGGCCATCCTCCACTGCACTCCCTGGCCACAGCAGAGAGCTGTCCTGGAAGAGGGGCAACCGGGACAGAATCCAGCGCCCCGACCGGGACTAGAACCCTGTGTGCCGGCGCTGCAAGGCGGAGGATTAGCCTAGTGAGCCGCAGCGCTGGCCCATAAACCTAACCTTTTTTTTTTTTTTTTGAATTAAAGAGATGAATTTATTGGTAAATAGATAAAAATAGATAAAATCAACACCTATTCCAATACACCCAAACCTCATCCTTGTATATATTAGGTAAATTAAAAAGAAAAACATTATCAAAACAACACAGCCTGCTAGGTCCAACTTACAGATAAGAACCAAAAGTTTGGTTGAATACCTGGAGTTACTCTGAAAGAAGCTGTTAGAAAGAGATTAGAGGTTTCCAATTAGTTCACGGAAGCCATTTTAAACAATGCAGCCTAACTACAGTACTAAAGTTAAGATAAACTTCAGTACCTCTGGATCATAAACCTAACTTTTAATTCAACTTTTCAACAAATTTTTGAGGTACCCTTTGTGGTTTTCCATAGATTTGACCCCAAAACCAAATGGAATGATAAGCCAAAGAAATTTCAATATGACGCATGAGACAATGGGCAAAACATCTGGCCAGAAGTAAATCCTGAATATAAATTTGCATCAAAGCTCAAATTAATCCCCTCCCCACTTTTTTTTTTAATTTACAGTTCAAAATTTGCTACTCCACTAGCTTAAGAAGGTTGGCAAGCTCCAGCAATCACAAAGCATCTTTTCATGTTTTGAACACCATCTCTGTCAGAGAAGTAAACACCATTTCACATCGTGTCATGGAGTGGAGGTGGAAGTCAGTCTGCCTATTCAAGAAGAAAGAGAAAGCAAGTCAAGTGTTTGTCCCCTACTGCCTGCACAGTTGCGTGTCTTCTGCCTATTGGATTCACAGGACTAAATGGTAAACACCTGGGAGCATAAAATAGGAAGGAACAGAAAATATAGGTCAAGCTTTAAGACGATCTGAAGCTACTCTCCTCCTCCTTCGTGATGGAAATGGCATGGGGGACCCGCATGGGGAGAAGAGCTGTGGTCACCTGACATTCCACAACTCCACACTACCCTCTCCCCCCTTATCTGGCGCCCTTTGTTCTCCCAGGGTCACCTGCTCCTGATTTATTTATTTACTTCTTTGTGTATTTGCCTCTGAACCTAAGCTGGAAACCAAAGGCAAAGCCATGTGAGCACAAATCAGGTGGTTGAGGTCAGGGTCAGAATGGAGATCTATGACTAACTGCAGAAATAATGACTCAGTGCCTGCATAGGTTACCAAGTCCTTCACTGGGGATTCACAGTTGAATTATTAAGGTTTTTAGACTGTAAAGTCTTGCTCAACCGAGATGAATAAGCCCTAGAAAGTTGCAATACACAAAACCTGAAACTAAAAATGACTTGCGTTTTTGTTAAAAGGGAAATACCATATTGTGCTCTTAATGTAATAAAAAATTATTAAAAAATGCATGTTAAATGTTATTTAATAGAAGATGGGTTAAATAAACAATAGTAGATCTGTAGAATTAAATTTTGTTCCCAATAAAAATGAACATTTTTTTAAAGATTTTATTTATTTATTTGAGAGGTATAGTTACAGACAGTGATGGGAGAGACAGAGACAAAGGTCCTCCTTCCATTGGTTCACTCCCCAAACAGTCTTCCATACTGGTGGGTTCTGTACCTTCCAAGTCACTGTCATATTTGGGGGAAAAGCTGTCTTTACAGAACATGTACAGAGCCTTCTTTCTGGTTGTTATTCCCCAAACATATAAAAAACATACATATCTTATATAACTTTTTACCAGCATTTATACTGCATTAGACTTTATGAATACCTTAAAGATTATTTAAAGTATACAGGAGGATGCGTACAGCAAGGTAAAATATCCAGGGCATGTTACGAAAAATTTTTCTTAAGAGCGAGTGCCAGCAAGTAAGAACTTCCATCTACTGGTTCATTCCCTCAACTGGGCAGGGCTAAAGCTAGAATCTAAACCAGGTCTCTAAAATGGGTGGCAGGAATCCAGTCACTGAGCCACCACCTGTTGCCTCCCAGGGTCTGCATTAGCAGGAAGCTGGAGTCAGGAGTTAAGCCAGGAATTGAATACTTGCCCTCTGAAATGAGGCTAGCCATCTTAACCACCAGTCCAAATGCCTGTTCCTCCAAGGTTCATTTTAATCAATCATAGCTGACTTTCCCTTGCCGGGACCCTTGTTGTGTCCTGTCATATTATGGTCTGGAGAAGGAGCTCAGGAAATGCTGACTACTAGGAATGTAATAGTATATTAATATAGGAATAGTAATATTAATAGTATATTAATATAGGAATGTAATAGTATATATATATATGTGTGTGTATATATATATATGTATACACACGTGTAATACAGTCTAAAGGAAAAGACTTTTAAATGAGAGATACAAAGAAAAAGGTAGAAAAAATAAAGCTGAGGGGGAGAATGTTTACTAAGATTGCTAACATCAGAAAGGTGTTAGCCTAAGGGCACACAGCAAGCATCAGTTTTGCTGCACATCCTGTGCTGTGAAGTTTTTTGTACTTCTTTTTTTTTTAACTTTTATTTAATGAATATTATAAATTTCCAAAGTACAGCTTACGGATTACAATGGCCCCCCCCCCATAACGTCCCTCCCACCCGCAACCCTCCCCTTTCCCATTCCCTCTCCCCTTCCATTCACATCAAGCCTGAATTCAATTTTATCCCTTCCCACCAGGCTGGCTGGAAATCCCATCACACTCATTGCTGTGGTCCCTCCCTTCCCTATGAAAGTCACAGAGGTCACACAGATCAGACTGTTTGTGGAAGGTCACCCTGTAATTTTGGGGGGTGCTTCACTGCTGATCAAGAGCCTCCCTCCCCCCAGACAACACAGGTTACCCTGTCCTGTCTCCTTCCAGGCTCCCAAAGCTTCCCAGACCTACTGACTTCCACCTCCCTGCTTTTCTTGCCCCAGAACCAAGAAGAGCTAAGAAGAGAAAGCCCATTTCTTGTAATTCTTTGGGAAAAACAAGAGTTTTAATTTTTCCGTGAGGGTTAGGGAAACGTGCTAGGAAAGAGTAGGTGAGCCAGAAAGCAAGGGAGAGACACCCCCCTACTCCATTGTTCTGCATTGGTCAGAACCAAACACGAATTGGTATCTCGACAAATCATCCTGCTGCTCTTTGAGTGGAGGGGCAAAAGCCCGTGTGTTTTCAGGAAGGGCACCGAGGAACCCACTCCTGAGAACGACACAGCTGCCAGGTCACAGGTGTCATGGGGAAGCACCTGCCTCAGCCAAAATTAGCATCAGCGCCAGCCAAATGCCTGTCCACACTCCCCCGCTTCCCACCTGAGGATGCGGGGTCTGGCTGCTGGGTTTGGTTTGGTTTTTATCGTTATTTTTCTTGTCATTGTTTTCCTTTGCTTTTGAGTGAATGTGAACATTATGCTTGTCTTCAGGAAGATGTTGAAGCAACACAAGAGAAACCCCAGTGGATAAATAACATCTTATCCCAGCCTTATCAGGGCATACCCAGCCACCCCTGGCCGGCACAACCAGGCTGTGTCTGTCCTGATAACTGTTAACACTTACCCAGCACTTCTTGGCAGGAGTAGCTGGCAGATAGTGACAAGTGCTCATTGTACTACTTATTCTCCAAGAGCCTATTCTATCTGGTGAGAGGCACCGACGTCCATTTCTCCATTTACTTACTGAGCTCTGTGCAGAGAGCTGAGTCAGTGGTCACCAGATTGCCACGTGATTCTGGTGAACTTTTAGGGACCCTATCCCACCTGACCTTTATCCCAGCTATGCACCTATGTTACATAGATACCCATTTTGAAAAGTTTGGTATATATTCATTGAGATTTTGTTTTACCCATTTATAACACTGACATACATACAAGCAAAGAAAGATATTGTACCTACTGCTCTGGCTTTTTCTCTCCCCAACTCCACTAGGAGAAGGCAATGTTAATCAGATTGGGTCAAATTCTGTGACATTGATGGGGTCAAAGCTAAAGCTCACTCCTATGTCAGACTCTCTGGATACCTCCTTTGTGTGGAAAGGGCACCCTGAGCCTGGAGTGACTCAAGGGTCTCACTCGCTCTCTCCCTAGCTCTCTCTTCTCTTTCTCTTAGCTATTGCTACATTGTGATCCTTGTTCGGGACCAGAAGAGTCAGACTTGGGTTTCTAGGCAGGGAGAAAGCCATCTCACCTTGAACCTGACCCTAAATAACATCCCTGTGCCAAGAGGGGAGTTATCACAGGGAGATGATGATAAAGTGACAGCTCATGTGACACTTGCATGGGTTCCCTGAGGTTTCTCTACACCAACATCAGAAAGAGACAGAGTGGCAGGGTTCAGAGGAGAATTGAACCTTGCAGGGTTCATTTTCTACCATAAAACCTGGAGGCTCTCTTCAGTTTCACGGATGCCATACTGCATGTGGATCCCTCCCTGAGACACACACACAGATGCCCCTCAGCTGTTCAGAACACAAGTGCAGCGAACATTGATAAACCGTCCAGCGCCCCCTTCAGGGAGAAGCTCACTGCCCCAGGTGCAGGAGTGCTGTCTCCAGTTGGCCTCAGCGGCAGCCACCTCAAGATAGAAACCAGTCCCAGGGCACCACTTTGCCCAAGGTAACACTCTTCCTGAGTAACCCACATCCAGGGAATCATCATGTTGTGGTCACTTTAGCTCAAAGCAGAACAGTTTCACTAGCTGGTTGTTTGGTTGGTTGGTTTTTGGCACCAGCGCTCCCTTGTGGAGTGGGTGGGAGTTGTCATTGAAGACAGGCTGCTGGGTACAGCTTCGGGCAACAAGACATCTGCCATCAATGATAATTCTAGGAATTTCCCATTTTTTGCCAGAACCATTGCCCAGTTCTAGTTGGTTTCTGCTGTAAGCAGGATAATGACTCTCCAACCTTGTCACACACACACACCCACTCCAATCCCTGGATGCTGTATGTTACCTCACAGGCCAAAGAGGACTTTGCAGCTGTGATTATGTTAAAACTCTTGAGAGGGGGCGATTATCCTGCAATATCCAGGTAGGTCCTTGGGATAGAGAAGCCAGAAGGGTCAGAGTAAAAGAACGAGATGTTATTACAGAAGCAGGGAGAAACACAAAGTCTTCAGAGAGAGTGGCTGGCATTGTTTTCCAGAAGGTTCAACTGCCACCTGCAACACTGGCATCTCTTACTGGAGCACTGGTTCAAGTCCTGGCTGCTATGCTTCTGATCTAGCTCCCTGCCAATGTGGTTGGGAAATGGGCAGATGATGGCCCAAGGACGTGGACCCCTGCCACCCACGTGGGAGACCCAGGTAGATTTCCTGCTTGGACTTGACACAGCCCTGATTGATGTGAACAGCTGACAGTTTCAAGCATCTGCTAGGGGTCTTAGAACATGCCTCCCTTGGATAAGGGGACTGCTGTATTCCAAAAACATCTCAGTCAAGCCTTCTCTGATGCCTCTTCTGCTTCATTTTTCTGCCTGGCACTTTGGTGACATGCAGTAGCATTTAACTTTATTTTCTCTCTCCCTCCACTGGAATGTATAGACAGACAGGAACTGGCCTCTTTCGTCACTGCTCTGTTCTCACCTGACACACTGCCCGGTACACCATGGTCTCGGGAAATACTTGCTCAGCGAGTGCGCTACAGCAAGGCTTGGTACACGCTTTCTGTAAAGGGTCAGATAGTAAATATTTTGCACTCTGCAGGCCCAGGGGCAAATTTAGGGACACTATTGAGGTACTTATATAACAACTACCAAAAGTGAGCCAAAAATGAGTCTCTGCTCACAGGTCATATAAACACAGGCAGCGAGCCAGAGCCAGCCTGCTGGTCACTCTGCCAGCTCCTAAACCAGATGATGAGTAACTCAACAAAAATGGAAAATGTCCTGGAACTCTCTTTAATCTCATAAAACATGGTGGTAACTTCCAGGAACTCAGCCATCACACAAATGCAGGAAGGGTGTGATAGTTCCCAATCCAGAGCCTTCAGAGTACCGGAGATCTCATTGGCTCACACTGAGATGCTATGAGATGAGAATTTAGGGTAGAATCAGCACCTCTTAGTGTTTCACTATTACCAAAGGCCTGCTCGGAGCTGTGGACAAGGTCAAGAACTAGGGGTGCCTTCATGTTAAAAAATCCACCAGCAAAGACATACACAGGCAGTAAAATACATTCTTGATCCTTTGAGAAAAATAGGGAATCAGATATGATTTAATAGGAAACTTGAGTGCATTCTGTGGGTAAAAATCTTTCTGTGGTGTGTGTGGTAAAGAGTATGTCATCCTCGATGTAGAATGGTACTGTGATCTTCCTCTGTTTCTTTTATTTTTCACGTGTCTGCATTCCTGTATACTTTTTACTATAGTTTAATATTCCCTGGCACGCATCTGTCACACTGCTTATTTCTGCCTCAGCAGTGGGTATCTTCCAGTCTCCTGTAACCAGAGGCACAACTCGAGTGAGCGTTCCCCCATGGCCTCCTTGTGGATCTAGGTGAGGCTGCGTCAGACGCCCGCCCACGGGGGTAGCCTCCTCTGCCTGTCCGGCAGGACCCATGGGTTTCCTGCCACTTCCCAGCTCACTCAGGGTGTTCAGCATTGACTTTCTAACATCTACCATGTCTCTCTCTCTGACTGCTGGTGAGAACTTGGCAGTTCTTCATGTCCTCGTCTGCTGTTGGAGCTTTCCTTTCGAAGACTCACCGATTCATGACTTTTGCCCACTTTTTTGATGTGTTTCACATCCTTTTCTTGCTCTTTGGGGACTTCCTTGGCTGAGAATCCTTTTGACAGTTTGAGAGATTGAAAACAAAACAAAACAAAACAAAACAAAACAAAACAAAACAAATCTATCACCCAGACTGCCACTTACCTGCTAACTCTGCCTAGGAAGACCTTCATCCTTTAAAAGAAAGTTTTCCTCATTCACAAATGTTTTTCTACTTTTTTCCATTTTCTTAACTTTATCATTTTAGCCTTTCATACTTAGATCCTAAATCTGCTGGAGACTGAGATGCCACACAAGACCTTTCTCCGCTATTCTGAGGCGTCTCTGCTATCCCATACCAAGGTCATGTGCAAATGTGTATAACAGCTTGCCATCTCACTACTGCAGTCTGATTGTAAGGACCACACTATTTATTTTTTTCTACTGACTTTGTAAAATGTTTTAAGATTGGGACCAGTGCTGTGACATAGCCGGTAAAGCTGCCACCTGCAGTGCCAGCATCCCATATGAGCGCAGGTTCGAGTCCCGGCTGCTCTACTTCGGATTCTGCTCTCTGCTATGGCCTGGGAAAGCAGTGGAAGATGGCCCAAGTGCGTGGGTCCCTGCACTGGCATGGGAGACCTGGAGGAAGCTCCCGGCTCCTGGCTTTGGATCGGTGCAGCTCTGGCTGTTGTGGCCATCTGGCGAGTGAACCAGCGAGTAGATGGAAGACCTCTCTCTCTCTCTCTCTCTCTCTCTCTCTCTCTCTTTCTGCCTCAGCCTCTCTGTAACTCTGCCTTTCAAATAAATTAAAATAAATCTTCAAAAAAATGTTTTAAAGTAGAGTAGTGTGAATCTGTCATTGAAAATTTTTGTTTTAGTGCAATTGTGTTTTCTAATTGTGGGCTTTTATTCTTCCTTATGTGTTTTAGAAACAGTTTCTCAGTTCCCTTACTCTCTTTCCTGTTCTTACTAAAAGCAACTGTCCTGGAATTTTGATCGGAGCTGCCGTGAAATTGTAGACTCACTGGGGATCAAACTGACAGGTTTAAAATGTCAAGTCATTTCCTCCAGGGACCGTGCCACCTCTGGCCACTTCATTCAGATCTGCCTGGATGCCATCCCAGAACTGAGCAGTCCAACAGCAGGGTTCAGGTGAGAAAATCGAAACCACTACAGACATTTCAAGTAGGAGGGATGTGACCTACAGACTTAGAACCAGACATAACCCTTGGAAGATCAGGCACAAGTGGCACTGCTTTCCAGGAAATCCCAAGAGGCATGGAGGTGAGGAATGGCTAGGCTCTCAGGAAGCCACTGCTGCCAGTCTCCTGCGACCCATGGCACCCACACAAGCACTCCCCAGAAGCTGCTGCACACACACTGTTGGCTCACTGTCCCCTGCTTCTGTCCACAGCCACTGTGTGACACCTGAGGATGACTTCTGCTGTCTCTCCTTCTGAACATCAGACACACCCCTCTCACCAGCAGCCTCCAACCCAGAAGCTCTCTGTCAAGAGAGGCAGTGGTACCAAGGTGAGGAGAGAACAACAGCAAGTGTTTAACAGATGTTACCAGATGTATAAAGTTTAAAAACACACAATGGCAAAGTGCTTTTAAGTGTGATTCTAAGGCAGCCATGTTTTAACAGACTTCATATCCGACATATTATTCCTCTTGGAGCATTACAAGTATTTTAACATTCGCAGAGGTTCTTTTTTTCAAAGAGGGTGAGTTTTTCACCAGGAAAGATATCTCTGGAAAGATCACAGAGGCAACATGCTCTGCATTCCTTCCCTGCTAAGCCCTGGCCGTGCCTTTATTGAACCGTGGCCAGAGAGAATGCTACAATTTAAGTGGGGCACGAAGAACGTGATGACTGATTAGGCAGCAGCAATAAAAATGATTCAAGGCAGAAAGGTGAATGGGATTTATTTTTCATGCATGTGTGTGTGTGTCACGCACACATGTGCGCATGTGTGTGTGTGTAAATGGTCCTAATGGTCCTAAAGTACAAGTTGAACTATAATATGCAATAGTGGTCTCCAAACACTTTGGATCGCACATCCTTGTCAATAACAATGCTTGCTCATGAGCAAATATGAAAAATAAAAACAAAGCTATAAGCAGAGGTTCTGACATTTCCTTCCAGCACCCCAACAGACTCCCTCAGGCAGCCCTTGCAGAACGCCTTAGCTTGTTCTGCTTTCCCGTGTTTCCTCTGTATCCTCTGTCCAGCTGGCCAGAGCTGGAAACTACATAAAAGTTGCCCATCCCATGCATATGATGTCCTGATCAGGATCCAGAGCTGGAGTACCAGTCAAGGCTAAAACCCATAGTCAAGTTCACTCTGATGATGTTATAGCTGCCAGGAGAGGGCAGATATAAGCAGGTTTAAAGAAATACCTGCCCAAAACAAGAGTGTCAATTTGTTAAGTCAACAACAGGAGTCACTGTGCACTTACTCCTCATGTAGTATCTCTGTCCTTAATGTGTTGTCCAATGTGAATTAATGCTATAACTAGTACTCAAACAGTACTTTACACTTTGTGTTTCTGTGTGGGTGCAAACTGATGAAATCTTTACTTAATATATACTAAATTGATCTTCTATATATAAAGATAATTGAAGATGAATCTTGATGTGAATGGAATGGGAGAGGGAGCGGGAGATGGGAGGTGTCGCTCCCCCATTCGCAGAGGAACGACACAGGACCCTGCACTGTTCTTTTGTCTGCTCGGCCCTTCCCGGGTTTGCTGCTGGTCCTTCCCGGGTTGGCTGCCGACCTCTCCACCTCCGTGGAGGGGTGGCTCCCCCTGCCACTTTCCCCACTTCTGCGGGGGAGCGGCACACCGCCGGCCGGCTCTCTCGGGGGCTGCTCACATGTTATCCGGATGTTCCTGGTGCATGTTGTCTCTCTCCTCCTTTATAGTCCTCTTCCACCAATCCCAACTCTGCTACCCACACGCCGAGCATGCTGCTCTCCTCCAATCAGGAGCAGCTCCTACAGTTTATTGGTCGAACTGGAGGCAGCTGCGTAGAAGCTGTTACCTCCTCTCCCAGCGCCATATTGTGGGAGAGCAGATGCATAGAATAAGTCTTAATTCCAGTAACTTAGTCTAGTCCGAGTTGCTCCCCACAGGAGGGTTGCGGGTGGGAAGGAAGTTATGGGGGGGGGGAGCCACTGTAATCCATAAGCTGTACTTTGGAAATTTATATTTGTTTTTTTTTTAACTTTTATTTAATGAATATAAATTTCCAAAGTACGACTTAGGGATTACAATGGCTTCCCCCCATACCGTCCCTCCCACCCACAACCCTCCCCTTTCCCACTCCCTCTCCCCTTCCATTCACATCAAGATTCATTTTCGATTATCTTAATATACAGAAGATCAGCTTAGTATACATTAAGTAAGGATTTCAACAGTTTGCTCCCACACAGAAACATAAAGTGAAAAATAATAGATGATTTTTTTTAAATGATGATGAAATCAGATCAGACCTATTGTCATGTTTAATCCCAGTGAGAGTCAAGTTGGGAGTTGATAATTTCTTTTTTTTTTTTTTTTACAGAAGATCAGTTTAGTATGCATTAAGTAAAGATTTCAACAGTTTGCACCCCCATAGAAAAACAAAGTGAAATATATTGTTTGAGTACTCGTTATAGCATTAAATCTCAATGCACAGCACATTAAGGACAGAGATCCTACATGAGGAGTAAGTGCACAGTGACTCCTGTTGTTGACTTTACCAATTGACACTCCTGTTTATGGCATCAGTAATCTCCCTATGCACCAGTCATGAGTTTCCAAGGCTATGGAAGCCCTCTGAGTTCTCCAACTCTTATCTTGTTTAGACAAGGTCATAGTCAAAGTGGAGGTTCTCTCCTCCCTTCAGAGAAAGGTACCTCCTTCTTTGAAGACCTGTTCTTTCCACTGGGATCTCACTCACAGAGATCTTTTGCCAGAGTGTCTTGGCTTTCCATGCCTGAAATACTCTCATGGGCTTTTCAGCCAGATCCGAATGCCTTTAGGGCTGATTCTGAGGCCAGAGTGCTATTTAGGACATCTGCCATTCTATGAGTCTGCTGAGTATCTCACTTCCCATGTTGGATCACTCTCCCCTTTATTTATTCCATCGGTTAGTGTTATCAGGTACTAGACTTGTTTATGTGCTCCCTTTGACTCTTAGTCCTTTCATTATGATCAATTGTGAACTGAAATTGATCACCTGGACTAGTGAGATGGCATTGGTACATGCCACCTTGATGGGATTAAATTGGAGTCCCCTGGTATGTTTCTAACTTTACCATTTGGGGCAAGTCAGCTTGAGCATGTCCCAAATTATACATCTCTTCCCTCTCTTATTCCCACTCTTATGTTTCACAGGGATCACATTTCAGTTAATTTTCAACACTTAAGAATAACTGTGTATTAATTACAGAATTAAACCAGTCATATTAAGTAGAACAGACAAAAAAAAAACTACTAAGAGGGATAATGTATTAAGTTGTTCATTAACAGTCAGGGCTATGCTGATCAAGTCACCATTTCCCATAGTGTCCATTTCACTTCAACAGGTTTCCTTTTTGGTGTTCAGTCAGTTGTCACCGATCAGGGAGAACATATGGTATTTGTCCCTTTGGGACTGGCTTATTTTACTCAGCATGATGTGTTCCAGATTCCTCCATTTTGTTGCAAATGACTGGATTTCGTTGTTTCTTACTGCGGTATAGTATTCTAAAGAGTACATATCCCATAATTTCTTTATCCAGTCTACTGTTGATAAATAAAAGTTAAAAAAAAAAAAAGAAATGCCTGTCCATAAACCTTCCCTGTGATAGCGAAAGGCAGCTGGTTCTAGAAGGAAGGTTGAAGATGAGCCACGGCTAGAACAGGAAACGAAGTCCTCCAAGACTTCCAGCTAAAACCAGGTCACAAAAATAGCTGCCAAAGACAGAATAGAGAAAAATCCTGGATTTGGCGTGTGTGGTTCACACTGGGGAGAAAGGAAACTAACAAGCAACAAAAACAAGGGCTCTTATCCAAAAGGCAAAAGCCCAAAACCAGGATGAGGGAGAGCTCCAGAGAGGGCCAGATCAAGTTTCAGGAGCGAGGCAGGAACGGTCAGCACTGCCAGGGCTCAGAATCTTAGGAGGCGATTATCTTGAACTTAGGCCTGCGAGTGAAACTCTGCTAAGAAAACAAACTTTATTCTGGGTCTTGTGATTTCTGATCTTGAAGGATGCTCATCCTTCCCAACCTGGAGCAGGCATGCAAGGCTCTGGCAGGCTTTCTGAGATGTCAGATCACAAAACACAAGTCAATGAGTTACAGTGCCTCACCCTGCAGTTGGCACAGAGTCATAGAAGATCCAACATTGATCGATCCTCCATAAGTGGCACTCCACAGAGGGATCAATGCACAGCGAACACCCCAGGGGTTGTGCAGTGTGAGGGCTCGGGTGCGGTACAATTACCAGGATCTGCTCTCAGCCCCGGCATTACAGCATCAGACCAGACAAATCCCTATCTTTCATTCACTTACATTCTAGTGAAGAATGAGTAAGCAAATAAGAAGGTGTAGAGAGTGACAGCCCAGTGACAAAACAAGAGAGGAGATGGAGTAGAGTGTGCTAGGGGAGGAGAAAGGACCCTCTCTCTCTACATACTGCATTCAGGCAGAGGGAAGAGCAGGTGTAAAGGTTTCTAAGGAAGAGATGCTTCTGGGATGTCTGAGGACACAACAAGACAGCCAGTGTAACAGAGAGGACTGAGCGAGGGAAAGAACATTTAGGAAGTAAGATTGGAGAGATGCACAGAGAGAGGCTCTGTAGGTCATGTTTAGATTTTAGTTTAAGTTTGGAGGAGGGGCAATGTTACCAGATTTATGCTTTCCAAAGATGACACTGGCTACATTGTGGAGGATTGTTGACCATAAGGGCCTAAGAGAGAAAGAACAAGAGCTGGTGACCACATTTTTCATGAATATGTAAAGCAGTTATTAACATTATTAAAATATGAATCTGGGTAGGGTTTAGCCCAGTGGGTGAGACACTGGTTAAGACATCAGCATTGGCCAGTGCCATGGCTCAACAGGCTAATCCTCCGCCTTGCGGCGCCGGCACACCAGGTTCTAGTCCTGGTCGGGGCGCCAGATTCTGTCCCAGTTGCCCCTCTTCCAGGCCAGCTCTCTGCTGTGGCCCGGGAGTACAGTGGAGAATGCCCCAAGTGCTTGGGCCCTGCACCCCATGGGAGACCAGGAAAAGCACCTGGCTCCTGCCATCGGATCAGCGCGGTGCGCGGGCCACAGCGCACTGGCCACGGCAGCCATTGGAGGGTGAACCAAGGGCAAAAGGAAGACCTTTCTCTCTGTCTCTCTCTCTCACTGTCCACTCTGCCTGTCAAAAAATAAATAAATAAAAATAAATAAAAAGACATCAGCATCGCATATCAGAGTACTTGGTTTTGATAAGTAGCTCCAGCTCTTGGTTCCAGCTTCCTCCTAAGGCAAACCCTGGGAGGCAGCAGGCAATGGCTCAAGTAAATGAGCCCCCAGCACCCACGTGAGAGATGTGGATTGAGATACCAGCTCCCAGCTGTGACTCTGACTGTTGCAGGCATTTGGGGGACTAAATCACTGGATAGCTTCTGTCTGGCTCTGTCTGTGTTTCTCAAACAAATACAAAACTTGAATTGTATACACTCACCAATAAATCAGACTTAAAAAGCATTGTACATAATGAAAACGCATCACTTTCTAATTCTCTCACTACACTTTAGCACTGTGCATGCTCTTGTTGTTATGTGTACATTCATATCTGGGTGGGCCTACTATATACCAGGGTGTGACCAGGTGGCTCTTCCCAGCTCTGCATTCAGTTATATCACCTTGGTAGCTTAAAACTGGCCATAGTAGGAATATCTACATGGAAAAAATAGGCAAAGGCTACAGAGCAAGGCCTTTTCTGCACAGAGGTAGCTGCTAAACATTTACCAGCACAGCAGAGAAACAGAAGCTCGGCACGGCGACAGCCATCCAAGTGAGCAGCAATGGCGACTTGAATAAGGGTGGTAGCATAGGCGGCAATGACCATGGCATATGGCTCCACACGGGATTTAAGACGTAATTGATGTGTTGAAAAGTGAACTACAGAGAGGCCTAAGTAAGGACTTCTAAGATTTTTTGAATGTGAGATTGGATATCAGTTTTTGACGTGAGAACAAGAAAGGCATCAATTTCTGCTGTAATGTAGTAAGAATAATTAACGTTTCTTGAGAAATTTTCTACCTCAGGGCTTTTTGTCAAGGCTTTTAAGACAGTGATCTTTCCTACAAGATGGCAGTAACAGACGCTAATGGAAACAGAATTTGGTAATGACATGAAGTCAGGATTTGTTATTATTTTCCCAGTACTTAATGCAAAGCCTGGAATATGTTCAGAGCATGCCCCTAGACTAGGACCATAGACTAGGTTGCCATATATACCTGGGGGCTGACAAGTACTGGAGGATCTGTGAGAAAAGTCACAGGCTTTCATCAAAACCCAGCTATGTTATCCATTTACTTGGAAGCCGTAGCTGAAAAGAACAGTCATTTATGGAGTCACAAAACTCTGCTATTACTTCTCATCAGAAACCCTACAAGCTAGAAGGGAATGGCGAGACATAGCCCATGTACTAAGAGAGAAAAACTGCCAGCCCAGAATATTATATCCTGCAAAGCTATCATTTGTGAATGAAGGTGAAATAAAGACTTTTCATAGCAAACAGAAATTGAAAGAATTTGTCGCCACTCGTCCAGCCCTACAAAAGATGCTTAAAGATGTCTTGCACACAGAAACACGGTCATCAATATGAAAGAAGGTAAAGGAAGGAAACCGCACAGAAAAAGATCACAGGGAATTCAAAGCATATATTAGAAAATATCTTTGGCAAATGGCAGGGCAAAGTTACCATCTGTCAATAGTCACATTGAACATTAATGGCCTGAACTGTCCAGTTAAAAAACACCGATTGGCTGATTGGGTTAAGGAACAAAACCCATCTATTTGCTGCTTACAAGAAACACATCTTTCCAACAAAGACGCATGCAGACTGAAAGTAAAAGGCTGGAAAAAGATATACCATGCCAACAGAAATGAAAAAAGAGGGGGCATAGCCATCTTAATATCAGACAACATAAACTTTACCACAAAAAGTGTTAAGAGAGATAAAGAGGGACACTATATAATGATTAAGGGATCAATTCAACAGGAAGATATAACAATTATCAATGTATATGCACCTAATTACAGGGCACCGGTTTATTTAAAATATTTGTTAAGGGACTTGAAGGGAGACTTAGACCCCAATACAATAGTACTGCGGGACTTCAATACTCCACTCTCAGAAATAGACAGATCAACAGGACAGAAGATCAACAAGGAGACAGTAGATTTAAACAACACTATAGCCCAAATGGATCTAACATATATATACAGAACTTTCAATCCTACAGCTAAAGATTTTACATTCTTCTCAGCAGTACATGGAACCTTCTCTAGGATTGACCACATACTAGGCCATAAAGCAAGTCTCAGCAAATTCAAAAGAATTAGAATCATACCATGCAGCTTCTCAGACCATAAAGGAATGAAGTTGGAAATTAGCAACTCAGGAAACCCTAAAACATACACAAACACATGGAGATTGAACAACATGCTCCTGAATGAACAATGGGTCATAGAAGAAATTAAAAGAGGAATCAAAAACTTTCTGGAAGTAAATGAGGATAACAGCACAACATACCAAAACTTATGGGATACAGCAAAAGCAGTGTTAAGAGGAAAGTTTATATCAATAGGTGCCTACATCAAGAAATTGGAAAGGCACCAAATAGATGAGCTTTCAATTCATCTCAAGGATCTAGAAAATCTGCAGCAAACCAGACCCAAATCTAGTAGGAGAAGAGAAATAATTAAAATCAGAGAAGAAATCAACAGGATTGAATCAAGAAAAACATTCCAAAAAATCGGCCAAACGAGGAGCTGGTTTTTTGAAAAAATAAACAAAATTGACACCCCATTGGCCCAACTAACTAAAAAAAGAAGAGAAAGACCCAAATCAATAAAATCAGAGATGAAAAAAGAAATGTAACAACAGACACCACAGAAATAAAAAGAATCATCAGAAATTACTACAAGGACTTGTATGGCAGCAAACAGGGAAACCTATCAGAAATGGATAGATTCCTGGACACATGCAACCTACCTAAATTGAACCAGGAAGACATAGGAAACCTAAACAGACCCATAACTGAGACAGAAATTGAAACAGTAATAAAGGCCCTCCCAACAAAGAAAAGCCCAGGACCAGATGAATTCACTGCTGAATTCTATCAGACATTTAAAGAAGAACTAATTCCAATTTTTTCAAACTATTCAGAACAATCGAAAAGGAGGGAATCCTCCCAAATTCTTTTTATGAAGCCAGCATCACCTTAATTCCTAAGCCGGAAAAAGATGCAGCATTGAAAGAGAATTACAGACCAATATCCCTGATAAACATAGATGCAAAAATCCCCAATAAAATTCTGGCCAATAGAATGCAACAACGCATCAGAAAGATCATCCACCCAGACCAAGTGGGATTTATCCCTGGCATGCAGGGATGGTTCAATGTGTGCAAAACAATCAACGTGATATACCACATTAACAGACTGCTGAAGAAAAACCACAAGATTATCTCAATAGATGCAGAGAAAGCATTTGATAAAATACAACACCCTTTCATGATGAAAACTCTAAGCAAACTGGGTATGGAAGGAACATTCCTCAATACAATCAAAGCAATTTATGAAAATCCCACGGCCAACATCCTATTGAATGGGGAAAAGTTGGAAGCATTTCCACTGAGATCTGGTACCAGACAGGGATGCCCACTCTCACCACTGCTATTCACTATAGTTCTGGAAGTTTTAGCCAGAGCTATTAGGCAAGAAAAAGAAATTAAAGGGATACACATTGGGAAGGAAGAACTCAAACTATCCCTCTTTGCAGATGATATGATTCTTTACTTGGGGGACCCAAAGAACTCTACTAAGAGACTATTGGAACTCATAGAAGAGTTTGGCAAAGTAGCAGGGTATAAAATCAATGCACAAAAATCAACAGCCTTTGTATACACAGACAATGCCATGGCTGAGGAAGAACTTCTAAGATCAATCCCATTCGCAATAGCTACAAAAACAATAAAATACCTTGGAATAAACTTAACAAAGGATGTTAAGGATCTCTACGATGAAAATTACAAAACCTTAAAGAAAGAAACAGAAGAGGATACCAAAAAATGGAAAAATCTTCCATGCTCATGGATTGGAGAATCAATATCATTAAAATATCCATTCTCCTAAAAACAATTTACAGATTCAATGCAATACCAATCAAAATACCGAAGACATTATTCTCAGATCTGGAAAAAATGATGCTGAAATTCATATGGAGACGCAGGAGACCTCGAATAGCTAAAGCAACCTTGTACAACAAAAACAAAGCCGGAGGCATCACAATACCAGATTTCAGGACATACTACAGGTCAGTTGTTACCAAAACAGCATGATTGGTACAGAAACAGATGATAGACCAATGGAACAGAATAGAAACACCGGA
Source organism: Oryctolagus cuniculus (assembly GCF_051225735.1). Lineage (NCBI taxonomy): Eukaryota > Metazoa > Chordata > Mammalia > Lagomorpha > Leporidae > Oryctolagus > Oryctolagus cuniculus. The sequence continues at coordinate 137,443,993 of NC_142869.1, read as the reverse complement.
AATCAATCCAAACATCTACAGCCAACTTATATTTGATCAAGGATCCAAAACCAATCCCTGGAGTAAGGACAGTCTATTCAATAAATGGTGCTGGGAAAACTGGATTTCCACATGCAGAATCATGAAGCAAGACCCCTATCTTTCACCTTACACAAAAATTCACTCAACATGGATTAAAGACTTAAATCTATGACCCGACACCATCAAATTATTAGAGAGCATTGGAGAAACTCTGCAAGATATAGATACTGGCAAAGACTTCTCGGAAAATACCCCAGAATCACAGGCAGTCAAAGCCAAAATTTACTATTGGGATTGCATCAAATTTAGAAGTTTCTGTACTGCAAAAGAAACAGTCAGGAAAGTGAAGAGACAACCGACAGAATGGGAAAAATATTTGCAAACTATGCAACTGATAAAGGGTTGATAACCAGAATCTACAAAGAAATCAAGAAACTCCACAACATCAAAACAAACAACCCACTTAAAGAGAGATGGGCCAAGGACCTCAATAGACATTTTTCAAAAGAGGAAATCCAAATGGCCAACAGACACATGAAAAAATGTTCAAGATCACTAGCAATCAGGGAAATGCAAATCAAAACCACAATGAGGTTTCACCTCACCCCAGTTAGAATGGCTCACATTCAGAAATCTACCAACAATAGATGCTGGCAAGGATGGGGGGAAAGGGGACACTAACCCACTGTTGGTGGGAATGCAAACTGGTTAAGCCACTATGGAAGTCAGTCTAGAGATTCCTCAGAAACCTGAATATAACCCTACCATACAACCCAGCCATCCCACTCCTTGGAATTTACCCAGAGGAAATGAAATTGGCAAACAAAAAAGCAGTCTGCACATTAATGTTTATTGCAGCTCAATTCACAATAGCTAAGACCTGGAACCAACCCAAATGCCCATCAACAGTAGACTGGATAAAGAAATTATGGGACATGTACTCTGTAGAATACTATACAGCAGTCAAAAACAATGAAATCCGGTCATTTGCAACAAGATGGAGGAATGTGGAAAACATTATGCTGAGTGAATTAAGCCAATCCCAAAGGGACAAATATCATATGTTCTCCCAGATCGGCGAAAACTAACTGAGCACCAAAGTGGAAACTTGTTGAAGTAAAATGGACACAATGAGAAACAGTGACTTGGTCAGCCCTTGTCCTGACTGTTGATGTACAATGTAATACTTTATCCATTTTAGTATTTTCACTTTGTTTTGTTCTAGTACTATTGGTTGAACTCTGTGATTAATGCACAATTATTCTTAGGTTTTTAAATTTTAACTGAAAAGTGATCCCTGTTAAATATAAGAGTGGGAATAAGAGGGAGGAGATGTACAATTTGGGAAATGCTCAACAGGACTTGTCCCAAATGGTGGAGTTAGAATCATGCCACAGGATCCCAATACAATCCCATCAAAGTGGCATGTACCAATGCCATCTCACTAGTCCAAGTGATCAATTTCAGTTCACAATTGATCACACTGATAGGTCTAAGAGTCAAAGGGATCACACAAACAAGACTAGTGTCTCCTAATACTAGCTGATAGAATCAAAAAGGGAGAGAACGATCCATCATGGGAAGCAGGATACACAGCAGACTCATAGAATGGCAGATGTCCTAAACAGCACTCTGGCCTCAGAATCAGCCCTTAAGGCATTCGGATCTGGCTGAAGAGCCCATGAGAGTATTTTAGGCATGGAAAGCCAAGACACACTGGAAAAAAAAAAAAAAAACCTAAATGGAAGATCTCTGCGAGTGAGATCCAAGTGGAAAGAACGGGGCCATCAAAGAAGGAGGTACCTTTTTCTGAAGGGAGGAGAGAACTTCCACTTTGACTATGACTCTGTTGGAATAAGATCGAAGTCAGCGAACTCAAAAGGCTTCCATAACCTTGGCAACTCATGACTAGAGCCTAGGGAGATTACTGATGCCATAAACAAGAGTGTCAAATTGTTAAGTCAACAACAGGAGTCACTGTGTACTTACTTCTCATGTGGGATCTGTCCTTAGTGTGTTGTCCAAAGTGAAGTAATGCTATAACTAGTACTGAAACAGTATTTTACACTTTGTGTTTCTGTGTGAGTGCAAACTGATGAAATCTTTACTTAATACATACTAAATCGATCTTTTGTATATAAAGATAATTGAAAATGAATCTTGATGTGAATGGAATGGGAGAGGGAGTGGGAGATGGGAGGGGTGTTAGTGGGAGGTGAAAAAAATTACACAATAACTCTTAGGTTTTCAATTAATGCTATAACTAGTACTCAAATAGTATTTTACACTTTGTGTTTCTGTGTGGGTGCAAACTGGAAATCTTTACTTAATATATGCTAAATTGATCTTCTGTATGTAAAGATAATTGAAAATTAATCTTGATGTGAATGGAAGGTGAGAGGGAGTGGGAGAGGGGAGTGCTGTGGGTGGGAGGGAAGTTATGGGGGGGGGAAGCAGTTGTAATCCATAAGCTGTACTTTTGAATTTTATGTTCATTAAATAAAATAAAAAAAATTGTAAAACATACATTTACACATCAAAAAAAAAAAACTCTGCTATTAACTTGTTCAATATCCCTTGTGGACTACAATCCTTGGTACTAACTGTCGCTCCCCGTCTTCGTGGAGGAACGACACAGGACCCTGTGCTGTTCTTTTGTCTGCTCGGCCCTCCCCGGGTTTGCTGCTGGTTCTTCCCGGGTTGGCTACCGTCCCTTCCACCTCCGTGGAAGGGCGGTTCCCCCTAGCCACTTTCCCCACTTCTGCGGGGGAGCGGCACACCGCCGGCCGGCTCTCTCGGGGGCTGCACAGGTGTTCCTTCAGATAGATGTTCCCCTTAGATGTTCCTGGTGCATGTTGTCTCTCTCCTCCTTTATAGTCCTCTTCTGCCAATCCCAACTCGGCTGCCCACATGCCGAGTACGCTGCTCTCCTCCAATCAGGAGCAGGATCAGCTCCTGGAGGTCATCACTCAAGTTGGCAAGAGGCAGCTGCGTAGAAGCTGTTTTCTCCTCTCCCAGCGCCATATTGTGGGAGAGCAGATGCATAGAATAAGTCTTAATTCCAGTAACTTAGTCTAGTCCGGGTTGCTCCCCACACTAACTACAGCACTTTTTGAGAGGATTATATTGCATATCAGAGGCATTTTAAATTTTTAAAGAAAATTAGGTCAACATTTATGAAACAGCATCTCCATGGGACGCATATATGCAAGTTCTTCAGAAAGCTCAAGGAAAATGTGTCTTATGAAAAAACAAAGCATGGATTTCAAAATTTTTTTCCACTAAAATAAACTTATCTTTTAATTCTACTTTCCACATTTTGACCTTCCCTCATATATATGTGCATTTATTTATTTATTATACAAACTTGCCCCTATAGTTATAGAGGCCATGTTCCATGGAGAACCAAGAAAGCCAGTCATGTAATTCAGTCTAAGTCCAAAGCCTAGGAGCACCAGTGTCCAAGGGCATTAGAAGGTGGACACCCAAACTCCAGCAGAATGAGGAAATTCTTCTTCATCCACCTTTTGGTTTTACCTAGGCCCTCAACAGATTAGAGGATGTCCACTCTCATTCGTGAGGGTGGGGCTTCTCTACTTGAATGTTTGCATCCTTTGGAAACACCTTCACAAACACACCCCAAAATAACATCTTGCCAACTATGTGGGCATCTCTTAGCCCAATCAAGTTGACACAGGAAATTAAATATCATACTTCCCCCAAAGCAGAACACAGGTATGGCCACCATCTCCAAAGCATAAATACTAGATGGTGATGACTTTCACATAACTGTTTTCCAAAACAAAGCCTTATTTGGGTATACCTGATGTCAGAACCTAGGTCACAGGTACATCTCAGGTGAAGGAGGAAACCAGCCAAAACAAGAATGAGGTCAAATAAGCTGGGGATGAAAACACAACATGACTCCACTTCAGTCTATCACTTAGTCTACCCTTTCTTCCATACTCAGATTTCCAGACTGTAACTACACTGCCACCACTAGAAACAAAATTAGCATGTCAACATAACCCAACAGCCCACACTAACCCTCTCCTTAAAGGGAAATAAAGCTTTATCATCACTAAATCTAGCTTCAAAGCCCAGGATTGTATCTATGTATTCTGAATTAAATAAATCAAACCAGAAATTTTACCAGTATCTTCTATTTTAAAGAGGAGATGGAAAAGTACTTAGAACATATGTATATTTAAATGAAATAGTAAAAAATAAAGTATGGGTAGACACTACAATCCATTTCTGCATCTATTCACCATGCAGAGTTGATGTCTATGATTTCCATCCTCCACTACCCAGTCCCTGTTCTCTTTGTTCTCAGTCAGCATCTCAGGTACCTGGGGCTCTTTGATTGGCATCTGGATTCACACCATACATCCTAAGGAATAGGGTGCTGGGGGGCCCTGCCTGTATGAGATTGCAATTGTCCTCCAATAATGTTTACTGTTGAGTGATCCAACAGAACAGTCACAACAGGAAAATTAAGCATATCAGAACTGCTCCATTATGGATCAAGTACACATTTTTTCCTTAGTGATGAAGAGTTCATTCCAGCCCATCCTCTCTTATTATTTGCCTGTTCATCCAATGACATGAAGAGGCCGTAAAGCTCAGGCGGCACTGTCATCCGGCAGAGCCATGGTTGTGTGGCCCTATCACAGCCTTCCTTCCTCCTACACTCAGGCCTCTGAAACAACACAGGCTGTAGTCAGGGGCGATAAGAAGCAAATATCTTATGAGTCCATTGCAAATAAATGACAGTGACTAATAGTGAAAGGTGTCATTTCTACTTCCACTGTTGGTTCACTGACGCATGCTTTGGCCAAGAGAGAAATGGATTGAGTGTGTATAGGGCTGGAAGAGGCCCATGTCAAATTTATTTCTGCAAAGTCTTACAAACAGCTTGTCCATAAAGCTCAAAAATCCTTAATTATCAAGGTTAAATACTTTCCCACGTGAATTTGTCTTGCCCCTGGGAGTTCTCAATGAACAGCTGTCCAGAATTCCTATTTGCCATATTTCTCCGTTATCCTAATTATGGAATCAACAGAGGATAAACCCATGGTGATAACAAAGAATCCACTACTGCTTGCAGAAACTGGATCTAAATGTGAAGTAGAAATGTGATATTAAAACTATAATTGGCATTATTAGTCAGCTTTGCCTAGACTAATAACAAATAGCCTCAAATCTCAAAGTCTTACATTTTTTTTAAAAAATAACAATAGATGTTAACTGTACTTGGGCTGTGACTCTGTTACACGTTTTCAATCCAAGACCAAGTTGAAAGCAGCATATTTTTCACATTGTGGGATACAAAACTCATGTAGCTGAATTCAGAAAGAAATGAGAAACCACAGAACCTCATGATGGCTCTCAATGCCTTGCTCTAAAACGCAATGTCACTTTCACCTACGCGGGCCAAAGCCAGTTAGATGGCCAGATGTGGAGCAGGGGACATCTTGGCTTCCATGGGGTCAGGTAGTATGTAGCTTCTAAGTAATTAGAAGCAATAAAATCTTTGACCACATGCCATAATATTAGCATTTACTCCACCCTAGGCAAACTAGTGCAATCTAAGCTGAAATGGCTTCTTTTAGAAAGGCTTTTAACATTTTTTTAAAATTTGACAGGTAGAGTTATAGACAGTGAGAGAGAGAGAGACAGAGAGAAAGGTCTTCCTTCTTTGGTTCACTCCCCAAATGGCCACTACGGCCGGCACTGCATCGATCTGAAGCCAGGAGCCAGGTGCTTCTTCCTGGTCTCCAATGTGGGTGCAGGGCCCAAGCACTTGGGCCATCCTCCACTGCCCTCCTGGGCCACAGCAGAGAGCTGGAATGAAAGAGGAGCAACTGGGACTAGAACCTGGTGCCCATATGGAATGCTGGTGCTGCAGGCAGAGGATCAACTGGATTAAGGTGGTTTTAGGTACATTCACACACTTTCTTGGGGCAGTGTAATTTCTTAATGCTTTTCTCCAAAATAAGTAGTCAGTGAGATGTTTTATCATCTTACTCAACTGGTGTTAGAATTTCAGGATGAGGAGTCAACACTGAAGTGTATCAGGCTAAGCTGCTGCCTGTAGTCCCAGCATCCCATATGGCTGCTGGTTCATGTCCCAGCTGCTCCACTTCTGATCTAGCTTCCTGCTAATGGCCTGGGAAAGAATTGAAAGATGGCGCAAGGTTGGGCCCCTGAAATTCAAGTGAGACACCCGGAGGAAACTCCTAGACCCTGGCTTTGGCCTAGTCCAGCTCTGGTTGTTGCAGCCACTTGGGGGAGTGAACCAGAAGATCTTTCTCTGTCTCCCTGTCTGCATCTCCCTCTGTCTCTGTAACTCTGCCTTTCAAATAAATAAATAAATCTTTTTAAAAATTTTCAGCATGAAAATGCACTTCAGAGCATCAGAAAGATGTTGATTTGCAGGCTCTACTGGTCTGAAATAACAACCCTAGGAAATACACAAGACAGTTATTACAATAATATTGAAAGGTTCAGTAAAGAGAGGTCATGATCATATGCAGTGGTGTGTACTTGATTCAAACCAAAGATTTGGATATTTAATATACATTTTTCCCATTTCATATTGATAAATCCTTTTCATTTCCTTGCTATTGTGTGAATGAAGTTCTATGATCTCACTGTGCCTTTAATGATCGTCAACCTCTTTTGGGACTCAAAGACTACGTCCTTAATTATGTCCCCATGGATGCTGCCCTGGTGTACTGTGTTTCATGCTTGTCGTTACATGGTTGACTATAAGCTTGAAAGAGAGAGACCTAATAGGACGCCTTGAACCAGCTGCTACCAGATACCAGAGTATGTGGTATTATTTCCACCAGAAATGTTGATGTTGTATTTCATTGCTTTACTGCTCTGCATTGACCAAAGAATACTCTAAGATTCTATAACAGGTCTATATTTATTCAAGATGTGTGAAAGGAGTGCTCATCAAGGCCATTGCTCAAAAAAATCACATTGTTCTCCAGCTATCAATGCATATTAGTGTCTTATAAATAACACATACTATAAGGGTATTTCTCCTTTTAAATTCCAGCAGGCAGCTGATTATTTACCTTAACCATGTTATATAAAACACATTTGGGAATTGCTTGCCTGAAGGCATTGACTAGAAAGTGCATCTGGAATTGATTTTTATAGTTTAAAATATTCTAAAGGAATAAGCCTTGGAGGTTTTAGTCTTCAAACATAACCCACTCAATTTTTTGCTCTATGAAGAATATGCAGAAATCTTAGTTTCATGGAGACATTGAATTTCCAGAATTATTTTAGTGGAAAAATATCTGCAGTAGACATCTTGTAGATTGGACTTGAGGTAGCATAGGCAGGCCCAGATTTTTTCCAAAATAAATTTGGAACAAAAGCATACTCAAAAAATTATATTAAACATGATGTGGTAAATACAGGCAAGGGAATGATCTGGAAAGGAATAAGGTAGAAAAAGGAGGAAGGAAATATAGAAGGAAGAAGACATTTGCTAACTCTGAAAACATTAATACAGAAGTTAAAAACCAGCAGAGTTGAAAATACAGATAGATGAATAGATCAGACTAGAATACCCAGACAGTTCTGTGGCCCTGTGACTGTCTAGCAGACAATAAAGATGCTATCTGAGATCTATGGAGAGAACATGGTCTATTTCATAGGTGATACTGTGAAAACTGGCTCATGTTTTAGGAGAAAGCAATCAGATCTTCATACTGCTTCTTAGCCAAAATAAATTCCAGATGGATCAATGGTTCCAATATTAAAAAGTAAAATTAAATATACAAATGTTTATCATGAGCTAATATTTTTATAATGAAATCTCCTTGACTTTTTGTATTTCCTGCAATGAGGCATTTTTTCAGCAAAGGAAGGGCCATTGTTACTTCAGTCACCAGTGCATCCTTAATTGAAAGCCTGGTATAAGGCACACTCGGGAAATGGGTGTCGAATAGACAAATGAAACAATTGATTACTGCACATGATTACCAGATGGTATTGTTTCTTTCAGTGGCCTACAAATCCATATGTCTTGTTCAAGACACTTGAGGCCAGGAAAGAATATAGACCCCATCATTGGTGGACCAAAGATCAAGGAAGAAGATTAAATCTGTTCTGAGGTTGAGCAAGGCTTGGGGAGGTAACCACTCAGCTAGGCACTCTACACGCTCGCCAGGTGTCAATGCTGCTGAGTTACTGAAGTGCTGGCATCCTGAGATTTTGCCACCATTTATCCCCATCAGATGAACTGATGACTTAGAAGGCAAAGCAGAAATCTTTAGATACTGACCTGTCTATACTTGAGCATCATTCTTTTTCTTTTTCTTTTTTTAATCACAAACATTGTTTGTAAAGCACTATAATCCAAGGTGCTGGCCACTCCCTTCATCACAGAAGTAGCATTCTCCTGTGAACAACTGCAGGGTTCACTCAGTGTGAGAAAGCAGAAGGCTATTATCGGCTCACTTTCCTAAAGACTCATCAGAAGTAGGAATGAAGAGAGAAGTCCCTCACTTCACATGGGGTTATGTGTAGTAGGCAGAGTACAAGATTTGGCAGCTCAGAATATTGTTAAATTTACTTATTTGGGAGGCAGAGAGATAAAGAGGGAGAGGGATGGGGCCAGCGCCGTGGCTCACTTGGTTAATCCTCTGCTTGTGGCACCTGCATCCCATAAGGGCGCCAGGTTCTAGTCCCGGTTGCCCCTCTTCCAGTCCAGCTCTCTGCTGTGGCCCAGGAGGGCAGTGAAGGATGGCCCGAGTGCTTGTGCCCTACACCCACATGGGAGACCAGGAGGAAGCTCCTGGCTCCTGGCTTCAGATTGGCGCAGCACCAGCTGTAGTGGCCATTTAGGGAGTGAACCAACAGAAGGAAGACCTTTCTCTCTGTCTCTCTCTCTCACTGTCTATAACTCTACCTGTAAAAATTTAAAAAAAAAAGAAGAAGAAGAAAGGAGAAGGAAGATAATTTTTAGAGCCTGAATGCCAGAGGAAGAAAAGAGTTGGGAACAGAAGCAAAGTAGCTAAGAATACATTTTGCAGAAAACCAGAATTTATGTTTACATCTTCTTCTGTGTAAGGTCACTGCGAAACACTGCCGAAGGGCTGGGTGTCTAGCCCAGATGGCTTTGCCAGGCACACCAGGTGCAGTCCAGACCACAGCTTCTCTGCCAGTTCTGAGATATGTCATAATTTGTCACTAAGAGTTCCATGTACCAACAATTGCAAGCACTTCATAGAGGAGGTTCAAGATCATCTTTCTCAGTCACTTGTATTCTGACATTCTTCTTTTAAAGATTTGTTTATTTATTAAAAAATCAGAGTTACACAGAGAAAGAATGAGAGGCAGAGAGAGAGAGAGAGAGAGGTCTTCCATCTGCTGGTTCACTCCCCAGATGGCAGTAATGGCCAGAGCTCCTCTAATCCAAAGCCAGGAGCCAGGAGCTTCTTCAGGGTCTCCCACTTGGGTACAGGGGCCCAATCTCTTGGACCATCCTCCTCTTCCCTCCCAGACCATAGCAGAGAGCTGGATCAAAAGTGGAACAGCTGGGTCTCGAACTGGTGCCCAGATGGGGTGCCAGCACTGCAGCCAGTGACTTTACCCGCTATGGCACAGCGCTGGCCCCTGACATGCATTTTTCATTATATATGTTGGCCATGGTTACAGGGAAGGGAAACGCCTGACTCACGGGCTGTGCAAGTCCCACAGAATCATTTTATCTGGGCCCTGCCAAGGCCACCAGAGGTGGGACTTGAAATTCAATAAATCTGCAGCAGGCTTTTTTTTTTTTTTTTTTTTTTTTTTTTTTTTTTGGCCAGGCAGAGTTAGACAGTGAGAGAGACAGACAGAAAGAGAATTATAGACAGTGAGAGAGAGAGACAGAGAGAAAGGTCTTCTTTCCGTCGGTTCATCCCCCAAATGGCCACTACAGCCGGCGCGCTGCGCTGATCCGAAGCCAGGAGCCAGGTGCAGGGCCCAAACTCTTGGGCCATCCTGCACTGCCTTCCCAGGCCACAGCATAGAGCTGGACTGGAAGAGGAGCAACTGGAACAGAATCCGGTGCCCCAACCAGGACTAGAACCCAAGGTGCCAGCACCGCAGGTGGAGGATTAGCCTAGCGAGCCGCGGAGCCAGATAGCAGGCTTCTAAGTAGACAATTTTGTATGACCCACAAATGATGCTATAAATATCCCCATGGCCTTTGGCAGGAAGACGGTTTGCTATCCCCTGGCCCAGACAGTATGTACAACCTTTGCAAGAGCTCTTGGGAGTGTGCCACCTCCAGCGAATGCTGCTAATTAATATTTTGTGCAGGAAGAAATAGACAACAGAAAGTTTTTCTAGGAGGAACCAGCACTTTTCATAATGTCTTGCACAAAGCTAGGTCTCAGTAAATACGAGGTAAACTGAAGAAACCCAACTGTCAATCAAATCTTCCCTGCTGACTCAGCATTCCACAGTGAGGCCACAATGTCCACTGAGCCCAGTCTCAAGGTTCCTTCTTGCCAAGAAGTCACAGAATTCTTTGTGTACTAGTGGGTCTAGAATGACAGCCCTGACTTTCTGGGGCCTACAGCTTCCAGGCAGCAGATCCCAGGTCTTCCCAGCTTCCACGTCTGCATCAGCCAACTGCTTTTCTTTTCTTTTTTTTTAAAGATTATTTATTTGAAAGGCAGAGTTACAGAGAGAGAGAGATCGAAGCACAGAGAAATCTTCCATCTGCTGGTTCACTCCCCAAATGGCCACCACAGCTGGACCTGGGCTGGTCTGAGGCCAGAAGCCAGAATTTTCTTCTGGGTCTCCCACACGGGTGTAGGGGCCCAAGGACTTGGGCCATCCTCCACTGCTTTCCCAGGTACATTAGCAGGGAGCTGGATCAGAGGTAGAGCAGCCAGGACTCGAACATGAGCCCATATGGGACGCATGTGGAGGCTTAACATTCTACGCCACAGCACCGGCCTCATGTCAATTCCTTTTTAAAGGAATATCTTTCCAGGAATATACAATGAGCCCTCCACAACTGCAGGTTTCACATCCACCGATTCGATCATCCACAGAATAAAATTTTTCAGAAAAAAAAAAAAACACCTACCCTGAATATGCAGATTTTTGTATATTTTTTATATTCCTTAAATATAGTACAACTAGGCCAGCGTCACGGCTCACTAGGCTAATCCTCCGCCTAACGGCGCCGGCACACCGGGTTCTAGTCCCGGTCGGGGCGCCGGATTCTGTCCCGGTTGCCCCTCTTCCAGGCCAGCCCTCTGCTGTGGCCAGGGAGTGCAGTGGAGGATGGCCCAGTTGCTTGGGCCCTGCACCCCATGGGAGACCAGGAGAAGCACCTGGCTCCTGGCTCCTGCCATCGGATCAGCGCACTGCGCCGGCCGCAGTGCGCCGACCGCGGCGGCCATTGGAGGGTGAACCAACGGCAAAGGAAGACCTTTCTCTCTGTCTCTCTCTCTCACTGTCCACTCTGCCTGTCAAAAATATATGTATATATAGTACAACTACATACATAGTGTTATGTTTGTAAGAGGTATTATAAATAATCTAGAGACATTTAAAAGAGACCAGAAGATATGGATGGGTGATAAGCGGATACTAAGCCATTTTATAGAAGGGACTTGAGTGCCCATGGATTTTGGTATTCGTTGGAGGGTCCTGGAACAGATTCCCCAGAGGTGAGGAGGGGTGACTGCGGCCGGCGCCGCGGCTCACTAGGCTAATCCTCCACCTTGCAGTGCCGGCACACCGGGTTCTAGTCCCGGTTGGGGCGCCGGATTCTGTCCCGGTTGCCCTTCTTCCAGGCCAGCTCTCTGTTGTGGCCAGGGAGTGCAGTGGAGGATGGCCCAGGTGCTTGGGCCCTGCACCCCATGGGAGACCAGGAGAAGCACCTGGCTCCTGCCATCGGATCAGCACGGTGCGCCGGCCGCAGCGCGCCGGCCACGGCAGCCATTGGAAGGTGAACCAACGGCAAAAGGAAGACCTTTCTCTCTCTCTCTCTCTCTCTCACTGTCCACTCTGCCTGTCCAAAAAAAAAAAAAAAAAAAAAAGGAGGGATGAGGATGACTGCATATCCCATTGGCTCTGTGTCTCCGGAGAATGCTGGGTAGGATCAGAAGTAGCCCCAGGCTGGAGACTGGGTGGGTCTCTCAAATCACCCCGGGTTTGAGGAACTCCCCACAGTGCAACCTCAGAGTGATAGAGAGTACGGTATCCTTTGCTACATCCCACCTGGGCTCTGGAAAAGAACCTACAAACTGAGGGGGGAGAGTCCAGAGTTCTTCCCCCAACACACACCGCCAGCCGGTTCTTGCTGTCTGCTGTCTTGTGTTCTTTGTCCTAATTTGCTGACCACTCTCCCAGATCCAGCAGCCCCCCTCATTGTGACCAGGTTCCTAACAGAACTCAAGGCCCGGGAGACTTTCCAGTTCCCATGGACATGTGAGACACTGGGCTTCTGGGAAGTTAAAACTGTGACAAGTCCTTCCTCCAAATCCATCAGCAGTCATCTGCAGGCCTCTGATCCCCGAAGGGAGACATAGGTCACTAGCATAGGAGCACAAACTCACTCTTCATGGGCAGGGCCTGTGATAGGCAGAGATACAGAGGTGACACAAACCAATTAAAGATGACAAGGAGGCAGGCGTGTGGCCTAGTAGTTCAGTAGTTGGGTTCGATACCTGGCTGCAACTCCTGACTCCAGCTTCCTGCTAAGGCAAACCCTGGAAACGGCAATGATGCTTCAAGTAATGGGTCTCTGCCACCCACATGGGAGACCTGCATTGTACTCCTGGCTCCCAGCTTCAGCCTCCCAGCCACTCCATGTCTGCTAGGCATTCGAGGAAATCAAACAGGCGGGAGCTCTCTGTCATGCTCAGTCTCTCACATAATAAACATTAGAAAAGTTATTAAACAATTCTTAGCGCAATATTTTTATTTATTTTTATTTATTTATTTTTTTGACAGGCAGAGTGGACAGTGAGAGAGAGAGACAGAGAGAAAGGTCTTCCTTTGCTGTTGGTTCACCCTCCAATGGCCGCCACAGCCAGCGCGCTGCAGCCGGCGCACCGCTCTGATCCGAAGGCAAGAGCCAGGTGCTTCTCCTGGTCTCCCATGGGGTACAGGGCCCAAGCACTTGTGCCATCCTCCACTGCACTCCCTGGCCACAGCAGAGAGCTGGCCTGGAAGAGGGGCAACCGGGACAGAATCCGGCGCCCCGACCGGGACTAGAACCTGGTGTGCTGGTGCCGCAAGGCAGAGGATTAGCCTAGTGAGCCGCGGCGCCGGCCTCTTAGCACAATAGTGATCAAGATTATAATAATAAGAGCCAGTGCTGTGGTGTTGCAGGTAAAACTGCCACCTGTGACATCGGCATCCCATATGGGCGCAGGTTTGTGTCCTCACTGCTCCACTTCTGATCAAACTCCCTGCTAATGGCCTGGGAAATCATCAGAAGATGGTCCAAGTGCTTGGGCCCCTGCACCCATGTGGGAGACTTGGAAGAAGTACCTGCCTTTGGCCTAGCCCAGTCTCAGCCATTGTACCCATTTGGGGAGTAAACCAGCAAATGGAAGAGTCTCTCTCTCTCTCTCTCTCTCTCTCTCTTTCTCTTTCTCTTTCTCTTTCTCTCTTCCTCCCTCTCTGTAGCTCTTTCAAATAAATAAATATATCTTTAAATAATAATAGTAACAGTAATAATAATAAAGGTGGCAGTCATGCAGACCTCAAAATACCACTTCTGCTCCTTCCTAAAACACAGGATATGGTATAGTAAAATCTTTCTTCTGGAACAATGAGAGTAGACAATCACCATTAGACAAATTCTACAATATATGTCATAGCAAAAGCTGTCTAAAGGTGCTAAAATGAGTGCATATAAGTGTGATAAGAAACAGACTGCTTACATAATTTCATCATATCTTTGTACACAATATTTATTAAAGATGAGAACAGAGCTAGGAAATTCCTACTGCCTAGAGACATCTTAGCCATCATAATGCAGCAAAATGCATTACTCCCATGTTTGTGGTGATGCTGATGTAACACAGGTATGCACAATATATAATACTTGATAGTAAATGACTATGCTACTGGAGTATATATTTACTATACTGAAATTTTATCCATATTTTAGCGTGTACTCCTTCCACTTATAAAACGCTAGTAGAAGAGTGTGCTGTGTTATACTGACATTTCGTTGACTGTGTCTCTTGATGCATCAAGAGCGCCAGGTTGAGTTATTGACCTCCACCTTCTAGGTTTGTGTAAGCACAAGATATGATGTTCTCATGCTCATCCAATGACACATTCCCCAGATCATGTCCCATCCTTACATGAAGCATGACTGCACTATTAATAGGCCCATACTGAATTTCACCTATAGATTATAGATAATAATCAACCATCAACGTTTCCATATCCCATTCTCCCTATAACAGTACAAATGGCAGATGAAATGGCAGCCATTTTTACATTTTCTGTCTGCTGACTCTATCTGCTTTAGACATAAATTTATCTAGATTTTCAGCAATCCTATGAAGTAGGTAGTATTCTCACTTTGCCCATTTCAAATAGCGGAGCCATAGAGAGGGGAAGGAACAGGTCCAGGTCACAAAAGAAGTGAATGGTGCAGCAGGTGCTGAACCCAGGCAATCTCGCTTCGGGTTTGCGTCTCTGCTACTCTACCATACAGTTTTCTCTTTGTAAGGCATCCGGAGAGACCTGGCCACAGAACTGAATTGTGTTCTTCTTCTTGTTGCTGTTATTTTATTATTCCATCCTTTCTGGGGTGGGTGTGGGAAATAAATTTTCAACAGACAGAAAACACTTAGGCAGAGCCTGACACAAGTAAAGATTTTGTTAACTGCTTATTGTCAATGTTTTACAATTGGAAATAACCATAGAGATGCTCATAATAAAATTTGACCTCCTAAGCCCCCTTTGAACATCAGAATATACATTTTTGCTTTGGTGTCCCAAGTGACCAAGGCCAATGGCTCTGCCTAGGGGAGGAAGGAAAGCCCACTTTTGCTTTTTCTCCCCCAAATTTCCTATTGGTAGTGACACGATATCACATGTCCAGTAAAGAACCTGAAGACTGCCAGAATATGGTCATTGGACACACAGTGTGTGCCTCTAACAGAATATAAATAGTGATTTGAAATACTGACATAAGTCCATGTACACTAATCTACATGTTTTCAAGCTCAGAATGGGCAGTTACCCCCAGAGTATGCAGCTGTATCACACTCCATGGTCCAGGGGATAGAGTAAAACCTGCCTGCTCTTATCTGGAGAATGACTGACAAACCCTAATACCTGATCCTTTCTGAGACTCAGATTGTAGTAGCTTTTGTGATGGGTCTGATGGCAAAATCTCCCTGACCTACAACCACAATGCTTCTACACTGATGGTGGTTGGCTTTTGCTAATGGAAGGGTCAATGTCTTCAACATCCATCACTCTAACTTTTTGAGGTGGTCCTTAATAGTCTCACCTCCTCATGCGCCTGTAAAACATTTCTCCCTTGGTAGTGTGGCTTTTTAAAGGGAAGCAGAGATCTTCCTTTCTCCATTAAATCAAAATGTCTTCTGGGGAACATGGGCACTACAGGCAAAGTTCCATCCTGCTCTTTACATAAGAATTAAGAAAATGATTGCCAACTCTGGCAGCAAATTAGAATTACTTGGGGAGATTTTTTAACAATATCGACACTCCAATTCTACTGTAGATCAACTAAATCAGAGTCTCTGGGGATGGGTGAGCCTTTTTTTTTACAGCAAAGACTGAGAGCCACTGTCCTTTAAAGGTGGAAAAGGCTTTGAAGAAGTTCACAAAGACTTAAAGACCATAGCATACCGCTGCACCTGGGGAACTACTTGGTCTCGGGGCTGAGTGAGTCTGTAAAGCACAGGGCATCCCTGCAGACAGAATATTGTGGACCAGACCAGACCGTCTGGCATCTGTGGCTGTATTTATCTGGAAGGTCTTCTCCTAGGAAGCCTTTATGCAGCAATCTCTGAGACATGTCTGTTAAGGAAAAAAATTGTTCTGGTTAGTTTGTAGTTGTTTATTTCTTTTAAGGTCTATAAAATATTTACAGACAGAAACAGAAATAAAAATCTAAATGAGCACAGTCTCACGATACCAAAAAATACAAAATACCAAGGACCAATCTTAATTTTACTAATAAAAAATTTAGATATTTAATAGAGATACTATGCTTCCTGATGATAAGACAAAGCAGGTAAAATGAGTTTTCCTCAAATTAATTTATAAGCTTGAAAATTTTCCATTCTCAATCATAAGGAAATACAAAAGTGTGTAGCTTTACTAAGTGATTTTTTACTAAATAATTTTTAAGTTCATCTAGAAAAATGAATGTGAATGGGTATATAGTAAAACACAAAAAAGAGAAGAACAAAAAGACTGGGTTTAATGTACCAGTTTTTAATGTATATTCTAATCCTTAATAATTATTATTTTGTTAGTACCAGTGAAAGAACATACATTAGAAAGAGACAGAAAGACAGAAACCTGAAAGCCAGCAGAGAGAGAAGGGAATAAAGCAAACAACATTGACCATCACTGCCCCTGCCACTCTTATTCTGGGGCCCTGGTTGGGGGAACACCATCTTGCCAGGAAAAGGATTCTATATATAAAATAATAGAACTTGTAGAGACTGACTGAGGGACAGTTTGAATAAGCAAGTGATGAGAACTGCAAACAGCACAAAGACTCTGAAAGCCAGTAGAAAGGGAGGAACAAAATGCCACCAATGCCACGTGTTGCTGCTCACTGCCCCTACCCCAGCTTCCCTGCTGGAGGACGCCACCTTGTTGGGAAGAGGTAAGCAGACAGCACAATCACCCTTGCCACTGCTGCAGAGAACCCTATCCACAGTCCCTCCTCATTGACTTTAACTCAAGTCTAGAAAGTTGACTGGGTACTGAGTGACTACTTTGTTCCTAAAAAGAAATCCAGGTTGCCTCCCTCTAGCCCCAAAGCTCCAGGCTTAAGTGGCTGCCAAGAAGTTACTAAGTTACTGTTTTAAAGGGCAGTAAGCAACCACATCACTACTGGAAGTCCCCAAAGACAGAGCAAGGGTGATTTTCTAGGCAAAGGGCCTCTGCTGCAGGGGTTCTGGGCATAAGTTTTTCTCACTGGGTATAATCTAGGGAAGTTTCCCTTTACTTCTTCGAGCTGGCAGTCCATATACAATCCCAGAGGACCCCACCTAATGAAGCCCCTTCTGCAGCTCTTAGCACAAGGTACCGAGTGACCAAGGCACAAGCCTAAGCATCACGCTTGCATGCTATCTGGGAACTGGGGTAGGACCCCTTGGTTCCCTGCAATTCTGGGAATGCTGCTGTCGGTGTTAGTAACTTCAGTTACCCCAGAGTAACTTGCACTCACCTGTGAGATCTAGAGGGCTCTACCTGGGTCCTCTGTTTCAGAATGGTGCTGTCAGGCCACAATCCCCAGCATAAATGGCACTCACCCTGAGAGACATGAGGAAGCACTGCTGTGTCATGCAGCTCCAGGACTGCACCGACTAGTACTGTATTCCTCCTAATCATTGTAACATACCCGGATGGACCTGGGGAAGTGCCTACATGTATTCCACTGCTCCAGACTCACATTTGCCAGTGCACAGTTCCCAGTATAACCTGTATTTACCCCCAAGGGACTTGGGCAAGGTCCCCTTAACATCTCCTAGTGCTGGGATATGAGCATTATGTCCACTATAACACAATTGTTAGAAGTCTGAGTATTAGTCACACCCACACTGCAGGACCTGGGAAAGATACCATCCACACCACACAGTTCCAAGCCCATAGCTATTGACACCACAAGCCCCAGCATTATGCAGTCTTGTCTGGATGTACAAGAAGATTGTACCCACTCTCTATGTCCGATAGCAGCACTGGAAGGTGATTGTAGGCAACAGAAACCCTAGTATGAGTGATACCCAACTCTATGGGGATGGCTACACACACACACATATTGGGAAGTTCATATCCACTTCAAAGTTATAACTATTACCTCCAAGAACTGCTGCAGACTAGGCAACTGTGGTACTCATAAACACTGCTGACTCTGGTGAAAGCTGAAGAAGTCACTCAGAGTTTACATTTCTGGGGTCATCTAGAATGAAGGGCAAAGCAACAACTCAGGTGACACCCACATTCTATCTAAACAGAAAAAGTCTTTGCCAAAGAAACCTCCTCCACAGAAAGAAGGAACATTACACCAGATGCAAAAGCAAACGTCAAGAACCAAGGACATGATGCCTCCTAAAGAACACAGCTGTCTCCATAAATAGATCCTGATCTGAAGGAAATCTACGAAACACCTGGAGAAAAAATTACCCTAAGGAAACTCAATGAGATGCAAAAGCATACAGATAGACCATTTAAAGAAATTAGGGAAACAATACTTGCTTTGAGTGAGAACTTCAACCAGGAGATTGAGATAATTAAAAAGAACAAAACAAATTTTGAAGCTATACACTTCAATCAGTAAGACAAACAATACAACTGAGAGCTTCAAGAACAGAAAAGACCAAGCAGGAGAAATAATTTTTTATCCGGAGTACAAGATTTTTAAACTATCCCAGTCAGACACCAAAAAAAAAAAAAAATAATAATAAAGAATAAAGAAAAGCCTACATGGTGTATGGGATATCATTAAGTGAAAAAATATTCATACAGGAGGAATAACTGCAAAAGAAAGACATTGAGAATCTACTGAATGAAATAACAGTTGAAATTTTCCCACATATTGAAAGAGATATAAACTTCTAGATATGGGAAGTTCAAAGAACTCCAGACTCAGCTGAAAGAGACTTTCTCCAAGACATATAGTCAAATTTCCAAAAGTTAAAGACTATGAAAGAATCCTAAGGGCAGTAAGAGAAAAACATCAAGTTACAAATAAAGGAAAACCAATTAGACTAATAGCAGACCTCTCAACAGAAACTCTACAGGCCAGC
Organism: Oryctolagus cuniculus; assembly: GCF_051225735.1. Classification (NCBI taxonomy): domain Eukaryota; kingdom Metazoa; phylum Chordata; class Mammalia; order Lagomorpha; family Leporidae; genus Oryctolagus; species Oryctolagus cuniculus. The sequence goes on along the minus strand of NC_142869.1, from coordinate 137,424,953 downwards.
AGAGAGTGAGAATATATGTTCAAATTCTTGAAAGAAAAAAATCTTCCAACCAGGAATAGTATTCTCAATGAAGCTATACTTTAGAAGAGAAAAGATTTTCACCAGGGCTGGCACTGTGGCTCCCTAGGCTAATCCTCCACCTGCAGCGCCAGCACCCCAGGGTTCTAGTCCCAGTCGAGGCGCCAGATTCTGTCCCGGCTGCTCCTCTTCCAGTCCTCTGCTGTGGCCCAGGAAGGCAGTGGAGGATGGCCCTGCACCCGCATGGGAGACCAGGAGGAAGCACCTGGCTCCTGGCTTCGGATCAGCACAGCACCGGCCGTAGCAGCCATTTTGGGGGTGAACCAACGGAAGGAAGACCTTTCTCTCTGTCTGTCTCTCTCTCTCTCTCTCACTGTCTAACTCTGCCTGTCAAAAAATAAAAAAAATAAAAATTTTTTAAAAAATAAGAGAAAGATAAATAAACCATTTTCCAGAAAAACAAAAACAGGGAATTCATGAACACCAGATCAACCTTCCTAGAAATCATGAAGAGTCTGCCTTAAAAGTTGCTAACATAAAAACACATGACAGTACAACACTCACTAACAGAGTAGATACAAGCAATAATCAACCAAGAAAATTATAGGAGTTATTATCAATATTAACCTTTGACGTAAGCCAGGAGCCAGGAGCTTCTTCCAGGTCTCCCACGTGGGTACAGGGGCCCAAGGACTTGGGCCACCTTCTACTGCTTTCCCAGGCCATAGCAGAGAGCTGGATTGGAAGTGGAGTGGCCGGGACTAGAACTGGATTGGAAGTGGAACAGCCAGGACGCAGAGCAACCCATTTGAGATGCCGGCACGTCAGGCCAGGGCTTTAACCTGCTGCACCTCAGTACCTGCCCCAACAACTGAGTTCTATAAAACATTTAATGAGGAATGAACTCCAATACTTTTCAAACTATCCCAAAATACTGAAAAGGATGGAACTCTGCCAGACTTTCTAACAAGGTCATCATAACTCTGATACCAAAACCAAAAAAAGATACAACACAAAGAAGAAAACCATATACTAATACCACTGATAACCACAGATGCAAAAATCTCAATAAAATTTTAGCAGAATGAATCCAGCACTACATCACAAAGACCAAGTAAGGTTTATCCCAGAGATGCAAGGATGGTTCAACATTCACAATCAATAAATCACATCAACAGAATGAATAAACAAAAATGAGATGATCATCTCAATGGATGCAAAAAAAACCAACATTTGATAAGATATCAACATCCCTTTATGACAAAAACTTCCCACTAATAAGGTATAAAAGGAACATACCTCAAAATTATAACCCATAGCCAATATCATAATGAATAGGGAAAGGCTGAATCCCCTCAGACCTGGAATAAGACAAAGATAACACTTTCACCACCCTTATTCAAAATAGTATTGAGAGTACTATCAAAAGCAATTAAGGCAGAGAAAGAAAGGGTATCAAAATTGGAAAGGAGGAAGTGAAAATATACATATTTTAGATTACATGGTATTCTATATTGAGAAACCTAAATCCTCCACCAAAAACTTTAAGAACTTATAAACCAATTCACTAAACCCACAGGATACATAATTGGCATATTAAAAAGTTGCATTTTATACACCAATAATGATCTCATTGAAAGAGAACTCAAGAAAGAAATTCCATTCAACATAGCTACAAAAGCTGGAAATGGATCTACCATATGACTGAGCCATCCCACTGCTGGGACTTTATCCAAAGGATATGAAATCAGCATTTGAAAGAGTTATCTGTATATCCCACATTTAATGCAGCTCAACCCCAGATGTCTATCAATTGATGACTAGGACAAAGAAATTGTGGAATATATATATATATATATACACACACACACACATATATATATAGTGTCAATATATATTATATATAATATAATATATATAGTGTATATATATATATAGGTACACACACACATGCTATGGAATACTATGCAGCCATAAAAAGAATGAAATCCTGTCTTTTGCAACAAAATAGACACAACTAGAAGCCATTATGCTCAGTAAAACAAGCCAGTCCCAAAAAGACAAATTTCATATGTTTTCTCTGATATGTGGCAGTTAATATAGAATACAAGAAAGCATAGGAAGGAAACTGACATCTTTTGATTTGTTTTTAGCCCTTATTTGTACTCATGTGGAACTGTAGTCTTCCTACTTTTTACTTGTTCATTATTATAGTTAGTGGTGTGTTAAACCTGTGATTATAGAGTGTGCTGAAAGTATGTGTTTGCAAAAATTAAAGAAAAAAAAGGAAGGAAGGAAGAAGATGAACTGAGAGAAGGAGGAGAGAAGGAGGGAAGTATGGTTATCTTCTGACAACTGTACCCATGAAATACATGAAATCTGTTCTCTTTATATTAATAAAATTTTTAAAAATGTTCAAATATTTAGGAATAAATGTAACAAAAGAAGTGAAAAATATCTACAATTAAAATTACAAAACATGGATAAAAGAAATCATCAAGGACACATACACAAAAATGGAAAGATACTTCTTACTAATAGATTTGGATGAAGTAATATCACTAAAATGTCCATAGTATCTAAAGCAATCTATAGATTCAGCACAATCCCTACCAAATTACCACTGATATTCTTTATAGAATCAGAAAAAAATCCTAAAATTCACATGGAACCACAAAAGACCCAGAGCAGCCAAAGCAATCCTGAGCCATTCTGAGCCAAAAAAAAAAAAAAAACATCAAGCTGGAAGTATCACAATCCCTAATTTCAAAGCATACTATAAAGGTATAGTAATTAAAACAGCATGGTACTGGTATAAAAACATATAGATCAATAGAACATAATCGAGAACCCAGAAATTAATACATGTATTAATACAATTAATTGTATATACATACAATTGAATAATACATACAAGAATATACATTGAATAAGTGATAGCCTTTTCAATAAATTGGTTGGTACATGTACATATGTAGAAGTATGAAATTAGAATATACTTCTCGCTGGCGCTGTGGCTCACTAGGCTAATCCTCCACCTGCAGTGCAGGTACTCTGGGTTCTAGTCCAGGTTGGGGCGTCAGTTCTGTCCTGGTTGCTCCTCTTCTAGCCCAGCTCTCTCCTGTGGCCCAGGAAGGCAGCGGAGGATGGCCCAAGTCCTTGGGTCCTGCACACGAATGGGAGACTAGGAGGAAGCACCTGGCTCCTGGCTTCAGATCAGCGCGCTGTGCTGGTCATAGCGGCCTTTTGGGGGGTGGTGGTGGGGCGAACCAACAGAAGGAAGACTTTCTCTCTGCTCTCTCTCTCTCACTGTCTAACTCTGCCTATCAAAAAAAAAAAGGATATACTTCTCACCATATACAAAAATCAGCTCAAGGTGGGTCAAAAACTTAGATGTAAAACCTGAAACTGAAAATTCTAGAAGAAAACAAACAAACACTTCATGACACTGGTATGGATGATGAGTTTTTGGATAAGACCCTGAAAGTGCAGGCAACACAAGCAAAATTCGACAATGGAATTGTATCAAATTCAGAAGCTTCTGCACAGCAAGGGAAACAAGTGGTAGAGTGAAGAGACAGCCAAAAGAATGGGAGAAAGTATTTGCAGGCGACTTCTCTGACAAAGGATTAATATCTAGAATATATCAGCAACGAAAAATCTCAACAAGAGAGAAACAACCAGTATAATTCAGAAAAGGGCAAAGGATCTGAATAGTTCCCAAAGAAATGTAAGTGGCCATCAAAATACTTTCTGTTCAATATCACTTGCCATCAGAGAAATGCAGATAAAACCACAGAGAGATATCACCCTACCCTTGTCAGAATGGCTATTATAAAAAAGACAGTAAAAAATGCTGGTGAGGAGGTAGAAAAATGGAAACTCTTACACACTGTTGGTGGGAATCTGAATTAGTGCCACCACTATGGGAACAGTATTGAGATTTCTTTAAAAACTAGAATGAGAGTGGCCATATGATTCAACAGTTCCACTAGTGGGAATATACTGAAAAGACATGAACTTGTATCAAAGAATACCTGTTCCCCTGTGTTTGCACTGCTCACAATAACTGAAACATGGAATTCACCTGTCCATCATCAGGTGAATGGATAAAGAAAATGTGGTGTATAGACACAATGGAATACTAGTCAACCATGAAAGAGAAGGAAATCCTATCATTTGCAGTAAAATGGCTGGAACTGCAGGATTTCATGTTGCATAAAATAAGCCAAACACAGAAAGGCAAATGCAGCAAGTTTTCTGTCACATGCAGGAGTTAAAATTTAAAAAAACTCAATCTGATCCCAAATGTTGATTACTAGAGACTAGGGAAGGTGAGAAGGCTTGAGGGAGTGTGGATTAAAAAATCAGAGAAGCTGAATATGTTCCATTGATTGTGACAAATATGTGAATATAAGATGCCAGCAATAGGGGAGGTGGGAGTGAGCTGTATCTGGGAACTCTATATTACTACTTCATAATTTTTATTTCATAAAAACTATTCTGAAATAAAGTGTTTAAAAAGGGTTTAAAAATGGAACGAAAAATTGCAAAAGAAAACAATGCATCTAACAGTATGATAAACATGGCATTACACATCAATGGACATATAAAGGGTAATTTAAAGATATATTGGGGAAAATTAGTTTAATTTTTAGGAATGATTTTTAATTTCCATCTCAAATGATCCACCAAAATAAAACAAATGAAATGTAGAATAATACTTAAAGCCATAAAAATAAAAATGAGCAAGAAATTTAAGCATATATTCACAAAAGAAGATATATGAATGGTTTCTATGGGCATGAAAAAGTACTCAACAACAGTACAGGCATCAGTAAATGCTGACTAATACCATAAGGAGATTCCAGCTCCCAAAATAGTTAAAATTAAAAACAATGACACCACTGAAGTTAGAAAAGATTTAGAGCAACTGGAATTATCACACACAGTTGGTGGACATAAAATAATAGAATTATTTCTTAACATATTCTAGAACTTTTTCTAAAACTAATCACACACTAATGCAATGACTCATCAATTCTACTTCTAACATATTTGCGCAATAGAAATATGACTACACATCTATAGTCATCAAAACAGCAGAGTATTAGCATAAAAACAGACACATAGACCAATGGAACAAAAAAGGCCAGAAATAAACCCACATGCCATGTTAATTGAGTTTTAACAAAGTACAAGAACACACAAAATATAAAGTATAGTATCTTCAGTGGTGGTGGTGGGAAAAACTGGATATCCTAAGAATGAACATAGACCCTTAGCACACACCATACACAAAAATCAACTCGAACTAAAAACTTCAATAGAAGACTTGAAACTCAAACCACTAGGAAAAAAATTAGGAAAAGGTTCCATGACATTGGCCTGGGCTATGATTTCCTTGCCCATGAACCCCAAAGGTCAGTCATTGAAAGCAAACATAGACAAATAAGATTGCAGGATTTTTTTTTCATTTTAGCATCTATTTTATTTATCCCAATATCCAAAATAATATTTCAACAAGCAATCAGTATGAAATATTATTAATGAGACATTTTACCTTTTTTATACTAAGTCTTCAAAATCCAGCATACATTTTACATCTCGATTTAGATGTTGTATATTTATTGGAAACATCTGGTCTATATTTAAATGTTCTAGAACTCACAGTAGAAGAAGTAGATCTCTAGTAATATGTTCCAGTGTTTTACCTTCTCTCTCATGAGTGCTGTGGCATGAATGAATTCATGCCAGGGGTTTCAGTCATTCCTCTGTGCACTGGTTTATGGCCTGCGCTGCTCCCTTTTGTAGAAATGACCGTGCTGAGACTGTGGACCCCTTCCGCACAAATCAAAGAATAGCTAGAAACTGGGAAATGCATCCATTCACTTCTTCACTTGATTGTAGGATTGCATCAAACTAGAAGGCTTCTGCATAGCCAAGAAAACAATAAGCAGAATGAAGAGACAACCTACAGAACAGAGAAAATATTGCTAAGCCATACATCTAATAAGGGATTAACATTCAAAATATAAAAGAACCTCAACTCAAGAGCAAGAAAACAAATAACAAAACTCAGAGATGGACAAAGGACCTGAATAAACAAGTCTCATAAGACATACAAATGACCAATAGGTACAAGAGGTATGTTCCAAGATCCCCAGTAGATACCTGAAACTGCAGATAGTAGCCCACTCTGTGTATACCATGGTTTCTCCTATATATTCATATACATATATATATATATATATACACACATACACATTTCCTATATATACATATGTATACATGTATATATGTTGCATTAATCAGCCACAATAAGAGATTAACAATAACCAAAAATAAAAAGGATTATAGCAGTATACAGGACTTTAACAAAAGTTACAAGAATGCTAGGTCTCTAAGTGTCTTACTTTATTGAACTCACCTTCTTCTTGTGATGATGTGAGATGATACTTACATGAGACACTTTATGGCTTCTCTTGGGCATTTGAATTTCCAACATCAACACTTTTGCACTTTGGGACCATTCTTAAGAGGAGGATTTCTTGAACATAAGCATTGTGATACCTTACCAGTTAACCTGATGACCAAAATTACTACCATGTGACTACCATGCAGGTAGTGTATGCTTTGTGGATACACTGGAGAAAGGGATGATTCATGCCCCAAGTAGGATGGACTAGGATAGCATAAATTTCCACACACTACTCAGATCAGCACTCAATTTAAAACATGCAAATTGTTTATGGAATTTTCCACTTAATATTTTTGGACCACAGCTAACCACAAGTAACTGAAATCATGGCAAACAGAACTGGATAAGAGGGCACTTCCATATGTGAAAAAATGCTCAACAGTGCTAATTATCAGGAAAATGCAAGCTAAAACCACAATCAGATATCACTTCAGACGTGTTAAAATGGTTTTTATCAAAAAAGACAAAGGATAATCAATGCTAAAGAGGATGTGGGGAAAAGGGAACATTGATACTCTTTTGGTAGGGATATAAATTAGTACATCCATTATGACAAACACAATGAAGTTGCTTACAAAAATAAAAAACTACCATACGATCTAGCAATCCCACTAAAGGATATAGCCAAAGGAAGTAAATCAATATTTCAAATAGGGGCTGGCGCCGTGGCTCAGTAGGTTGATCCTCCACCTGCGGCGCCGGCATCTCACGTGGGTTCCGGGTTCTAGTCCTGGTTGCCCCTCTTCCAGTCCAGCTCTCTGCTGTGACCAGTGAGGGCAGTGGAGGATGGCCCAAGTGCTTGGGCCCCTGCACCCGCATGGGAGACCAGGAGGAAGCACCTGGCTCCTTGGCTTCAGATCGGTGCAGTGCCGGCTGTGGCAGCAATTTGAGGAGTGAACCAACAGAGGGAACACCTTTCTCTCTGTCTCTATCTCTCACTATCTATAACTCTACCTGTCAAATAAAAAAAAATTCAAATAGCTATCTGAAGTCCAATGGTTATTGCAGCACTATACACAATAATCAAGATATTAGATCCAGCTCAGCGCCTATCAATGAATAAAGAAAATTGGTATATATTCACAATGGGACAAACTCAGCCTTATGAAAGGAGGATATTCTATCATTTGTGATGCCAACATAAATGTCACATTATATTAAGTGAAATGAACCAGGCACAGAAGGACAAATACCACATCATCTCACTCCAGTGTAGGATCTAAAAAGTCAAACTCACAGATGCAGAGTAAAGAGGTGGGATGGATTGGGGATACATTAGTCGAAAGACATAAAATTTGAGTTAGACAGGAAGGATATGCTCAACAGATCTATATTGTACAAGTGGTAATGAAAATTTCAAAGAGAAAAGTGTTCTTCCCACACAGACACATCCACACAACTGTCAGTTTGTGAGGTCATGCCTTTGTTATTTGGCTCAATTCAGCCATTCTAGAATACATACACATTTCAAATCATTACAATACATACCATAAATATATGATCTTATATATCAGTAAAAAGTGATAAATACGCTCACAAAAAGATTTGTGTAAGAATTTCCATAGATTTATTCAGAGTAGCCAAGAACTGAATTCAGTCAACAAACTCATCCATTGAGCAATAGTGATTGTCAATACGATGGGATAATAATAAAAAAGAGTGAACTGATACATCCAACAGCATGGATAGATTGCAGAAGCATGCAAAGTAGTCTTGTATACAAAAAGTATATGCGGAGTGATTCTACTTAGATGAAGAATTAGAACAGGTAAACTGATGAACGGTACCATAAACCAGCATGGGGGTTGCCTGTGGTGGCTGAGGGTGGAGGCTGGCTGAGGAGAGGTGGGAAGCTGAAGTCAATGATCTTTTTCTTAATAGCAGTTCGGGTTGCACAGGTGTTCGTAGTCAACATATGTATATTTTTAATCTACACATTTTCTTGTGTGTGTTTTCTATCTGCAAACTTTTTAAAAACTATAAACAAATAATAAACTCTATAATGTTCATGCTGTTAGGGAGAGAAATAATGATGTTTCCACTTTACTATGGAAATGCAACAAAAATAATATGAGAGTTGGCATTTAGCCTACCCGCTAAGACATCTGTGTCCCACATTGGAATGCCTGGGTTAAATTCTTGGCTCTGGCTCCAGACCAGTTTCTAGCCAGTTCAGATCCTGGCAGGCAGTCCTGAGGGTTCAAGTAATTGGATTCCTGCCACCATGAGGGAGACCTGAATTATATCCCTGCTTCCTGCTTCCTGGCTCCACCCCTGGCCCAGCTGCAGCAGGCATTTGGGAAGTAAACCAGCAATTAGGAGCTCGCTCTTGCTCTCTCTCTCTCTCTCTCTCTTACTTCCTCTTTCCCTCTCAAATAATTTCATTTTTAAAATAACATGGATTGATAGAAATGCGGAGAGGTAGATACTTGATGTTCATAGTTGCCATGGTTTGAGTGTTCCCTGAAGTTCATGTTTTGAGACTTAAACTCCCAATGCAACAGTGTTGAGAGGTGCAACCTTTAAAGGGAGAGTGGATTAATGCCATTACAGAGGGAGTGTGTTCCTGATAAAAGGACAAGTTCACTCCCCCACCCTCACCCCATCCACTGGCACTTCTGTTTTCTGACATGGGATAACACTGCAAGAAGTCCCCAGCAGAAGGGAGCCCTAGGACCTTGGACTTCCCAGCCTCAAGAATTGTCAGACATAGATCTTTGTTCTTTATAAATTACCTAGTCTCGGGTTTCCTATGTATCATGAATTTCAATAAACATCGTTTAATTCTATTTTTCCATGAACTTTTGAAGTTCCCTCCCACAGGTCTACAACCCAATTCCCAGAAACTCTGAATATAAAATTACACAGCAAAGGAGAATGAAGTTTCCAGTTGGAATGCAGTTGGCTGTCAACTGACCCTGAGATGGGACTTCATCCTGAGTTATCCAGATGGAGCCCAATCTAATCACAAGGGTCCTTAAGGCAGAGTAGGAAAGCAGAACAGGGGGGTCAGAGGAGACATGAGTTTGGAAAAAGGGCCAAATATATGTGGCACGGCTGTCTCTGGAGCTGGAGAATAGACAGCATGAGCCTAGGACTGCTTGCAGCCCCTAAACCCTGGAGAAGGCCAGCAAATCTTCCTGGAAGCCTCCAGAAAGGAATGCACCCAAGCCCACATCTTAGTCCACTGAGACCCGCTTCGGAGTTCTCATTCCTGGCTCTGGAAAACAGTAGATTAGTGTTCAGTCATGGAGTGTGTTGTAATTGGTTACAATAGCAACAGGAAATGAAGGCACATGGTACTGGCAGAATCCAGGTGGTGAGCATGAGAAGGTTCGCCATAAAATTCTCCCAACTTTGAAAATTTTCACAATAAAATACTGGGAAAAATGAAACCACAAACCATTTCTTTTTCTTTCTTTTTTTTTTTTTTTTTTTTTTTTTTTTGACAGGTAGAGTCATAGACAGTGAGAGAGACAGAGAGAAAGGTATTCCCTCTATTGGTTCACTCCCCAAATGGCTGCTATGGCCTGCGCTACACTGATCCGAAGCCAGGAGCCAGGTGCTTCTTCCTGGTCTCCCACGCGGGTGCAGGGCCCAAGCACTTGGGCCATCCTCCACTGCCCTCCCAGGCCACAGCAGAGAGCTGAACTGGAAGAGGAGCAACCAGGACTAGAACCTGGCGCCCATGTGGGATGCCGGTGCCGCAGGCAAAGGATTAACCAAGTGAGCCACGGCGCCGGCCCCTACCACAGACCATTTCTAAGTAAGAAAGCAAAATTAGAAACCATGCAGAACAGTGACTGACTGTAACATTTTTCAATACCCATGCAGAAAAACTATGATTAATTAAGGGGAAATGATAAACCAGGAAGGCATTTTTGTCAATTTTAAACAAAAATGCAATATCCTTTATATATTAAGAATTTTACAGGGCTGGCACTGTGGCGTAGCAAGTTAAAGCCCTGGCCTGAAGCACCTGGCTCCTGGCTTCGGATCAGCGCAGCTCCAGCCATTGCGGCCTTCTAGGGATTGAACCAGCTGACGGAAGACCTCTTTCTCTGTCTCTACCTAACTCTGTCTTTCAAATAAATAAAATAAATTTTTCAAAAAAGAATTTTACAAATTAGTATGAAGGAAACACTAATAGAAGAGAAAAAAAGAATAGGCTAATTGGATAACTAGTCAATAATCTTACTAAAAATGATCCCTGGGACCAACGTTGTGGCATAGCAGGTTACATTACTGCCTAAAATGCTGGCATTCCAGTTAGAGTCCTAGCTGCTTCGCTTCCAATCTAGCTTCCTGCTAATGGCCTAGGAAAACCAGCGGAGGATGGTCCAAGTGCTTGGGCCCCTGCCACATATATGGGAGACCCAGAAGATGCTCCTGATTATGGCCTGGCCCAGCCCTGATCATTGCAGCCATCTAGGGAGCGAACCAGCAGATGGAAGAGCTCTGTCTCTCCCTCTAACTCAGACTTCCAAATAAAAAAAATTCTAAAAAATATTTTAGAATTCTATCTACAAAGCATGTTGAATCTATTAAAATTAAAAATTAATTTTTTATTTATTTGACAGGCAGAGTTACAGAGAGAAGCAGAGACAGAGAGAGAGGTCTTCCATCCACTGGTTCACTCCCCAGATTGCTGCAATGGCCTGAGCTGCGCCGATCAGCCAGAGCTGGAGCCAGCGCTTCAGGCCAGGGCGTTAACCCGCTCAGCCACAGTGCCGGCCCCTAAATTTTTTTTTAAAGGATCCCTTTACTAGTACTCAGATATTTGCAAATTAAAATAGTAATTAGAACTCATCTTGGCAAATATTTGTTTCTATTAAAATAAGCCATGTTGGTAAGGACCTCCATTTTTTCAGTACTATAATGAAAATACCTGAGACTGGTTACTTATAAGAAAAAGAGGCTTATTTAGCTCACAGTTTTGGAGGTTGAAAGTCCACGCAGCATAGCACCTGCCCTGTCCTGAGGGCCACCTTGGCTGTATCACAATAGCAGGAGTGTGCCTGAGATGGGGAGATCACAGGGAAGAGGCAGCCAGAGACTGAATGGCAAAGGGCAGGACTCCTAGTACGTAGAAGCAGCAATTCACTCCCTAGACCAGTGTCAATCCTTTCTGCAGGCAGAATGACCCAAGAACTTCCCATGAGGCTCCACCTCTTAGAAGATTCTGCAGCCTAAAGAGTGTCCTACTGGGGTCCAAGCTTGGGAAACAAGCACCATCCAAACTGTAGCACCTAGTTCCTTTCCTGTAGAACTGAGTATAACAATAGCGCATACTTCAAATGGTTGTTATCAGGGTTGTTATTCATGTAGCACCTAAAATAGTCTCTGGCATATTTTTTTAAAAAGCCTACAACAGGGTAGGTTAGGTTACGTAATCAATGAACGGAATTCCTGGAGAATGAAAGAGAACTGTGTGCTGATGCTATTTCTTCTCTTCCTTTCCTATTTATTTTTCTTTCATTCCCTTTCCATTTTTTGTTACCACCTAAGATCCTTTCCCTTTGGGGGAATATACAAGGGTACTTTTAAAAGTTCACAGAAAAATGGGATTAAAAGTTTATTTTGATGTCAAAAACTTCTGAAATCCAAAGAAATTTTAATATATGCATTTTCATGAACTTCATTTTTATTTTTGAGATAACGAATTTTAACTTACATTGTAGTCAAAGGCTTGAAGCTCCACTAAATAAAGAATTCAACAAATAAAAAGTAAAAAGACTATAGTTCAGCAGAATATAGGTAAGGGCTATAAACAATAAAATAGAAAAAGTCCATTTCACATATAAACAGTAAATTTTAAAATAGTTACATCATTATAGTGTTATATCATTCTTCACAATTTGACAAAGTTTTTTTTAAAGTTTGACAAAACACTATATGTGAAGCCCAACTTATATACACAGACATTTGATATTTTTTCAAATTTTAGCTCCCACATATAAGGAAGAACATGCTGCTGCATTTGTCTCTCTGTGTCCACGTAACATGATGTCCTCCAGTCGCGATCTTTTTTATGCAAATGATAGAATTTCATTCCTTTCTGTAGCTGAGTAACATTCCATTGTGTGTGTGTGTGTGTGTGTTTGTGCACAATTTCTTTACCCATTCATCTGACAATGGACATCTGGGTTGAGTCCGTATTTTGGCTCTTGTGAACCACACTGCTATAAACATGGTGGTGAAGGTATCTCCTTGATACAATGAGTTTATGTCTTTTGGGTAAATACCCAGCAGTGGGATTGCTGGATCATACAGAAAGTCTATTTCTAGCTTTTTAAAGAAATCTCCATACTGTTTTCCTACCAACAGTATATAATATCCACATCCTCACCAGCGTTTGTTACCGTCTGTCTTTTGGATGATAGCCAATCAGACGGGGTGAGGGGACATTTCATATACTTTGGCTTTAAAGATCCTTCTTGGGCATGGATTTCACACTCCTTTTGCACTGAAATAAACTTATTCCTTAATTCCATTTGCAGTGAACTTTTTAAGGACACCCCCCCCCCATATACAGGAAAATAGGGCAACATAAAATCCAAGGCAAAATTGGAAACAGCACCCAATATAGAACTTCACAATTAGAGTATTCATAATCAAATATAAAACACCAGTGTTTCTGTGTGTGCTTGTCCTGAGGGTAGCAGGGTGAGGGGAGGAGGAGCCAGGACAAGGTCCAAGACTCCAGGCCTGGTAAATCATGCCACACTCCCATGGGTCAGCTGAGCCTGGGCCACTCCTATAGCAGTTAGCGGGGAACCTGCAGGAAGAGGAACCTACCCAGCTTCTCCACGAGGCTGCACTTCTATCCAGAGATGATTATATGTGGGCTGGGGAGGTCCCAACCTGTCAGCTCTTTTGGCCCTTAGCTATTCACCAAGGGTCCCTAGACATTTCCCCACCCCAGAATGGCACCAGCACCAGGAAAAAGCCAAGTGCACGTCTCATGTTGATTCTGCATCACTGATAGAGAACTGCCATTTCTTTTTCCATGATAAAGGTAAGCTGGCATTTGCTGCACACAGCTGCACAGTAGCTTGGTCTCTTCTAAACGCGTTTGAAGAGTTATACATAATTAAATCAAAGAGGGAAAAAGATGTATGCGAAATCTCATATCACACTGCCTTTCTAGATGGATCTCCAAAAGTTAGGAATAAGTGATTGAGCCTGGAAATCAATTACATAGGGGCATCGAGGAGCTTTTGCTCTACTCTTTTCACTTTATATCGACACTTTGGCATCAGACCAGAAACAGAATGCCCGTGTGTTAGAGGACTTGGAAATGACCCAGTGTCAATTATATCACTCTCCTTTCCAAATGTTGAAACAGTGGTTGTAGCGTGCCCCGAGGCCTCATACACTCAACACCAAGGCCAAGGCTCACCAAATACTAGGTCCAATTAGTCTCCTCTTTGGCCTATTTAGTGAAGGTTTCAGGTTGGATCTAATTTGGACCCTAGCCAGACCGTTGTCATAAGAGCTCTCACACACACTTTCCTCTGGGGCCTCTGAGAAGGACTCGGGTTTCTAGTGAGATCTACCATATCAAGGCCAAAAGGATAGTGGTTACCTCCCTGAAATCCTTAGGGGATGCAGGGATCCATGTGTGGTTCACTCCAAGCTCTGCAAAGCTCTTAAGAGGAGAGCCTAGCTCATGACTTCTCAAGTGTGCTTCCCAAAAGCAAGATTCTTGCATTTCAAGGAAACAGCTAGCATTGAAAGAGCCTGACCTCCCTCTGGATGTGTGTAAGGTAGCTGCAGAGTGGACTGGGCAGACGGGGCACTCAGAGCCGGAGTCAGTGGTGTCTCAGAGAAGCTTGATCTGGGCATGGAGTGGGATTATGAACTGTGGGGCTGACAGTTGCTGGACGTGGGTGCCAAGCGTGTCACACCCTGCATGGCTTGTGGTGATCATTGCTTTGGATACAGGAATGAACCAATTAAACTTAATTAAACGATTAAGCTTAATTAAGCTGTAATCCAGGCTTTTGATTTCCCAGCAGTGGGTATAGCTCAGATTTGTGGTTTATAGGGCGACTTCATAGAAACCAAATTATAAATCAGATTCTTCGTGGGCCAGTGGAGGGGGAGAGGTAAAGAGGCTTTATGTGATTGGCCCGCTTGGTCCATCCCATTTTAGCCAAAGGCAACAATTCAATGAAGAGTTTTGTTTGGTGGTTCATGACATAGTTTTGCATTGCCTTGGTCCCAAAATTCACAAAAAGTTGTAGCTCTTGTTTTTTGTGTCTTTTATGGTGTTCATGTGGAATGAGTATTGAGATTGATGTCCAGAATTGAGGAAGAATTTTATCTTCTTGCCCAAATGTTGCCCCCACAGTCAGTCTACCCCATCAATGCCCATGAGCCTAAACACATATTCAGGTCACCAACACTTGGATTTTCATCAAAATACTACAGAATTCACTAAGCTTTCCTTCTGGTACGTACCATCCCAACTGCCTGTCTGCTGCATGACAGATAAAACATTTTGTGTCCAGAGCCAGTATCAGGGAAGACAGCTAGCCAGGGCCAGAAACTGTGTAATTAATATCCAGAGACCAAGAGTCTTCAAAACATTCTATTTCGTAGAAACCATGCATGGATTTCAAAAAATTTTGCACCAAAACTAATGTATCTTTTAATTCAATTTTCAGTGAACTTTTTGCAGTACTCTCATCTAGGAAGACACGAGGGACTGATACCCTGGAGGCTGACTTACAAAGTGGCCCATCATTTACTTCTTTTCAGACAAAATACAACTATCCAGTGCCAGGCTGTCTGTGGGAACCGGCCAATATTCATATTCTTCCCATGGAGAAATCTACTTGGAGAGACCATTAGAAGGTTGTTGGATAAGCATCAAGTGCAAGCAAGAGTGGGTTGTCTTGGTAATGTTAATGGGGGATGCCCTCGAGTTTTGTCACACTGATTCCTTGTTCCCCTTCTACTCTGGAACATGTTTGTTCTTCCAACAAACATGTGAGTGACCTGGAGAACCGGGCTTCTCCTTGGAATGGTGTTGAAAGTACACCAGCCCCCTACCAAAATGTTCTTGCCCATACAATCTGGCTCATCTTAATTCCATTATCAATTTCTCCCAGAAGAATTATTCCCACTGTGCTTTGATTTAATCTTTTGCATGTCAGTTCTCCTGAATTTTGGTCTCAGAGGACACATTTCACATTGAAACTATGTCTTTGCTCAACTTGATTATCTTTCCATCAAGAGATAGATCAAACTTGGCTGTTGGACAACGTGGACATTCTCACATAACAGCCAGTGGTAGCACTGTATGGATAACCAAAGAGGGACTCCATCCTTCAACTATACAACCGAACTCCTTAATTTGGAATTCACCATCCAGCAATTTTCCTTCTAGCCTCCATGAACTTATCTTTCTCTCCATACATTTGGTTATAATAATCAGACTCTCAAATAAAGTAAAAAGAGGGACATCTTAGAAGTTTGCCTCTCACTCAAATTAATGTGACCTGACTGAAACTAGAACATGGAAGTGTGTTCTGAGCTGATTTCTCTCCACATCTGAGTGGTGTGCTAGTCCTTCACCTCTTTCTGATCATTGAAGGCTGCTGGTTACCTTATTCTCTGTCTCACTCTCTCTGTTCTTGGTGAGTTTCCTTTAAGGGGCATGTCCAAATTGCCCACCAGCCCTGAGTCCCTAGGATCTAGACAATTCCACATTCCAAAAATAATTTAAAATGAGTATCAAGATATTTATATAAGTGAAGGACAGAATCAGACTAAAATAAATTTGATAATGCTACTTAAAGGTTTGAAGTATACATATATGCAGGTATGTATATATGCATGCACACACACACATACACACACACACAGAGCTCTTGGTAATTTCTTAGCAATCCTTGGTATTCCTTGACTTAAAGATAAATGTGTGCCGGCGCCGCAGCTCAATAGGCTAATCCTCCACCTAGCGGCGCCGGCACACCAGGTTCTAGTCCCAGTCGGGGCGCCGGATTCTGTCCCAGTTGCCCCTCTTCCAGGCCAGCTCTCTGCTGTGGCCCGGGAAGGCAGTGGAGGATGGCCCAAGTGCTTGGGCCCTGCACCCCATGGGAGACCAGGAGAAGCACCTGGCTCCTGGCTTCGGATCAGCGCGGTGCGCCGGCCTCAGCAGCCATTGGAGGGTGAACGAACGGCAAAGGAAGACCTTTCTCTCTGTCTCTCTCTCTCTCACTGTCTACTCTGCCTGTCAAAAAAAAAAAAAAAAAGATAAATGCATTACTCCAATCTACCTTTACATTATTTTCCCTCTATATCTATCTGACTCTGTGCCCAAATTTCCCCTTTTCAGGTTTACTTTTTTATGAGAGGAAGACAGAGACAGAGAAAGTGATCTACCATGCACTGGTTCACTCCTCAAATGTCCCCAACATCCGGGGCAGGTCAAAGCCAGGAGCCAGGAACTCCATCAGGGTCTCCTACATGGGTGCAGGAGTCCTAGTATTTGGACATTATCTGCTACCTCCCAAGCACATTAGCAACAAGCTGGATCAGAAGTGGAACTCAATCCCAGGCACTCCCCAATATGGGATGGGGGGGGGGTCCCAAAGCAGTGGCTTAATCAGCAGTACCACCAAACCTGCCCCATTTTTTAAGGTTAACAGTCTAAGACCTACCCTAATGACCTCATGTTAACGTGATTACCTCTATATTCCAATACAATCACATTGTGAAGTACTGAAGGGTAAGACTTCAATATATCATTTCTGAGAGGATACAATTCAAACCATTAAACACACATAGGTAGATATTTCAAGAAGTTCATGGCAAATGAAATGTAAATAAGTATTTGAAGAGCAAATGCTTTGCCTAAAGGTTAAGATGCTTGCTTTCATTGGGTTTATGTCTTTGATAAAAACAAGCTGCCGCCAGCTCCGCAGCTCTCTAGGCTAATCCTCTGCCTTGCGGCGCCGGCACACCGGGTTCTAGTCCCGGTCAGGGCGCCGGATTCTGTCCCGGTTGCCCCTTTTCCAGGCCAGCTCTCTGCTGTGGCCCGGGAGTGCAGTGGAGGATGGCCCAAGTGCTTGGGCCCTGCACCCCATGGGAGACCAGGAGAAGCACCTGGCTCCTGGCTTCGGATCAGCGCAGTGCACCGGCCACAGCGCGCCGGCCACGGCGGCCATTGGAGGGTGAACCAACGGCAAAGGAAGACCTTTCTCTCTGTCACTCTCTCTCACTGTCCACTCTGCCTGTCAAAGAAAAAAAAAAAAAGCTGCTGCACAGCCATTGGTACCTGTACTGGGGAAACACAGCATAAAAGCAAGAAGCATACAGCCCCAGTGGCAAAATGTTTTTCATGACAGAGACCAAGAACTCTTGCAGTTGTTTATGTCACCCATTCTTCTACAGACAGAAATTGCCAAAAAAGTGCAATCAAAGATCTTTTCATCTTAGTGATAAAGTCACTAATAAGCCAAAATGTCTGTCAATGTCAACTGCAGAGTATCAGGCCAGTTCTATCGCTACACGATGCCCTGTCTGATTGCCAAGGTCAAGGGCAAAGGAAACGGAATCAAGACAATTATAGTTAACATGGTTGAGATAGCAAAGGCACTTAATCGGCCTCCAGTGTAGCTCACCAAACATTTTGGTTGTGAGCTGGGAGCACAGATTCAGTTTGATGTCAAGAATGACTGTTCCATTGTCCATGGATCGCATGAGGCAAATAAGTTATAAAACCTGTTGGATAGATTCATTAAAAACTTTGTTCTCTGTCCTGAACGTGAGAATCCTGAAACAGGTCTGCATGTGACTCTCAAGAAGCAAACAGTAGGTAATTCTTACAAAGCCTGTGGCCATCAAGGTGTGCTTGATACACATCATACACTCTGCGCATTCATTCTCAAAAACCCACCCGAGAACAGTGACAGTGGTACAGGAAAGAAAGAAAAAGGAAGGAAGAACAGGAAGGGCACAGGCAAGGAAAATGGCTCCGTATCCAGCAGTGAACCACCACGACCAAATGAAATCATGCCACCTCCACGTGCTGCGGAAGGGGAGGAGGAGGATGATGGCAGAGAGGATACAACTGAGGAGACTGGCTGAAACTGCGACCATGCAGACATTCTGCTGCTCAGTGGCGATTTGGAAATCACTGTATAAGAGCAAGTCAACATCAAGTTTGATTTTGTTAAGAAAAACAAAGAAGAAGGTGTTACTGGCTCAGCTGACAGGGACATTGTTGCTGAAACAGAAAGACCGGATGTAAAAGCTATAGGTCCTCTTACTATGACTGAAATTCTTTTTAGCGAGAAGATTAGAGAACAAATTAAGAAATACAGGTGCCATTTCCTAAGATTTTGTCACAACAAAAAAGCTCAAAGGTACCTTCTTCACGGTTTGGAGTGTGTGGTAGCAATGCATCAAGCCCCACTCATCTCCAAGAGTCCACACATCTTGAAGGAGATGTATGACGAAGACCTTTTAGAAGAAGAGGTCGTTATCAGCTGGTTGGGAAAGGCTTCTAAGAAATAGGTCTCAAAGGAACTTGCCCAAGAGATTCATGTCCAATCAGAACCATGTAGTAAATGGCTGAAGGAGGCAGAGGGAGAATCTTCTGGTGGTGGTGAAGATGAGAACATTGAGGTGGTGTATTTGAAGATGGCCAGTGTACCGAAAGCTGAAACTGTGAAGTCTGACTACAAGGATGATGACATTGATATTGATGCCATTTAAAGGGCCAGATGCAACCCAGCTTAACAGTGTAACGCAGCAACTTTTTCTCCATTATCAGCCAGAAATGCAATATGTATGTGCAAAAGCCAAAGTAACTTAACAGCATACTACATTTTGTACAGAAAAATCTATTACTGGGAGTGATCTGTGATTAAACCCAACAAGACATTTAGGGAGTCTGTACAGATCAGTGAGCAGATATAATATGCTTATTTTATAGCTTGTTCCTTTTTGAAAAAACTAGTGATGGACACATTTGGATCACACTTTATAGTTAACAAAAATGAAGATTTGATTTGGGTCATTCTTAAGATTCTTGGCTCTGAATGACTTTGGCTGAAATAAATGTACCATCATTTAACCTGATGGGATTCTTGGAGCCTTGATATATTGTTAGGTGCTGAGACCATAATGAGGTCTTCAGAGTATAAATATACATATTTGTAATGACCTTATTTAGCCACTAAGAAATATAGCACTTTTAAAGTTTGACCTCTGATCCCATAAATTGGCATTTGGTGATGTACATTTTAGGCTGAGGTAGACTCTAATCAAATAACAGTGCAGCATCTAACCAAGGAGCCAAAGTGACCTCAGTGTCCTATAAAAGTTAATTAAGAGCAGGTTTTAAAATCTGAAATTTGTTTCTACAGTTTGTATACACTTTCCCCAAATTTGTAGTCTTTGAAGTCATGTGCATTGCATATTGGATAAGCCAGGGAAATTATATTAACAAAGAAGCATTTTATGTGAAAGTAGAGGTTGCTTCCTACCGAGAAAGAAAACTCAAATTCTGAGGTGTGATTAAATCATCAACTGATTTTTTTTTTTATGTGGGGGAAACAGGTAAAGGTGCACTTAATCCTAGCAGAAACTGAGCCTAGTTTTTTAGCTTTTACCATTATGGCTTAAAATGAAACTTCAGAAAACTTAGACATGCTGTATATTTTGCTCAGGTGTGGTTTTTCCCTGAATACTATGACTTGTTCCTTAATGCCTTTTCCACTTGAACCACATAGCTTATACTTCCTAGATTTTGGTTGCCATCTTGCCAAAATAAGTGTCACTGTGTTTCAAACTTGATTTTTTTCTGTCTTATTTTTAAAATAAAGTTGAAAGCATATTTCTAGCTCTGAGCCTCTATTTTGGTGTAAGGCTTGGGATTTTTTTTTTACTTCACATTGAATCTAGGCAGACACCCAAGAGGCCCATGATAATGGCCAGCGAGTGCAGGTGACTAGGGGCCTATACCAGCCCCTGCGGGGCTTCAGATTTGGACCTGTGACAGAATTCGTGGCCCGGTGAGCTGATATAAACTCATACAATCCTAGTTCTGACTACATATGAGTAATTATCTTCAAGTTGGAAATTTGTTATGTTTATTTCTTTCTGCAAAATTATACTGTGGGAATTGGACATCCATATGGTTTTTGTTTGGAGGATTTTCACAGCATTCCCTCATTTCTTTGTGAACCATCTCACAAATTATGAGACTTCAGTAAGAAATGTATGTAACATTTTTTTCTTTTTTTAACTACTATTTAGTAAATATAAATTTCCAAAGTACAGTTTATGAATTACAATGGCTTTCACCCCCCCATAACTTCCCTCCCACCCACAACCCTCCCAACTCCTGCTCCCTCTCCCATTCCATTCACATCAAGATTCATTTTCAATTATCTTTATATACAGAAGATCAATTTAGTATATATTAAGTAAAGATTTCATCAGTTTGCACCCACACAGAACATAAAGTGTAAAATACTGTTTCAGTACTAGTTATAGCATTAATTCACTTTGAACAACACATTAAGGACAGAGATCCTACATGAGGAGTAAGTACACAGTGACTCCTGTTGTTGACTTAACAATTTGACACTCTTATTTATGGCGTCAGTAATCTCCCTAGGCTCTAGTCATGAGTTGCCAAGGCTATGGAAGCCTTTTGAGTTCACCAACCTCGGGAAAGAGCAGGCGAACATTTTTTTCACATTGAAATTATATAAGCATTTGTTGAAATAATTTTTTTTTTTTTTAAAAAAAGGTGCTTGCCGGCGCTGCGGTTCACTAGGCTAATCCTCCACCTTGCAGCGCCGGCACACCAGGTTCTAGTCCCTGTCGGGGCGCCGGATTCTCTCCTGGTTGCCCCTCTTCCAGGCCAGCTCTCTGCTGTGGCCAGGGAGTGCAGTGGAGGATGGCCCAAGTGCTTGGGCCCTGCACCCCATGGGAGACCAGGAGAAGTACCTGGCTCCTGCCATTGGATCAGTGCGGTGCGCCGGCCGCAGCGCGCCGGCTGCGGTGGCCATTGGAGGGTGAACGAACGGCAAAAGGAAGACCTTTCTCTCTGTCTCTCTCTCTCACTGTCCACTCTGCCTGTCAAAAAAAAAAAAAGAAAAAAAATAAAAATAAAGATGCCCACATGCCACACCGGAACACCCAGAACTTGATTTTAGAGTCCTTCTAATAAGGACCGTGGGAGGCAGAAGCCACAACTCAAGTGGCTGAGTCCCAGCCACTTCTGTGGGAGACCTGGATGGAGTTCCTGGCTCCTGGCTTCAGCTCCTTGCTGGCTGCGGTGGGCATCTGGGAAGTGGACCAGCAGATAGAAGCTCCCTCTCTGTTTATCACTCTGCCTCTCTCTCTCTCCCTCCTTAATAAAACTTTACAAGGAATAAATATTTTGGTGGAAGATTTTGAAACCCATGCATACTCATGGTCTTCAAAAAGCTCATAAAAATGTACATTAAGAAAAAATGATGCATAGATTTGAAAATTTTTGCACCAACATAAACTTCTCTTTTAATTCCATTTTCCCACACGTTTTAAAGTACCCTCATTCATTTAACTATATATAAAATACATTAACTGGGTTAGGGGTAGATGTATTTCTAATTTTAACAGATGTTATCCAATTTCTTTCCCAAAAGATTTGAGCACATCACAGTTCACCACAAGGTATCAGAGCACATTCCCCTGTCCCTCACAGGAGCATAGATTACTACAGTTCTTTTTTCCAAGCTAAGTGTAAAACGGAGTTCTATGGCTTAATTTGCTTTTCTCTGCCAGCTTTTGAGTTTGAGTTTCTTCTTACGGTTGCTGGCCATTTTGAACTTACTCTGAATTATTGGTATCATTTGTACATCTTCTTCCTTTTCTCATCAAATTTAAGAGTTTGTACTATAGACACATGTTGTCACCTGCATTAATTTAATTTATGATTTAAAAATTAAATGTTTTCCTTTAAACCTTCTAGTTTTAGTTTCAAAAGACCTCACTCCTAGAGTGCACATGTAGCCTCCAGATTTTTAATCTTGTTATATTTTTTATGTTTAAAAACAATTTGATTAATTTTTGGTCTTGTGCTTCTCCACATTGTGTAAGGTGGGGGTCCATGTTTATATACTCCAAATAGAGAGCACATTAAGCCAGTACTAGTATTGTTAGTTGTATATTACATTTTTTCCATTGTTACATATTCCAATTTATACCGGGATTTTTGTCTGGCTCTATTTAGTAGCCACTGCAAAAAGGAAAAACCAGAGACCATTAAGCCATGATAGGTTTTAGATGAAGATGATTTAGACAACTTTATTATTCTGCTTAAAGTATACAGCATTCCAACTTTTCCTACAATAAGTATATTACTAGTATTCTAAAGATAAACAGTCTCATAATCCATAGGATCCCAGGACAAGAAAGCAAATCGGCAACTAGGCAACAGAGTAGCCAATCCCAGGCACTAGACCTGAGCAGGTTTTACCCTGGGGGAGAAATATAATAGGGTTGATCCCAAAAGACACTGGAAAATCTCTTTCAAGACCAGCTTGCCTGGGGGTGGGGCTGATTAAGTTTGAGAAGTCATTCCACAGGGACAGCCCATTGTGAAATAGATGGGGGGTGGTAATTTAGAGTGATTGGCAGGCATTGCGCATTCATGTGCAAAGAGTTTAATTGATTGGAAGAACAGGTTGCTGGGAGCTGATGTAATAACTCCCAGGATTGAGTGTTCTGTGTGAAACGTGAAGTGATGCAATACTTGCTTGTGTTCAGTGCAGCTTAATTATGGGCAGGAACTTCAATGCTTAAAACAGTAGCTCCAATTGGCCATCAGAGAGTACATTCAAATTATGTAAAAGTGACCGATTCCGGACAACCTCAGGGCATGGCATCTGTCTCTAAGTGACAAGGGTCAGTTCAAGTCCTACAGCCTCCACAGAAGAGTCCCTTAACCCCAGCAACACCCCTGCAGTCAATTTGCAGCCCACTGCCTAAACGAATGGCAGCTGGCCAGATCTCCATCCCACATCGAAGCCCCAGATGATCCAATGACTCCCCCATCTGTAGGGATGGTTCAATGTGAAGGTTAGGCCAAACTTTCTCCATCCCCCACCCCCTGAAGACCTGGGACTTAAGACTGGTGGCTATCTGCCAATAAAAGCACATACAGCAATTTCAGCTCCTGGTGCACGGTTTCTTCTTGCTTTGGCGAAGACAGAGCCCTGGAGCACGCAAATGGCAGGACACCACGAAGGTGCTCCATAAAGCCCCCTCAGTGGTATCTGAACTCAGTGGTGCAGCCAGGCCACCCTCAAGGGTCTGCAAACCCTGAAGGCCAGATGGTGTGTCCCGACCCTGTCTGAGATGGAGGTCGTGCCTACAGCGCTGGTGGTAGACAAAACTCCATGTATGGGCAGTCAGTTGAGCTGGAGGGAGCGGGGGAATGAGGCTCCGCTAAGGACAGCCAGGGGCCTCCTGAGGTTTGAATGAAAGGCCACTCTGGGGGAACACCAGGGTCATGGTCAAGAATTCCTGGTGGGGGGAGACTGGCAGGCATCGGTCTTCTCCATGGCAAGTAGATCTTGAGGCTCAGATCCATGTTGTTGCAGGTCATAGTAACTGCAGTCTTTTAAACATTTTGCAGCAGGTGTTCTTGTAAATCCACCTTGGCCAATAAGCAATAAAAATCTTAATAAAACTCCCATTTTTTAAAAAAAAACAGTCTTTTAAGAACATAAAATAGAGCTTCCTCGAGTACCTTCCAAGACAAACTGGCCTGAGATGAATGCCTGCCTCAAAGTTGAGAGTGCTTTTCAAAAACCCTAACTCTGGCTTTGGAATGACTTCTATTGGACCCATTATTTATATCAGAAATAGATGAGAGGATCTAATGGGCTTTATCCCAGTGTGGTGGCTGCTTCTGAATTATTTTTAATATCAATCCTTATTGAGGATGGGTGGCTTTTTGTTTTTTTCATTTGCTTGTGATTTTTTTTTTTTTAGCTCATTCTTTTCCCCCTCTGTCCTGGTTACTTGCGGTACAACAGATCTCATAAATCCTGACACTAGAATTGTGGGCATGGTATGGTGTCAGACCACGGTGCAGAAATGATGAGTGGGCCAGCGCCGCGGCTCACTAGGCTAATCCTCTGCCTTGCAGCGCCAGCACACCGGGTTCTAGTCCCGGTCGGGGCACCGGATTCTGTCCCGGTTGCCCCTCTTCCAGGCCAGCTCTCTGCTGTGGCCAGGGAGTGCAGTGGAGGATGGCCCAAGTGCTTGGGCCCTGCACCCCATGGGAGACCAGAAGTACCTGGCTCCTGCCTTCAGATCAGCACTGTGCGCCGGCCGCAGCGGCCATTGGAGGGTGAACCAATGGCAAAGGAAGAACCTTTCTCTCTGTCTCTCTCTCTCACTGTCCACTCTGCCTGTCAAAAAATAAAAAAAAAATTAAAAAAAAAAAAACAGAAATGATGAGCGACATCAGATGTAGCAGGAGAGAAGGGAGCAGTCCTACTCCACATACGCTGGGCACCTGTGGCAGAAAGGCATCCCGAGAGTTCGGACAGGCCCTAGTCCTTAACGAGCTATCCTCTGGGATTGAGAACTGAGCATATTCTAGGACAGACCTTCCTACCTCAGAGAATTCAGATGTCCTGATGTGCTAACAAAACTCGACCCGTTCCCAGCTCCCCAGCCCTACCTGTAAAACCACTTCTCAGGTTCTGTCTAAGAGAATCAGGTGGGAAGACAGGGTTGGGGCCCCACCTGCACTAGGGAGAATGACAGTGGAGGCGCTGCGTGTGTGGGAGGGTAGGTCCGGATGGAATCACAGGGAACTGTTAAGAAGTGTGACCCAAGTCCTGCATGGCCCCTGTGTGGCTGGGACAAGCAAGGGCTGAATTCATTCTGACCTGTCAGCACCTGAAGGGACACCTGCTCTTTTCACCTGTCCATCACCCATTGCCCTCCTTCAGTCAAGCAAACTAATTTGTCTTGAGGAGCCACCTGGTCCTTACACACTGAGATTTGAGTGGGGCTTGGGGGAGGTGGGGGGAAGTGGACAAATGCCACGCCCCCATGCCTCTCCTGCCCGTCCCCCGTCCTGGGCTCAGCATGCATATGGCTCAGGCTCAGCAGCATTCTCCCAGTGAAAGCTGATCCATGAAGTGTGTTAGGGCAACTGCAAATGGCTAGGCCATGGGAGTGGGAACTGGGACACCTGTGAGCTTTAATCCTCCTGCACAACCTCTCAGAGCCCATCTACCTGCCTGGGGCCAGGAGAGGGGGTGCAGCAGTGGGGCTGAGGTCAGGGATACAGACAGACTGCTGGAAATGTGAATGAACCGGAGGATGACTGAAGTCCCCAAATCCTTGGCTTCTTCCAGTGATACATGAAATCCCCCTCTAATTTTACTTCTGGATTAGCTATTTCATGTCAGAGCTATTTCCCTTGCAACTGAGTGTTCCCTAACTCATCAATATGTTGGCCACTTCACTTTGAGGACTGAGCCACTTGAATGTGAATCCTACCTTCTTGTGGCTTCCTCTCTTTGGCACCAAGGGAAAGATCTCTGCCCTCAGCCAGGCGATGTCTATCAGTTTTCCTTTCTGACAGCCTCACTTCGCACAGGGTAAGGTATTGAGTTCCAATACCGTTTTCTTTTCTTTATAAGTTTCTTTTATTCAGACCTTACAAGTACTCAGGCAGTCTTCACATTCTCACCATTTTGCTGGTAGGAAAACTGTACATCACGGGATTAGGGAAGCTGCTGAGGGTCACTACCCCTTTAAGGGGCAGGAGGATTCAAACCCACTTCAAAGTCCGTGCTGGTGCCACCACTCCGCTGTGTTCTCAGGGCAGGTTCCTCTAAGCCTCATGAAGTCTGTCATTAGCTCTTTCAGAGAGAATTTCCCTAAAACAAAAGCAACATCCCGCTGTGGTCTGGGCTCTGCAGGGTTATGTGGCCACTCCCTCCCTCACTGCCGAGTCCTTCCTTCATGAACGCTGCCTGCCATGACACTGCGTTTTTGCCTAGAACTCCCCACTGTGAACTCCGTCCCTGCATCTGTCACACTTAGTCAGCATCCATCTGTGCGTCTTCTGCGGCAGCCCATTCGCCTTTTTGGCTGTATTCACCTAAACCTTTCTCTGGTTGTTACCTGGTGTACTTCCATTGTGTCTCATCAAAGAACACCTAGGTCAAAGTTCAGCTGTCAAGCTGTCCCCACACAAGGGTACAGAGGTGCTCTGTTTGTCTTCTTTTCATTACTTTAAAATTTCTGAGAGGAGCAACTTGGGATGGACAGTGGTTTCTTTTGGGTTATGGTTTTGGAGATCTGGAGTTTCAGGTCTGTTGACTCCATTAGTTTGAGGAAGGGCTGGTGGGGCATGGGTGGAGGGAAGACCATGAGGCAAGCCAGGAAGTGGAGACATGGGCAAACTAGTCCCCTGGAACCATGTGGTGTTTCCAAAGCCATCATGACTTGATCACAGGTCTCTACCCAGAAGCTTAATCCTATCCACTCACTTCCCAAAGCCCCCAGCTCAAACATCATTATTTGATTAAGTCTCCATCTAACAACTAGTAACATTCATCCATTAACCCAAGACTTGGGTACCCAAGCCTCCAACACATGGGCCTCTGGGGGATTCCCAAACTATTATCCAAAAAATAAAAAAAATAAAAGTTCCTCATCTCTCAGTTGCTTTCATTCTCTTTGAGAAAATGAGAACTAGTTGGAGCTCCTCCATGTTCATTTAAATAAAAAAAAAAATAAAAGGGCGTTGCTATGACGGAAGCCCACATGAGCCACCACATCAGAGATTCTGACCTGGATGCCAGCGCAGCATAGCTCAAGTTATTTACCACTTGTATATGAGCTTGCAAATAAAGTACTTCCAAAATAATTTTGTCTAACTTTAAAACCTAAGTGTCTTCCCTTGAATAATAACCCTCTCACCTACTGCCCTTCTGGTCTTCTCTGTTAAGAAAGGAGGGAAGGAGAGGGTGTGCCCAGGGTTATAGCCAGCAGGCCATCCAAAGAGTGAGCAAATCATCTGTTATTTGTGCCATGGTGTAAAATGAGTGGGAACCACTGCACTGGGCCCAAAGCCCTTGAAGAGAGGGGATTGGGTCTTATTTAGCCTTGTGCTTGCCGATCCTGGTTCAGAGTCCAGCAGTGGCAGGTGCTCACCAGGCGAGGAATGAATGAATGATGAACACTGAGATAAGGGAACAAGTTTATCAGTAGGAACAAGTGCAGTGCATTCTTGGGACTGTAAGGAGAGCAATTCAATAAGAGAAAGGTTTGCCTGGGGTCATGAGAGAAGGAGATGGTGGGAGAGTCAGGTAACAAATGACCCTGAGTGCTAGCCAAGTGCACCGGTAGGGAACAGCCTCTTGTGTAACGTGAGAACTGAGTGGGACATTAGGATCAGAACTCGGGCCCCAGTTCAGCCAGTAACTCGTTCTGCCACCTTCTTCTGAAAGGTTTCACTTTCTCCTAAGATGAAAAAAAAAAATCGTAACTTGGATTTCTCTCCTGATCTGAAAGTCCAGACCTAAGACTTAGAGACATCTCGTAGGACACAGAACCATTGGCACTGACCAAACTCAAAGTCAGAAACTTAATGGTATTTCTTATCTGTGCCCATGACATTGGCATGGCAATACACTGAAGATCAAACACTGGCAGCCCATAGGCTATATCCCATTTGCAAGGCTATTTAGTTTTATTTTTTATAAATACTGGGCAGAATAATGGCTTCTCAAAGATGTCCACACCCTAAACCCCAGAACCTACAAACATGCTATCTTAGGTGACAAAGGAGATTTTGCAGACATGTTTAAGATTTTTACATAGGGAGATTATCCTAGCTTAATCAGGTGGGTCCAATGTAATTACAGGCATCCATTAAACACGGAAGAGAGAAGAGTCACAGAGAGATGACATCATTAAAAGGACTTAACTGACAGCGGCCTACTTTGAAGAAAGAGGAAGAGAGTCACGGGCCAAGGAGTGCAGGAAGCCTCTAGAAGCTAAAAAACAAGACAGAAGGAAGACAGTCCTGCTAGAACCCTGATTTTAACCCATGGAGACACTTTTCAGACTTCTGACCTCAGATGCTGAACACACTTGAGCAGCAGCAGGAAACTAATATAGGAAATAAATTTCCTATCTCCAGATAGAATGGGCACTGCCCACACCAGCCCTACCTGTATGCCTGATCCATATGTTTCTGCTACATTAGTGGCCCCTGGCTTATCATTAGTTGTCATGCAAATTATTAGTTGGACAGCAAGAACATAAGGAGGGTAACAGAAGATTACAGCTAAAGCTCTGGCAGTCAACAGTGAGAAGGCTACAAATACGTAGGTTGACCTCATTTACGCTTCCTTTGTTAGTAAAAATCAAGGGATTGCCCTGTCTCCAAGAACTCTTTCTATTCAAGAGTGTAGAGTCCTGCAATTGATTACTCATGGTGTATGACCCTATCACCATCAAATAACTCATCTGGAAGCTGCAGTGGCTATTTCTGCCCTGGTGGGAGGGGGAATAATTGCCAGCATCTTCTGTGACCTCACGGGGTGGAAGCATCAGCAAAGGTTCACTGAGAGCCTGACTCAAGCAGGACGTACACCTGGGAAGAACCAAGAACTCCGACCTTGGTCCTGTACTTGCCGTACAGAAGCTGTGATGGAGAAGGCCGACCACCTTGCCTAGATTCTCTTCAGCACCACATTATATATTTAAAAGGCAACTGATAACCAAATGGTCAATATAACATGTTAACCAAATGTTATTTGTTGTTCTACGAACAGCCAAGGAATGGAAATTCTTTTGCCGTCTTCTCCTCTGCTTTTTCATTTTCCCTATTCCTTGATACACTCCAAGGTCTAGATATTGATAGTTTTTTTAACTTTTATTTAATGAATATAAATTTCCAAAGTACGACTTAGGGATTACAATGGCTTCCCCCCCATACCGTCCCTCCCACCCACAACCCTCCCCTTTCCCACTCCCTCTCACCTTCCATTCACATCAAGATTCATTTTCGATTATCTTAATATACAGAAGATCAGCTTAGTATACATTAAGTAAGGATTTCAACAGTTTGCTCCCACACAGAAACATAAAGTGAAAAATAATAGATGATTTTTTTAAATGATGATGAAATCAGATCAGACCTATTGTCATGTTTAATCCCAGTGAGAGTCAAGTTGGGAATTGATAAATTCTTTTTTTTTTTAACAGAAGATCAGTTTAGTATACATTAAGTAAAGATTTCAACAGTTTGCACCCCCATAGAAACACAAAGTGAAATATATTGAGTACTCGTTATAGCATTAAATCTCAATGTACAGCACATTAAGGACAGAGATCCTACATGAGGAGTAAGTGTACAGTGACTCCTGTTGTTGACTTTACCAATTGACACTCCTGTCTATGGCATCAGTAATCTCCCTATGCTCCAGTCATGAGTTTCCAAGGCTATGGAAGCCCTCTGAGTTCTCCGACTCTTATGTTGTTTAGACAAGGTCATAGTCAAAGTGGAGGTTCTCTCCTCCCTTCAGAGAAAGGTACCTCCTTCTTTGAAGACCTGTTCTTTCCACTGGGATCTCACTCACAGAGATCTTTTTGCCAGAGTGTCTTGGCTTTCCACGCCTGAAATACTCTCATGGGCTTTTCAGCCAGATCCGAATGCCTTTAGGGCTGATTCTGAGGCCAGAGTGCTAATTAGGACATCTGCCATTCTATGAGTCTGCTGAGTATCTCGCTTCCCATGTTGGATCACTCTCCCCTTTATTTATTCTATCGGTTAGTGTTAGCAGGTACTAGACTTGTTTATGTGCTCCCTTTGACTCTTAGTCCTTTCATTATGATCAATTGTGAACTGAAATTGATCACTTGGAATAGTGAGATGGCATTGGTACATGCCACCTTGATGGGATTGAATTGGAATCCCCTGGTATGTTTCTAACTCTACCATTTGGGGCAAGTCAGCTTGAGCATGTCCCAAATTATACATCTCTTCCCTCTCTTATTCCCACTCTTATGTTTCACAGGGATCACATTTCAGTTAATTTTCAACACTTAAGAATAACTGTGTGATAATTACAGAATTAAACCAGTCATATTAAGTACAACAGACAAAAAAATACTAAGAGGATAATGTATTAAGTTGTTCATTAACAGTCAGGGCTATGCTGATCAAGTCACCGTTTCTCATAGTGTCCATTTCACTTCAGGAGGTTTCCTTTTTGGTGTTCAGTCAGTTGTCACCGATCAGGGAGAACATATGGTATTTGTCCCTTTGGGACTGGCTTATTTCACTCATCATGATGTGTTCCAGATTCCTCCATTTTGTTGCAAATGACTGGATTTCGTTGTTTCTTACTGCGGTATAGTATTCTAAAGAGTACATATCCCATAATTTCTTTATCCAGTCTACCGTTGATGGGCATTTAGGTTGGTTCCAGGTCTTAGCTATTGTGAATTGAGCTGCAATAAACATTAATGTGCAGGCTGCTTTTTTGTTGGCCAATTTCATTTCCTTTGGGTAAATTCCAAGGAGTGGGATGGCTGGGTCGAACGGTAGGGTTATCTTCAGGTTTCTGAGGAATCTCCAGACTGACTTCCATAGTGGCTTCACCAGTTTGCATTACCACCAACAGTGGGTTAGTGTCCTTTTTTCCCCACATCCTCGCCAGCATCTGTTGTTGGTAGATTTCTGTATGTGAGCCATTCTAACCGGGGTGAGGTGGAACCTCATTGTGGTTTTGATTTGCATTTCCCTGATTACTAGTGACCTTGAACATTTTTTCATGTGCCTGTTGGCCATTTGGATTTCCTCTTTTGAAAAATGTCTATTGAGGTCCTTGGCCCATCTCTTAAGTGGGTTGTTTGTTTTGTTTTTGTGGAGTTTCTTGATCTCTTTGAAGATTCTGGTTATTAACCCTTTATCTGTTGCATAGTTTGCAAATATTTTTTCCCATTCTGTCGGTTGTCTCTTCACTCTCCTGACTGTTTCTTTTGCAGTACAGAAACTTCTCAATTTGATGCAATCCCAATAGTAAATTTTGGCTTTGACTGCCAGTGCCTCCCGGGTCTTTTCCAGAAATTCTTTGCCTGTGCCAATATCTTGAAGAATTTCTCCAATGTTCTCTAATAACTTGATGGTGTCAGGACGTAGATTTAGGTCTTTAATCCATGTTGAGTGGATTTTTGTGCAAGGTGTAAGGTAGGGGTCTTGCTTCATGCTTCTGCATGTGGAAATCCAGTTTTCCCAGCACCATTTATTGAATAGACTGTCCTTGCTCCAGGAATTGGTTTTAGATCCTTGGTCAAATATAAGTTGGCTGTTGATATTTGGGTTGATTTCTGGTGTTTCAATTCTGTTCCATTGGTCTATCCATCTGTTTCTGTACCAGTACCATGCTGTTTTGATTACAACTGCCCTGTAGTATGTCCTGAAATCTGGTATTGTGATGCCTCCGGCTTTGTTTTTGTTGTACAAGATTGCTTTAGCTATTCGAGGTCTCTTGTGCCTCCATATGAATTTCAGCATCATTTTTTCTAGATCTGAGAAGAATGTCTTTGGTATCTTGATTGGGATTGCATTGAATCTATAAATTGCTTTTGGGAGAATGGACATTTTGATGATATTGATTCTTCCAATCCATGAGCATGGAAGATTTTTCCATTTTTTGGTATCCTCTTCTATTTCTTTCTTTAAGATTTTTTAATTCTCATCGTAGAGATCTTGAACGTCCTTGGTTAAGTTTATTCCAAGGTATTTGATTGTTTTTGTAGCTATTGTGAATGGGATTGATCTTAGCAGTTCTTTCTCAGTCATGGCATTGCTTGTGTATACAAAGGCTGTTGATTTTTGTGCATTGATTTTATATCCTGCCACTTTGCCAAACTCCTCTATGAGTTCCAATAGTCTCTTAGTAGAGTTCTTTGGATCCTCTAAGTAAAGAATCATATCATCTGCAAAGAGAGATAGTTTGACTTCTTCCTTCTCAATTTGTATACCTTTGATTTCTTTTTCTTGTCTGATGGCTCTGGCTAAAACTTCCAGAACTCTGTTAAATAGCAGTGGTGAGAGTGGGCATCCCTGCCTGGTGCCAGATTTCAGTGGAAATGCTTCCAACGTTTCCCCATTCAATAGGATGCTGGCTGTGGGTTTTTTATAAATTGCTTTGATTATATTGAGGAATGTTCCTTCTATACCCAATTTGGTTAGAGTTTTCATCATAAAAGGGTGTTGAATCTTATCGAATGCTTTCTCTGCATCTATTGAGATAATCATATGGTTTTTCTTCTGCAGTCTGTTAATGTGGTGAACCACATAGATTGATTTGCGAATGTTGAACCATCCCTGCATACCAGGGATGAATCCCACTTGGTCTGGGTGGATGATTTTCCTGATGTGTTGTTGTACTCTATTGGCCAGAATTTTATTGAGGATTTTTGGTCTATGTTCATCAGGGATATTGGTCTGTAATTTTCTTTCAATGCTGCATCTTTCTCTGGCTTAGGGATTAAGGTGATGCTGGCTTCATAGAAAGAATTTGGGAGGATTCCCTCTTCTTCGATTGTTCTGAATAGTTTGAGAAGAAATGGAATCAGTTCTTCTTTAAATGTCTGGTAGAATTCAGCAGTGAATCCATCTGGTCCTGGGCTTTTCTTTGTTGGGAGGGCCTTTATTACTGTTTCAATTTCTGTTTCAGTTATGGGTCTATTTAGGTTTTCTATGTCTTCATGGTTCAATTTTGGTAGATTGCATGTGTCCAGGAATCTATCCATTTCTGATAGATTTTCCTGTTTGCTGGCATACAGGTCCTTGTAGTAATTTCTGATGATTCTTTATATTTCTGTGGTGTCTGTTGTTACGTTTCCTTTTTCATCTCTGATTTTATTTATTTGGGTCTTTTCTCTTCTTTTTTTAGTTAGTTGGGCCAATGGGGTGTCAATTTTGTTTATTTTTTCAAAAAACCAGCTTCTCGCTTGGCTGATTTTTTGTAGTGTTTTTTTGGATTCAATCCTGTTAATTTCTTCTCTGGTTTTAATTATTTCTCTTCTCCTACTAGATTTGGGTTTGGTTTGCTGCAGTTTTTCTAGGTCCTTGAGATGCGCTGAAAGCTCATTTATTTGGTACCTTTCCAATTTCTTAATATAGGCACCTATTGCTATAAATTTGCCTCTCAATACTGCTTTTGCTGTATCCCATAAGTTTTGATATGTTGTGTTGTTGTCTTCATTTACTTCCAGAAAGTTTTTGATTTCTCTTTTGATTTCTTGAATGACCCAGTGTTCATTCAGGAGCATGTTGTTCAGTCTCCATGTGTTTCTGTATGCTCTAGGGTTTCCTGAGTTGCTAATTTCCAGCTTCATTCCGCTGTGGTCTGAGAAGCTGCATGGTATGATTCTAATTCTTTTAAATTTGCTGAGACTTGCTTTATGACCTAGTATGTGATCAATCCTAGAGAAGGTTCCATGCACTGCTGAGAAGAATGTGAAGTCTGTAGATGTAGGGTTGAAAGTTCTGTAGATATCTGTTAGATCCATTTGGGCAATAGTGTCAATTAAATCTGCTGTTTCCTTGTTGATCTTCTGTCCGGATGATCTGTCTATTTCTGTGAGTGGAGTATTGAAGTCCCCCAGTACTATTGTATTGGAATCTAAATCTCCCTTTAAGTCTTTAACATATCTTTTAAATAGACCGGTGCCCTGTAATTAGGTGCATATACATTTATAATAGTTACATCTTCCTGTTGAATTGAACCCTTAATCATTATATAGTGTCCCTCTTTGTCTCTCTTAACAGTTTTTGTATTAAAGTTTATTTTGTCTGATATTAATATGGTTACACCTGCTTTTTTTTGGTTTCTATTGGCATGGAATATCTTTTTCCAACCTTTCACTTTCAGTCTGCATGCCTCTTTGTTAGAGAGATGTGTTTCTTGTAGGCAACAAATAGTTGGGTTGTGCTCTTTGAGCCAATCAGCCAAACAGTGTCTTTTAACTGAAGAATTCAGACCATCCACGTTTAATGTGACTATTGATACATAGCGACTTTGCCCTGCCATTTTCCTGGAGATATTTTCTAGTATATGCTTTGAGCTTCCCATGCTTTTTTACTGGTAGGTGTTCTTCCTTTCCCTTCTTTCATATTGATGGCCGTGTTTCTGTGTTTCTGAGTGTAGCACATCTTTAAGTATCTTTTGCAGGGCCGGAAGAGTGGCCACAAAGTCTTTCAATTTCTGTTTGCTATGAAAGGTCTTTATTTCACCTTCATTCACAAATGAGAGCTTAGCAGGATATAATATTCTGGGCTGGCAATTTTTCTCTCTTAGCACCTGTGCTATGTCTCGCCATTCCCTCCTAGCCTGTAGTGTTTCTGATGAGAAGTCTGCTGTGAGTCTGATTGGAGATCCTCTGAGAGTAATCTGACGTTTCTCTCTTGCACATTTTAGGATCTTTTCTTTATGTTTCACTGTGGTAAGTTTAATTACCACGTGTCGTGGTGAGGATCTCTTTTGGTCATGTTTATTGGGGGTTCTATGAGCTTCCTGTACTAGGATGTCTCTGTCCTTCTCCAAACCTGGAAAGTTCTCTGCTAGTATCTCACTAAAAAGGCCTTCTAATCCTTTCTCTCTCTCCATGCCTTCAGGAACTCCTAGAACTCGAATGTTGGTTTTTTTAATAGTATCCTGTAGATTCCCAACAATATTTTTTAGATTTCTAATTTCCTCTTCTTTTCTTTGGTTTGACTGTATGTTTTCCTGTGCTCTATCTTCTAAGTCCGATATTCTCTCTTCAGCTTCACCCATTCTGTTTTTAAGGCTTTCTAATGTGTTTGTCATTTGATCTATTGAGCTCTTCATTTCATTTTGATTTCTCTTCACTATCACACTTTCCTTTTCTACTAGTTTCTGAGTTTCATTTTGATTCTTCCTTAAAATTTCATTTTCATGAGAGAGATTTTCAATCTTGTCCAATAAGGATTTCTGTAGTTCAAGGATTTGCTTTTGAAAACTTCTAAATGTTCTTATCATAAATTTTTTGAAATCCGTATCTTGCATTTCTTCTATCTCATCATCTTCATAATCTTGGTTTGGGGTGTTTTGTTTATTTGGAGGCATCATAGTGTCATCGTTGATCTTGTTCCCTCGATTTCTGTGTTTGTTGCTTGGCATAGTTAATTCTTCTTTCATCACTGTGCGTTTTTTTTTTTTAATTTTTTTTTATTTTATACTATGTCCGTGTTAAGTGGACTGCCTGCTGTTGGAGGAGCCTTGGAGGCTTGAGATGGGTGCGGCCTGAGAGCTCTGCTTGGTTCTTCCAGGTTAAGGGTGTGCAAAGGTGATGCCCTCAGGTTATGCATGGTAAATCTCTCTCTTTTTATTTATTTATTTATTTATTTATTTATTTATTTTATTCAGGGGGTAAGTAATACCGCACGGCATGGCTGTGCAGAATTGATGGTATTTAGCTTCCAGTCTCTGGCTTCTACCCAAAGAGTCTGTGTAGGCTCCTCTGGACTCCCACTGGGTTGCCTAGGCTACTGAATTGTAGTGACTCAGTTCCTTAGCTCTCCCCTGTTGATATGTAAATCCAGAGAGGGGGCCTGCTCTTTGTCTCTTGCGAATTCTTCAAGCCTTGCAGCCTTGCAACCTTTGCAAGGTTAGGGGAAAGAGAAACCCCCAAGCTTTTTTTTTTTTTCCTTCTTTCCGGTAGTGAGTTTGCTGCACTTTCCAGCCCCCCTCTAGATTCTGACCCCCGTTTCCCCACCAATGTCTCGGGTTATTGAGCTCACCTCCCCTTCCAGCGCTGATGTGTGGACTCGGAGCCCTGGCCATCCCAACTCTCCCCGCTGTTGTCTGTGTGACATGCACTCCCCTTCCTGCACTGGCACGCAGACCCTGCGGCTTCCGTGGCACCCGTGGCTCCCGCGGCTCGGCTTCCGCGCGGTGGGCGACCTTGTTCTCCCAGTAGGTCCTCAGATTCACAGCCACTCGATCCAGAAGGGTTTCCTCTGCAATATTTTCCTGGTTCTTTTTTCTGAGGCTACCGTAACTCCCCTTTTATTAAACTAAATTTTCCAGGACTATCAGTGCGCGCCCTCACTATTCCGCCATCTTGGCTCCGCCCCTAGATATTGATAGTTTAAGCTTAGATGATCATCTTTCCTTCTTTCACATAGAAAATAAATGGCAGTTTTAAAAGAATGAACAATGCTTAACTTTTTTCTCCAATGGAATTAGAACAGGAAAGAAGGCTGAGAGACAAAAGCAGAACTTGGGAACATGAAGGTTGGTGGGAAAGGCAGAGGGGTAGGAATGTTCTCAAACTCACAAACTCAGTCGAAGGCACCAATCTGTCATTTTTCTCATTCTGGGTGAATTTTTTTTTTTTTTACAGGCAGAGTGGACAATGAGAGAGAGAGACAGAGAGAAAGGTCTTCCTTTGCCGTTGGTTCACCCTCCAATGGCCGCTGCGGCCAGCACTTTGGCTGGCGCACCGCGCTGATCTGAAGTCAGGAGCCAGGTGCTTTTCCTGGTCTCCCATGGGGTGCAGGGCCCAAGCACCTGGGCCATCCTCCACTGCACTCCCTGGCCACAGCAGAGAGCTGGCCTGGAAGAGGGGCAACTGGGACAGAATCCAGCGCCCCGACCGGGACTAGAACCCGGTGTGCCGGCACCGCAAGGCGGAGGATTAGCCTATTGAGCTGCGGCGCCAGCCATGGGTGAATTTTTTTTTTTAAGATTTATTTATTTATTTGAAAGTTAGAGTTACACAGAGAGAGGAGAGGCGGGGTGGGGAGACCATCCACTGGTTCACTCCCCAATTGGCTGCAACAGCTGGAGGTGCACGAATTTGAAGCCAGGAGCCAGGAGCTTCTTCCAGATCCTATGCGGGTGCAGGGGCCCAAGGACTTGGGCCATCTTCTACTTCTTTCCCAGGCCATAGCTGAGAGCTGGATTGGAAGTAGAGCAGCCAGGTCTCGAACTGGCACCCATATAGGATGCTGGCGCTTCAGGCCAGGGCATTAACCCGCAGTGCCACAGCACCAGTCCCATCTGGGTAAATTTTTAACACAGGAAGATAAAGTCAAGTTGTTCAGTTGTGCCAAAGGTAGAACTTGATGGTCTTCTGAAATAAAAACCTTGCCCAATAAAGTGGCATGCAGTCAAGTTTGAAAATAACTGGGAGCAGGTGTTTAGCCTAGCAGTTGAATTCCCCACATCCTTTATCTGTGTACCTGAGTTTGATTCCCAGCTCAAGCTCCTGATCCCAGCTGCTTGCTAACACAGACCCTGGGAAGCAGTGGTGATGTCTCCAGTAGCTGGGTTCTTGCCAACCACGTGGGAGACCTGCATTGAGTTCCTGTCTCCTGGATTTGGTTCTAGTTCAGCCTCAGCCACTAAGGACATTTGTGGCATGAACTGGCAGATGGGAGCTCTCTTTCTCTCTGTGTGTCCCTCTGCCTCTGGAATGTTTTCTTAATTTAAGATTTTTTAACATAGCCTTAGTATTCTAATAAAAAAGAAAATATACCTTTTTACTGTCATGAAAAATTTTTCAGGTAGTAAAATTAGCACCAAGAATATCTGAGACCCAATCAATGCTTGCCTTTTTTGCCTTCACTTGATAGCACAATGATTAAATTTTCATTTTTTCTGCTTGAAATCCTCCTCTGTCTTTTTCACTAAGGACAAACCAAAAGAATGACACATCTCCTTTGCTAAGGTTCATGATTAGATATATTATACTATGTCAGGAATTCAGGGATGGGCATTTGGCCTAATAGTTACTTTCATATCATATCCTACTTTCATATCATATCTCTAGGTTTAACACCTGCCTCTCTTGCCCCTGACTCCACTTCCTGCTTTTCCAGACCTGGGGACCAGTAGTGAAGACTCAAGTGTTTGGGTTCCTGCCATCCACATGGGAAACTCGGATTGAGCTCCCAGATTTGGACTTTGGTCCCTGCTCCAGGCAATTTGGGAAGTGAAGCAACCGATTGGAACTCTGTCTCTCATATGAAGAAAAACATTTTTTATTATTTTATTTTATTTTCAACTTATTTAATCAATATAAATTTCCAAAGTACAACTTTTGAATTATAGCAGCTTTTCCCCCATAACCTCCTTCCCACCCACAACCATTCCATCTCCCACTCCCTCTCCCATCCCATTCTTCATCACGATTCATTTTCAATTATCTTTATATACAGAAGATCAACTTAAATAAAGATTTCAACAGACTGCACCCACACAGACACACAAAGTATAGAGCACTGTTTGAGTAGTAGTTTTACCGTTAATTCTCATAGTACAACACATTAAGGACAGACGTCCTACACGGGGAGCAGGTGCACAGTGACTCCCATTTAAAAAGTATTTGTCTTCACTGCTCTTGATCTACAAATAGCTTCTGTTTATATTTAATTTGATGTTAATGTTTACTCCAGTGTATTAAAAAAACATGAGTTCAACATGCAATCCATGTAAAGTATTAAGCTATGTTACATTTTTATTCCCATCTAACTGAAATTTGTATCCTTTGACCAACATCTGCCTAACGGAAGCCACCCTCCCTTCAGCCCCTGGTAACCACCATTCTGCTTTCTTCTACCCACCCCCACGGAAAGTTAACTTTTCCTTAAAGACTTATTTATTTATTTAAAAGCCAGAGTTACAGAGATTGAGAGAGATGGGGGAGGGTAAGAGAGGGAGGGAGGGAGAGAGAGAAATCAATCTTCCATCTTCTGGTGCACTCCCCTCAAGGCCACAGTTGACCTTAAATTCACTGACACCACCTCCAAGTTTGGCCATGGCCACTTCCAGGCTCTGGATGAATAGAAGGCATTTGTGGACCACTTAAGAAAGATCAATTCACATAGGAAGAAGGAGCTTAGTCAGCAACAGTGTGTGCAGCTGGTGGGATCTCAATAAAAGTTACTTTGGGGGCTGCTGTTGTGGTACAGCAAATAAAGCCACCACCTGTGATGCTGGCATCCCATAGGGCTTTGGTTTGTGTCCCATCTTGTTTTTCTATTTATGCCAGTCCTTGCAAATGTGCCTTTTTTACTCATCACCAATATGCTCAGCAAAGATGTTCTTGAAGGTCCGGAGGTACTGGGGGGCTTCAACATAGCCCACAATCCTACAACCACCAAGGGCAGTGTCTCCACAATGGTCACAGCCTCCACAACTTCCTTCTTGTTCATCTTGGATCCTGGCCTATCAACTTCCTGCATGACAGGAGTCATGCCAGCTTGTAGTCCAGGAAGGCTAAGAGGTGCACAGGTGTAGGGCAGTCAGCCTTGGGGAAGTTATTCACTTTCCCAGGATTTCCTGCTGCTTCACTTCAGAGGCAAGAAGCCCACAGCCCCATGTCTAGGAGCACAGAACTTCCTGTGAGACATCCTGCTGCCACATCTGCAGTAGAGCTCTACTTTCTAATTCTACGAGACCAACTTTTAGATTCCACAAATAACCAAGATAAAGTTTGTAATTTTTTTTGAGACAGATGAGAGGCAAATGAGAGCAAGCAAGCAAGCTTGCAAGCACTCCCCTCCATTGATTCACTCTCCAAAAACCCACAATGCCCAGTGCCAAAGTCAGGAGCCAGAAAATCCATCTAGATCTCCCTCATGGGTGGCAGGGTCATCACTGCTGCCTCCCAGGGTGTGTATTAGTGGGAAACTAGAGTTAGAAGATGGAGCTGGGGGTGGAGGACGCTGTGCACAGTGGTTTAAGCTGCCACCTCTGATGGCAGCATTCCATATCTGAGTGCCAATTCAAGTCCCAGCTACTCCCCCTTCTGATTCCGATTTCTGATAATGCACTTGGGAAGGCAGTGTACTTGGGATCCTGTTCTCCATATGAGAGACCAAGATCGAGTTCCTGGCTCCTAGTTTCAGCCAGCTTCATGAACAATACCCCAAGTAACTTATTGCAAGAAACCCCTTATTTTCACTCATTTTTCTCAATTTCCTGCCAAGTTACATCAACTCCTCTTCAGCTTTTTTTTTTTTTTTTAAAGTCAACAGAAGAAAACAGTAATGGGAAAAAAGTAGCTCTAGACAAAATGCTACTTTGATCCTGCCTAGAAGGTTTAAGAATAAGAGCTGAAGACACTTGGTTAATCCTCCGCCTGCGGC
Source organism: Oryctolagus cuniculus (assembly GCF_051225735.1). Taxonomy (NCBI): domain Eukaryota; kingdom Metazoa; phylum Chordata; class Mammalia; order Lagomorpha; family Leporidae; genus Oryctolagus; species Oryctolagus cuniculus. The sequence continues at coordinate 137,384,262 of NC_142869.1, read as the reverse complement.
GCCAGCACCCCATATGGGCGCTGGGTTCTAGTCCCGGTTGCTCCTTTTCCAGTCCAGCTCTCTGCTGTGGCCTGGGAGGGCAGTGGAGGATGGCCCAAGTGCTTGGGCCCTGTACCCGCATGGGAGACCAGGAAGAAGCACCTGGCTCCTGGCTTTGGATCAGCGCAGCGCGCCGGCCGCAATGCACCAGCGGTAGCGACCACTTGGGGGGTGAACCGACGGAAAAAGGAAGACGTTTCTCTCTGTCTCTCACTCTCACTGTCTATAACTACCTGTCAAATTAAAAAAAAAAAAAAGAATAAGAGCTGAAGGAATAAAATTGTTTCCCAGTAAGTCTGCATCCCAGAATAAGAATGAAAATCAAGAAAATTTACAAGAATAGAAACAGAACCAGCACTCAACATGGTAAAGTTCACAATGTCTGTCATCCAATAAAAAAAATCATCAGGCATACATATAAGCAAGAAAAGCTGACTCATAATGAGGAAGAAAACCAATCAATCAAATCAACCCAGAATCATCATAGATGTTTGAGATAGCAAATGAGGATATTAAAATTGTTACTACTGCATTTCATAAATTCAAGAAGGTAGATAACAGACTGTATGTGTTAAGTAGAAACATGAAAGACATTTTTAAAGACACAAATTAAACTTCTGATAAAGAAAAGCACAATCTGTGAAATAAAAAATTTGGTTGTATTAATGGCAAATTAGACATTGCAAAAGAAAAAGGCAGTGATTTTGAAGTCAAGCCAATACATGCTATCCAAAATGAAACAAAGAGAAAAAATACAGAAAACAAAAAAAAAATCAGTGACTAGGACTTCAGATGGACTAATAAACATGTGACTGAATAACTTAATCCCCCAAAAATGGAGAGGAACAGAAGAATTTTTGAAGAAATACTGACCCAAATCTTCCAAATTATCATTTCATGGCCTTTTGGCTAACATCAAGTGCAAAATTTTCCAAATTGAGAAAATTATAAACCCATATATTCAAGAACCTCAACAAAATTCAGGGATGAGAAACATGAGGGAAACTGGACCAACCCATGCATTTCATAAATTTCTCAAAATCAGTGATGAAGAAAAAAATCTAAACAGTAGCCAGAAGAAAAAAGATAGAGATATTCCATAGAAAGCAATGCAAGGAACAAGATAGTAGGGCAATCTTTTTTTTTAACTTTTATTTAGTAAATATAAATTTCCAAAGTACAGTTTATGCATTATAATGGCTTCCCCCCCATAACTTCCCTCCCACCCACAACCCTCCCAACTCCTGCTCCCTCTCCCATTCCTTTCACATCAAGATTCATTTTCAATTATCTTTATAGAAGATCAATTTAGTATATATTAAGTAAAGATTTCATCAGTTTGCACCCATGCAGAACATAAAGTATAAAATACTGTTTCAGTACTAGTTATAGCTTTAATTCACATTGAACAGCACATTAAGGACAGAGATCCTACATGAGGAGTAAGTACACAGTGACTCCTGTTGTTGACTTAACAATTTGACATTTCTGTTTATGGTGTCAGTAATCTCCCTAGGCTCTAGTCATGATTTGCCAAGGCTATGGAAGCCTTTTGAGTTCATCGACTTCGATCTTATTTAGACAAGGTCATAGTCAAAGTGGAAGTTCTCTCCTCCCTTCAGAGAAAGGTACCTCCTTCTTTGATGGCCTGTTCTTTCTACAGGGATCTCACTCACAGAGATCTTTCATTTAGATTTTTTTTTTTTTTTGCCAGAGTGTCTTGGCTTTCCATGCCTAAAATACTCTCATGGGCTTTTCAGCCAGATCCGAATGCCTTAAGGGCTGATTCTGAGACCAGAGTGCTGTTTAGGACATCTGTCATTCTATGAGTCTGCTGTGTATCCCACTTCCCATGTTGGATCGTTCTCTTCCTTTTTTATTCTATCAGTTAGTATTAGCAGACACTAGTCTTGCTTATGTTATCCCTTTGACTCTTAGACCTATCAGTGTGATCAATTGTGAACTGAAATTGATCACTTGGACTAGTGAGATGGCATTGGTACATGCCACCTTGATGGGATTGAATTGGAATCCCCTGGCACATTTCTAACTCCACCATTTGGGGCAAATCCGATTGAGCATGTCCCAAATTGTACATCTCCTCCCTTTCTTATTCCCACTCTCATATTTAACAGAGATCACTTTTCAGTTAAATTTAAACACCTAAGAATAATTCTGTGTTAATTACAGAGTTCAACCAATAGTATTAAGTAGAACAAAAAAAATACTAAAAGGGATAAAGTATTTTAACTTACTAAAGAAAACAATAGTCAAGCTGTAATTCTACATCCCAACACAATATCTTTCAAAAACAAATGAATATTCTCAGACATCTAAGTCTGAAAGAACTGTTATCAACACATGTTTTCTACAAGATGTATTAAAGAAATTGTCCTGGGGCTGGCACTGTGGACAATAGGTAAAGTCACTGCCTGTGATGTTAGCATCCCATATGGGCACCACTTCCAGTCCTGGCTGCTCCAATTCCAATCCAGTTCCCTGCTGATGTTCCTGAGTAAACAGAGGAAGAGGCCCAAGTGCTTGAGCCCCTGCACCCATGTGGGAGACCCAGAAGAGGCTCCTGGTTTTGGCCTGGCCCAGCCCTGGCTATTGCAGCCATTTGGGCAGTGAACCAATAGATGGAAGACAGCTCTCTAACTCTGCCTTCTGAATAAAAATAAATATTTTTAAAAAAGAAGCTGCCCTTCAGGCTGATGAAAAATAATATCACATGGAAATATGGATCTGCACAAAGGAATAAAGAGCATCAGAAATGGGTCACGTCTTTTCCCATTTTATGTGGCTTTGGTGGATTTTTAATCATTCCTTAATATCATGACATACATGTGCATTTCTAAGAGTTGGTACAACTTCCCTAATCAATCCCACCTCTAAAGACTATTTTTTTAAAAAATAAAGATTTCATTTATTTATTTGAGAGGTATAATTACAGAGAGAAGAAGAGACAGAGAAAGGTCTTCCATATGCTGTTTCACACCCCCAGATGGCCTTAACAGCTGGAGCTGAGCAGATCCTAAGCCAGGACCCAGCAGCTTCTTCCAGGTCTCCCAACTACGTGCTGGAGCCCAAGCACTTGGGCCATACTCCACTGCTTTCCCAGGTGCACTAGCAGGACTCTGTACCAGAAGTGAAACAGCTGGGACTTGAATCAGCTTTAACCCATTTAGCCAAGGCCCCAAAGACTATCTTTATAAAGAGTGATCCCAGTGAAACTTCCTAGAAAGTTCAGATGGCCCACAATTCTCTAACAGGAGTAATGTAATTGCCAATCCAGTTCATAAGTTCTTACCATACGACCCAGGCATCTTTAAAGTAGATAGGCTTGAAAAGATAGATAGGTTTATTTCACTTTGGAAAAACATAAGCCTGCCACTGGATCAAGTCAACAGATTTCAAGCATTTACTAGATTCATGGCCAATAGCCCAATATTATAAATACTGTCATTCCTTAATTCACAATGGAACATACTAGGTGAGCAACCAAAAATCTCAGAGCTGTACTTTCCTCATCTTCCTAAGAGATGCTGCTGCCTACCTTACAGGGTTATATCAAAATTAAACAAGAGATTGAAAGCCATTGGCACCATTTCTGCCACAGACTGTTTATTTCACTGACAAGTATCCTTTCTCATATCAATTCTCCTGTCTCCCATTCAGCCAGACTCTTCTCCAGGAGACGGATGCATTGGGCAGATAGATCACAATATGGCATCTTCTTGTTCAAAGTGTGCTGTGAAGACCAGCACCTCCCTCTAGGAGCATGTTCGAAATGCATAGTCTTAAAACTTAACAGAAACCTAATGAAACATTCTAGTTTGAGTGTTGTTACATAAAGTTGTCTTTTCTGCTTCCTACCTTGCCAACATGGGTAACCTCTCCAAAGCTCCAGGGTAACTATGGCTGGATATCCTGCCATGCCCCTTCACCTTGCTACTCAGGTCTTTCTCTCCCAATTTCTCACGTAGACAAGACTCAGTTCTGATATTCAAGGGTACTTCAAAGAGTCATTGGACAATGGAATTAAATGATGTTTTCTTTGGTGCAAAAAGCTTTAGAAATCCATGCATAGTTGTTTTCAAATTGTTCATTTTCCATGGATTTTTTTTTTTTTTTGAAGACCCCAAGTAGCACTCCTGTTCTTTGTAACCTGTCAGTCAGGAGGGATATAAACTGTTACCATCTGACTTTCATTTGGCTTATGACTTTTTTTAAAACATTTATTTATTTATTTGAAAGTTAGAGTTACACACAGAGGGAAGGAGAGACAGAGAGAGAGAGAGAGAGAGAGAGAGAGAGAGAGAGAGAGAGAATCTTCCATCTGCTGGTTCACTCCCCAATTGCCACAACAGCTGGAGTTGAGCCAATCTGAAGCCAGGAGTCAGGAGCTTCTTCAGGGTCTCCCACACGGATACAGGGACCCCAAGGACTTGGGCCATTTTCTACCGCTTTCCTAGGCCACATCAGGGAGCTGGATCAGAAGTGGAGCCCATATGGGATGCCGGCACTGTAGGCAGCGGCTTTACCCACTACACCACAGTACCAGCCCCTGGCTTATGACTTTCTTGCCAGCTTTTCCACAGGTCACCAGGTTCAATTCTCTGTATTCATGCAGCACAAAAGTAAAACTACAACAATGATTCACTATCAAGCATTAAACACATAGTGCGGGTGGGAAATCACTGTCCACATGATAAATGCTCTGTGCTCTATCGTGAAAGATGCCCACTTTACTCTGTGCTGAACAGCTTTGTACTAAAGAGCTTTGTATCATTTCCAGAACCTCCATGCTACTGGCTTTAACCTCAGTATCCAGAATCTAAAGACACCAGCTCCAAGCAGGCCCCACCATGGGCAGCCAGTGTATTCAGTTGTGACCATTCACTTAAGAAAGGGAGTTTGTAACTAAAACAAAGACTGCATTTTTAAAAATTGTGATTAGACACACACAAAAATGAGAAGAATGGTGAGGGTCATAGGGAAATCCCTACTCAGCGTTCCCATCCCAGGAAGCAGAAAGTGACCACAGATTGCACTGTACTAAGATTCTGGGGCTGTACTGGGAGAAATGGACACAGGGGATTTAGAGAGGACTGTTGGCTCAACTAAGGAGTCCTGAATGGGAGAATGAAAACAGGCACCATCAGCCATGGCAAGATCTCATCTTGGGGCTAATGTCTGTCTTCATCCTGGGTCACTGCATTAGTTCTGTTTCCATTACTCTAATCAAACACCTGAGGTTGAGTCCTCTTCCAAGAGGAGTAGTTCACTTAGCTCACAGTCCTTGAGGTTCCAGGGTATGGAACTGGCATCTACTCTAGGGACAACCTTATGGCAGATGGCATCCCAACAGCAGTAACCACACAGTGAGACAGGAAGCCAGAGGGCAGGGCAAAGCTAGCTTTATCCCCCCCCCCTACCCTTTTTTTTTTTTTAACTCTCTTCTATGAACATCCCTCTAGGCTCTACTTCTTAAAGGTTTCACCAAATCAACCTACCACACCATGGACCAAGCCTCCACAATATGAGCCCCTGGGGGAAAACCACATCCAAACCATATTGGTCACCACGTCCTGGCTACGAAGAGCTACCTTGGGGAGGAGCATTGCTCAATCTTTTAAGTGTCCTCCATCCTCAGAGAATGGCTTTTTCTTCTTCCTGTGCCCCTTGAGGAAGCATGAATAGAAAAGACCTGAAGATCTATAGAAAGACTCCGACCTTGAGCTTTGAGGTGAGACAGCCACATCCTGGCAGGAGCCTTCACACACCCCTGAGCAGAGAGGGCTCTTTGCCTTCGATGAGGAAACAATCACAGGAGCCCCGAGAGAGACCTAGACAGTGCCAGCTGGTTTGGTCTCAACAGCAACTAGAGAGTACTGTGTGCGCTAGTGTCAAAGAATGACTTCGGACCACAAGGACTGATAGGAAAGTGAGCCTGGGGGTGGGGCCTGGGAATGCTATTCCTGACTCTGCCTCCAGAAGGCGCCCTCCCCCATGTTACCTTTCTCCCCAGTGTGAGCCTCTGTTGTCTGTACCTACCACATCGTGTACTCTATTACCCTAGATTTCCTGCCTCTGTCTTGACTGTGGCTTCCCAGGGCATTGACCTTACCATTTTTTATACATTTGATTGGAATGAGTCGTGGGGTTCAGAGGCAAAGACTGCTTTAATTACAATCTTGGCTTTTACACAGATCCCTCAGTTTTCATTACCTGGATAGTGTCATTTTTGGGAGAAAGAGGCTAAGTTAGAATCCGAGTAACAAAATGATTGCCTTGGCATGGTACAAAATCTGAGAATGAAATCTATAATCCTCTGATGTTCAAGGACATCATAATCACTCAGCTCTCTTCATTAATCCATACAGGATTTATTCTGCCTTCCTGGGCATGCCCTACTCTGTTTGAGGAGCATGGTCAAGGAATGTGGATGCACGAATCATGTGCTGGGTTGGTTCCAAAATAGAGCCCACTCTTCAGCCTTCCCTGTGCCACATCGATCACAATGGGACTCTGAAGTGCTTCTCCCCCAGAAGTGGAGTCTATTCCCCCATCCTTTGAATCTGCTCTAGCCTTGAGACTTTCTTTGGCATAGAATGAGACTAAAGTGATGGCATGCCAGTTCTGAGCCTAATCCTCTAGAGACCTTGCACATTTCTCTTGGAACCCAGCCACCACTGCATAAACAAAACCAGGCTAGCATGCTGGATAATGAAAGACACATGGCTTGGCCAATCCATTGACTCAGCTGACAGCCAGCAAACCGACTGCCAGTGGGGTCATCCTAGATCTGTTAGTCCCAGAAACACTAGTGGCTGGTACCTACAGAATGTCCATAAGTTGGTTTTGCACTCTAATCAGTATTTTGGATATTCTGTTTTCAGTCAGACCAGTCTCTCAACTACTTTCATATTTTAGGAGGTTCAAAGCCTTCATAGTTTTCTTGATACTAACTTTGAAGAAGGATTAAAAAAAATGAGTACATTTGCAAAATTGATTCTTTGCAGGCTTCCTAGTAATTGAAAAAATTTGGTGATAGTGCTTTACAGTTGCATGCCAGAGATCTCACTAAGAGATGCTTAATACTAAAAAGAGTGTGCATCCTTACACATGTTTGCAAGGCTAATTTACAGAAGCAACTTAATCCAGGCACTAAACTAATACCAAAATGGCAGAATTAAGTGTGTCATGATTAAGTCATGATAATAAAAGCTAATTAGTTAGAATTAGGTTAAGCTGCAAGTGATGAAAAGCCAGTTTGCTTTTCTTCCACCCACATCCAGAGGGATGTTCAAGACCTGATGAGTCACGGGGCTGGGAGGCAACTTCTGCTATCTGGTTGTCCTGACCCAAAATGGCAGCATACATACTCTAGCAGCAAGAGAGAAGGGAATGCCGGTGGAGGGGACGGTAAAGGGTCTCTGTACCCAAACCTCTCATAACACATAGCACACATGTGAAGCACTCAACAACACAAACACCATCAGCCTTCAGCCACACCCTACTGCAATAAACACTCAGAACAAGCAACACTTGACCTTGGGAGGCTTGGTGCTCAGCTTAAATTAGATTGCTAGGCAATGTGGAGGACAATTTGTTGTCTCTGTTACAGTGGTATAAATTTTCACTATGTGTTAATAAAGTCATCCTTTAACTTTCAACTGAGGTGGATTTGTAACCTGGAAAGCCATTCATCACAGAAATTCTGTTAACTCTGAAGGCTATTTTCTCAGACCAATGAAGAGAACCTAATTTAGCTGACTATGTCTTTGAAATACAATTTTCCAGGCTCAAGTAACTGAATTTCTGCCACCCACTTGGGAGACCTGGATTGCATTCCAAGTTTCAGCTCTGGCCCAGTCGCAGCTGGGATCTGGGGAATGCATAAATAGATGGATCTCTGTCTCTCTGCCTCCCAAATAAATTTTGAAAGAAAGTTTTTCATTTGTACTTAATAATCCTTTATTCTATCACTTCAAGAAAATAAGAGGTATATTCTGAATAACTGCATTTTATTTGTCTGTATCATGGGATCTGGAAGGGACGTTTTGAAACAGTACAGCCTGAAGAGAAAGGGGGGCCCTTTAGGGCCATGAGAATATCCAAAATGTGCACTAGAGAAAATATATCTTCATTTTTAAGGCATCGTTCTCTAAATTTTGACTCAAGGAACACAGGGTCCCAGTAGGGGATGCCCAATCAAGACCACTCTCTGGTACCTTCTAACCTACTCATCGTTTCTCTGCTGGCGATTGTGCAGTCCCAGACAGAGCGATGTGAAGTTATCCTGGAGTCCAGAGCAGTCCCTTGGCTTTGCTCAACTCCAGTTCCAGGTTTCACTAAATGCAGAAGCAGAAATATTCAGCCAGTCTTTGGCCAAGTCCAAAACTGGCCTTACCTATGGAGTCCCTGACTGTGTGTTATAAACACATCCACACCTCTAAAAATACAGATGCCAAGAACCAGAAGAGTAGAGAAAAACAAAGTATAAAATTCAAAAATTTACAGCAGTTAAATTATGTCACTTTTTAGACACGTAAATCATGAAGGACATGGACCATGAGGCATTTCCAACTCAGAAATCTTTGGAATGATTTAATTTGGCAGCTGATGTTGTTTTCTACTCCCATCAAGCAGTTCACCATTGCTGACACATGTCTTTCCCGAATATTGCCGGGAGCCTACTTTGAAAGCAATTGATTAATACATTTATCTCCCCAGCCTTGGACATCTTCTCACCAGGCTGCTTGGAAAAATTTCAAAGTCTTCTTCCTATTTTCAAGCCTTCTGAAAATACACATTAGGCTATATAGATCATATGCGAGAGAAAAGTTTCCAGGAACAAAGTTTTAATGGATTTCACTTTTGGGTGAAGGCGGTTTACTTATTAGAAATGAGCTTTGTGGGGCTGGCACTGTGGTGCAATGGCTTAAAGCCCCAGTCTGCTGTGCTGGCATCCCATATGGGCACATGTTCAAGTCCCAGCTGCTCCACTTCCGATCCAGCTCCCTGCTGGTGTGCCCAGGAATGCAGCAGAGGATGGCCCAAGTGCTCGGGCTCCTGCACCCACATGGGGGACCCAGAGGAAGCTCCTGGCTTCTGATAGGCTTAGCTCTGGCTGTTGCAGCCATTTGGGGAGTGAACAGTGGATGGAGGACCTCTTTCTCTGTTTGTCTCTACCTCTCTCTCTAACTCTGTCTTTCAAATAAATAAAATAAATTAAAAAAATAAATGTGCTTTGCTAGTTTTCAAGAACATGCTTAATGATAATATAGCCTCCTTTGACAACTCAGCTTTCCAACAGGGAAGGACAAGGTGGTTATTTGTGTGTGTGCTTAATCTCATCAGAAGACTACATTTCTTTCAAGAGATTGGATTTTGACTCAAAGTCAATCACCTAAAGGTAATGTACCCAGAAATTTTCTTTAGGTATCTAAAAAACTGACTTTTTACATTATGTTGAAACAAACTGGCAGTCATCAGGACAAACCCATCCATTGTCCCCATCCTTGTCCCTTCCTGTGGGGAGGCTGGAATGGTGTCAACATCCCTTTAAGGAAGGAAAGGGTTTTTACAGACCCAGGATGACTAACCTATCCAGAGAGTTTGCAACAATTGAGGGGTCCAGCATGAGTTTCAGGTTGTTTCCAACAAAACTAAGATCTGCCTTCTCTTCCAGAAATCAAAGGCAGCTGGCCCTTCCTATGTGTGGGTTCATCTGTATTAAATATGTACAGACTTTTTCTGTTTCACTGTCTGTAAAAATGCACTATATGTTTATATAGCATGTACATTAGGTATTATAACCTGTAAATGACGCAGAGTATTAGTATTATTATATGCAGGTAATATGCAATTACTATACCATTTGATAGAAGAAACTAGAGCACCTGTAGGTTTTGTGAATTGCCATGTGCCCTGGAACCAATGCCTCATTGATATCAGCTGATGTCCATAAGCATCAAGGCCCTGCCCAAATTACTTCCCCTTTTCTTTTGGTGTTTAACATGATCCAGCAAACCCTATCAGTAGATTCTGGTGCCAAAGCTTCCTTTCCTCCCGAGAGTTTAGAGATGATGACTCATCCATGCGTACAGTCTCATGTATGTAGCACTTCTGACACCTATAGAATTGCTAAGTTGCTTTGTCCTCTTGGTGAAAAAGTAGGAATGATGATCAAAATATCTGACAATTCATGAAGCATAGCAGTCACCAATAGAAAGAGTAGTGGCCAATATGTCAGTTCGGTCCATACCAAGGAATATCAACCCTGTCTTGAGTGGAGTGACTTCCAGGCTAAAGACCCCTTTCTTATTTCCTTCTTTCTTTTTTTTTAAGATTTATTTTATTTATTTGAAAGTCAGAGTTACAGAGAGAGGTAGAGGCAGAGAGAGAGGTCTTCCATCCGCTGGTTCACTCCACAGATGGCCACAACGGCTGGAGCTGTGCCAATCCGAAGCCAGGAGCCAGGAGCTTCCTCAGGGCCTTCCACATGGGTGCAGGGTCCTAAGGACTTGGGCCGTCTTCTACTGCCTTCCTAGGCCATAGCAGAGAGCTGGGTAGGAAGTGGAGCAGCCGGGACTAGAACCGGCGCCCATATGGGATGCCAGTGCTTCAGGCCAGGGCTTTAACCCATTGCACCACTGCACCGGTCCCTCCTTCTTTCAAAACACAAACACACACACATACACGCACACACAGCTCTTTGTGATCTAAGAATTCTTCCTATAGAGAATGCATCCTTCCTTTCTGTGGAGGCCCGAGTAAGTCTTTGTAAGACTCGGTGAAGCCAAGAACCTACTTGGAGATTCCAAACACATGCACCATTTGTAGAATGTCTCCTTGCTTCTCATCAGTCACCAATGCCTGTCAATTCTACTTCCTAAATAGTCCCAAATCATTTGTGACTTCTGTCCCTTGTCAGCTGTATCAGCCAGGCACCCATCGTGGCTTGCCTAGACTTCTCACCACCAGTCCCCCTGCTTCCCAGCACGTCCTTCCAACCCATTCCACACACACACACACACACACACACATACACACACACAGGAGTACTTTCCAAAAATGTGAATGTGTCACTTCAATGCTCAAAGTATCTAAATGCTTTCCTGGAGTGGATAAAACCCAACCTCTGAAACATTCCCAGGCACTTTGTTTTGGGGTTCTCCCTGTCATCCTCCTCCACTCCCTAGGCAAAGGCCTATGCCATAGCCACGGCCACAGGCCCTTGGGGGCAGATGTTTGGCTAGCAGCTAAGACACCTGTGTTCTGTATCTGAATGCTTGGATGTAAATCCTGGCTTTAGATCCTGATTTCAGCTTCTGCTGATGCAGATGCTGAGAGACAGCAAGTAGTCGGGTTCCTGCCACCTGTGTTGAAATCTTGAATTGAGTTCCCAGCTCCTGGCTGAGCTGCAGGCACTTGGGGTGGGGTTTGGGGGGGTGGGGAATTGGGACCAATGAATGGAAGCGCTTTCTCTCAAGTAACTGTTTTTTAGAAGTACCCTGAAGACGCTGTCACTCATGTCCCTCATGTCACTGACTTTGTGTGAGCTGTTCCCTCACTAAGCAATATGGGTTGCCAAGTCTCTCCTATTCTCTCTAGGACTATTCTCTACAATCTCCCAGAGCCTTATCCAAAGAGCTCAAGATTTCCCTAGGGGAGTCTTTACAAACAGCACCTTGCCTCTTTGCCACAGCACTCCTCCCCACCCCCAACAAAGTGGTGAGATCCCCAAAGGGCAACTGTCAGATGTCTGAGAGTAAAATTGAGTGGAACTGCAGAAAGAATGAGTTTAGATTCTTACAGGGACATGTAAAAACTTGGGATGACCTTCGTATCTATTAGGTTGTAGCATATGGTCATCTTTTATAAGTTAAAAGTAGTAGATCATCAGCAAGTTCATTCAACTTTCTATAAACCGAAATTGCCTATGCCGTGTTAAGTCCCCGCTTGCCAGGTCAGCCATGAGATGGTTTGGCATTGGGATTCAGAACTGGTTTAGAGTTCTAGCTCTGTCTACTAGCTATATGTGTCTGTGGACACATAATGTGACCATTTGAGCCTCACTCATTCATCCACAAAACAGGGGGTCTAGCATTGCCTTCTGCTTAGAGTACTTGTGAGAATTAAATGAGAATTTGCATAAGGGGCTGAGTTCACAGTAAATACTTTCTAAATTGACACTGTTGAGCACTCAAGACAACGATATAGGTGGCTCACTTTGTAAACACTCTACAGAAATTACTTTTAATTACCCTGTGTATAGCTTAACAATATAACTGATTTGTACTTTGATTGCTGTGTTGATGAACACAATCTCTAGATCCTAAATACAATAAAAAAAAAAAAAAACCTTGTCCTCATTTCAATGCCTTTGTTGCGTTCAGGGTGGGAAATGTCTGCTTGTTTTCCTTTTTTTTTTTTTTTTCTTGACAGGCAGAGTTAAACAGTGAGAGAGACAGAGAGAAGGGTCTTCCTTCCGTTAGTTCACCCCCCAAATGGCCGCCATGGCTGGCGGGATGCACCAATCTGAAGCCAGGAGCCAGGTGCTTCCTCCTGGTCTCCCATGCGGGTGCAGGGCCTAAGGACCTGGGCCATCTTCCACTGCCTTCCCAGGCCACAGCAGAGAGTTTTTCTTTTTCTGCTTCCTTCCTGCATGGTCTATGTGCTACCATTATGACCTACAAAGATTGGAACAGAATTACTGTAGACTCTAATGCCTGCCTCATGTTTTCATCCACTCTATCAGATTCCCAGACTCCCATTAACTCCCTCCAAAAGCAAAAAAGTAAAAAAGCAATGGTGGGGACCAGTTTGTTGGCACAGCATGTTAAGTCGCCACCTGTGACGCCGCATCCAATATGGGCACTGGTTTATATCCTGGTGCCTCTTCTGATCCAGTTCCCTGCTAATGCACCTGGTAAAGATGTGGAAGACTGCCTAAGTACCTGGGCCCCTGCACCCATGTGGGAAACCTAGATGAAGCTCCTGGCTTCTTCCTGGCCCATCCCTGGCTGTTGCAGTCATTTGGGGAGTGAACCAGCAGATGGAAGAGCTCACCCTCCCTCCCTCTCCCTCTCCTAACTCTGGCTTTTAAATAAATAAATATACGCATACTTGAACAGGTGAGTTATAAGGATATTCCACTTGCAAGACTACAATAAAACCATCCTGGGCACTGAGTCACCGCAGGATGGCCATGTTTCTCCATGAGGTGTCTCCCTACTTGACCTCGATGTTTACAAAGCCACATGGAGCCTCAAGCCTGAGTCACCGACTGCCTCACCTGCTGACTCTGCTCCTTGGTGCTACACCAAGACATGAGCAGATCAGTCTGGGAGGCACAAGCCAGGTCCAGCCCCTTAGAGTGCACTCAGGGTACCCATCTTTCCCTGCAGCTCCTTTCCTGGCCCTTTAGCAAATACCCATTAGATTCCGTGGTTCTCCCTTTACCCACTTCAGAAACAGCATGGTGGTTTGTGACTTTGAAGAATAACTTCTCTGAAAGGTTTACATTTAGATTCCTGAGAGAAGATGACCCATTCCCCAGGGTGATCCCGAGCACTAGTGGGAACCACAGTGCCAGCTTATATAGGACTTCCCCTCCCAGTCCTGGACTTCCCCTGACTCTGGCTAGAGGAAGTGCTCAAGCTGGGAGATCGAGGCCTCTGATCATTGTTTAACCCAACCATGACAGAAGAGAGAATCACGATGGCTTGGCCAGAGAGCCCTGGAAAGCAGTGCTAGTTCCCAGATCTGTATCCCTTCTTCCTGGCTGTCACCACTCTCAGCTGTGGGCCAACCCTGCACCTGTGCATGGTAAACCCAAGGAACCTGTGTAGTGGCTGGGGTGACTCAGCCTCCACTGTCCTTGCTTGTTCTAACCTTGTACCCGCCTTTTGATAACTGGTTCCACCTGGTGATGATTAACAGGCCCAACCTGTTTCCTGATCCCACTGTCTTGATAATTTGCCTGCTACTTCTGTTCCAAAGCTCCCTAGGACTAGGGCCTCTTTCTCAAAACCCAATATGAACTGAAAAGAACAGACCCTTAGAGCACTGCGTGCATGGAATGTGGGGCAGTACAGGAAGGGACCTGTGCTCACTGCTGGAGATGGAGGAATAGCAACTATTCAGAAGGGAGGAGACATGGAGGAGAGAAAAAACAAAGAGAAAAGAATGAGTGTTATGAAACATCCATGAAAGGGAGTATGAAGGAGAGTCACCTGGGTCCTAGTCAGTTTTCTTGGTTTACTCAGAAAACATAATGTCCTCAACCAGTTGGTCCCATTGGTAGGCACCCAGCACTTAGCTCTTCTTCCCTCTTCAGGTAGTCTCCAAGACAGAACACAATCTGATTTTCCCACCTGATTGATCAGGGGGCATCCAGAGCTTTGTGAGATCAAGCAGCCCCTATAGGAAACAAGCAGGAAGCATTCCTTCCCCATTGTTAACTTATTTTTAACAGAGGGTGTGCACCTGCGAGGCCGAACGACACTCGTAATTACTATCTTACAGAAATGTGTTGCTTGTCTCCACATTCTCACCTTCTCCTTAACACTGCCAAGCATGTCTTGCCCAATGTCAAGATTTCAGACTAATGCAGTGATCATAATGTCCTTTATACCACTGCTTCCATTCTTCTCACTTAAGCACAGGGGAGGGATCTATTGGCACATGTGCAGAACAGCTAGGAACAATGTAATTCAGAGAACTGCACCGGGTAGAGAAAGTATTTCTACATGTGCTATGTGTCCTGCCCAAGCGACTTTTGCCTGGAGCTCATTTTCAACCTGAGTCCCATCTCTCCACATCTCTTCTCCTTTAATGTCACCACTCAGTTCCCACAGATTTGTTATCTGCTTTTCAAACCCAACAGCCATGCTTATGTCTCTTCTGGACAGAAAATGCTTCTATCAGGGAGTCTTGGACATTTATACTCTTCATTCCACCTCAACTGACAGAGGACCAGCCATTAGGCTGAATAACTCCACCTCTTCCACCAGAACCAGCTGCATCCCATGTGCATCACCTTCACCAGGATCAACCTCTCCTCCCTTCCTTTCCCACATCCAACAACACCAACAGCCTCATTAACATGAGGGTGTCCATGGGCCAGGAACACCAGTGTAATCATCACAGTAACCTCAAACGCCATCATTGTTTCTCGGGTGCTAAGCAATGGTGTGGTACATTGGAAAAAGAAAAGGAACTCCAAAGTCAGGCTGAGATACTTTCAAGTTATAACTGAAGTTCTTTTGCCAGACCGCAACAAGCTCCTTATTTTGAATGCTATTCCTTATTTGTAAAATGGGGACAATACCTTCCTTACATGGTACAGGTTGGGCGGTTCTAACCCAAAATATGAAATCCGAAATGCTCAAAAATTCAAAACTTTCTGGGTGCCAACAAGATACTACAAGTGGAAAAATTCCACACCTGAATTCATGTGACAGTTTGCAGTCCAAATGCAGGCACACTAGAAATACTGTAAAGTCACCTCCAGTCTATGTGTATAAGGTATATAAGAAGCATAGATAAACTTCATGTTTAGACTTGGGTCTCATCCCCAAAGTATTTTATTAAGTATATGCAAATATTTCAAAATCTGAGAAAAAAATCTGAAAGACTTCTGGTCTTGAGCATTTTAGATAAGGGACACTCAATCTGTATTTGCAGATTAAGCAAGATAAAGTATGTAAAATCTCAGCACAGTAGTGGCTCCCAGTAGGTACTCAACAAATGGCAAGTTCTATATATTGTTGGCACTCAATAGACAAAAAACAAGTGGCTGAATAATCAACCTTTCCTTGGAGAGCAAAGGGAAGCACGTCTTTGTAAGGGACATTTTTTGTGAGCTACAAGTTTGCAGAAAGAAAGTAGTTGTTAGTGGCCGAAACATTTCTCCAAGAAAAATCTTATGCAGAAGGTCAATGCTGCAAACAAGACAAAGGAGCTGCTTCACTTGAAGCAGGGTGAGAGTCCTGTGACGCTCCTACTCAGGCCTATTCATCATGTCCCACTTTGCTACTGTGACCCTGGGACCCAGATACATTGTTTGAAAACCATAGATCTAGGCTATTTATCAAAGCTAGCTTTACTATCTTCTTGATCTAAGTTCCACATTTTTTTGCTAATAATCTAAATGGAATCTTTATCATTACATCATCTAACTCATTGTTCTTGATACATAGAAGAGCTCCCTTTGTAGATAAGTAAACTCTCTTAGAAATTCTTCAGCTTTTCAATTTATCCTCCTGGCATTTTCCAAGTAGATAATCACGTTGGTTACAAATAATGATCTGTATCTCCTCATGCCCAATTTTTTTATTCATTTCATGTATTAGTGTACGTACCAGAACTTTCAAAATAATGTTACAAAACACTGGTCATGATATACATCATGGTTTATTCTGGACTTTAAAACAAAACTAGGTTTCTTCTAGTCAAGTTATTCCTATTTTATTGACAATGCCCCAACCCCTTGAGATTCTGATTTAGCTACTCTACAGCAGGTCTCAGGCATTGGAAATTTTTTAAAGTTTCCCATGTGGTTCTTATGTTAGAGTTAATTCCTCATATTCAGGTAATTTACCATGGAGTATGATTTACCTTATCAGATTCGGAAGAAGTTGCTGTTGTTGGCTGTTTAGGGTTGTGTTGTTTGTTTTTTGGTTCAGGAGTAGTGTTGACATGGTCTGTTGAGATGACTGAAACACACACCACAAACATACAGGGACACCCTGTTTTTCTTATTGGATATATTAAAGTGATGGGTAAGACATTCTTAAATTCCTTAGTTGAACTCCATTTGGTTTATTGCATACTTCAGTCCAGTTTGCATTTGTATTAATAATGTAGAATGATGTCTTCTTAGGTATTCCATCCCCTGTTTTAGGAAACCGAAGCACAAAAAGAGTAAAAATTTTACCAGGGGAAACATGGGAGAGCCAGGATTTGAACTTGGGCATTTTGGCACTAGAGAACATATGTTAGGGCACTGTTCCATCCTGCTGCTCTGTGCCATCATGTGCCACTTGGGTGAAATTGGATAACAGGTTCCTTAGTATCTCACTTCTTCACTTTGCTCAGTTGTGAGATGAGCATAATAGTTTTGTTAGGATGATTACACGAATTAATATTTGTGAAATCTCAAAACCTTTCCTGGAACTGATTAAGAATAAAATTAAGTGCCTGTGGGTGGGCATTTTTTTTTTTTGATGAGGGGGGTGGGTATGGGGAGATTTTGTTGGTTTCAGATATTTTCCCAACAAAATAGCCATTGTATTTATTTCTTTTGTTAAAATATTTATTTATTTATATGAAATGCAGAGTGCCAAAGATAGTAGGAGAGACTGAGTGAGTGAGAGAGAGAGAGAGAGATTTTCCATCCACTGGTTCACCTTCCCTATTCCCCAAAATATGCACAGTAGCTGGGCCTGGGCCAGGCAGAAAGCCAGGGGCAAGGAACTCCAGAAATTCATATTATTTGAGCCACCAGCTTCTGCTTCTCAGATGCATTAGCAGGAAGCTGGGTCAGAAGAGGAGTAGCTGAGACTCAAAGCAGGCACACCAATATGGGATATAGGTATCTTAAGCAGCAGCTTACCCTGCCCACTGTGCCACATGCACATTCTATTTAATCTCTTAATGCCACTAATTTTTAGCTTAATAAATAATTTGATTTTTCATGCCTATTTTCTTGAGTGTAATGTTTCATTTATGTAGTTTTAATTCAGTCATTTAAATTAATAGCAGCAAATAACATAAATCTCCTTGTGTTTTTTATATTAAACCATTTTTTATTTGTGTTATTCTTAATCAAACTACTTCTGGGTTGCTATCCCAATCCCCTTGTCACAGTCAGCCCCTTTCTCACCACCATTATTCCCTCTCTATATTTGGTCTCTGGGGTACTAGCTGCACTGGGGTCTCTATTCCAAAAATAAGTATTCTCGATTTAGTTTATGTCTTCCAACACATGGTAATTACACATAATTGTAATGAGGAAAGTGAAATTAGAGGATTTTCATTAGTTTTCTGATCTAGTTACAGAATACAAGCTCACAAAGGGACAATTGATAGTTCTTCTATATGCAAACAAAAAGTAGTCAGAAAACAATGAAATAATTGATGCCATTTGCCACAGTAGCAGGAGGAGGAGGAGGAAGAGGGAAAGAAGAGGGTATGGAGAAGGAGCCATGCAGAAAGGTAGGAAGGCAGGAAGGAAGAAAGGAAGGTGGGAAGAAAGAAAAGAAGGAATGAGGAGGGGCAAATAGGAATAAACTTTTAAAATATGCCAGAACTATAAAGAATACTTTCAAAACACTTTAAAACTCTTCTGAGAGACATTTAAAAATAAAAACAGCTTGCTTAAAATGGAAAGCTATTCCTTTTATCAGAAGAGGAAAAGCTAACATTGTTAAGACTGTCAATTCTCTCTAAATGAATATGTAAATAGGCTGCAACCCCAATAAAAATAGTAATCGATTTCTAAAAATCAGAGAAGCTGGTTCTAAGATTTTTGAATGAGTACCAAAATTCAAGCTTGGCCAGAAAGAAATTTCTGCAAAGGAAGCCCAATGAATTAGGCAACTCTACCAGAAAATAAAGCATACTGTAAAGCAAAAACAATTACGCTAGATGAATGAATCATGATATAAAATACAGAATTCAGCTCACACAGTCATGCAAATTTGGTGTATGACAAAGGTGACATTTCAAAGCAAATGCATAGTTCAAATAACAGAGATACAATTCACAAAGGATAATTTTTCCTTTACATTTGATTTTTTACAATGTTACATATTTATTATGTTACAATATTCATTATAAATGTTATACTCTTTTAAATAAATGAATCTATAAAAAATTAGAAGACATAGGGGATTATTTTATATTTTGGACAGGGAAAGACCTCTTTAATTATTTACTGAGCACATAGCCGCTATTTTGCTGAAAGCCTTTTACAAGAACCTGAGTGCCAGCATGCATGATTTCAAGACATACTACAGGGTAGATATAATCAAAAAGCTTGTTACTGCATAAGAACAGACATGTTGACCAACGGAACAGACTAGAGACCCCAGAAATTAATCCATGCATCCACAACCAACTGATTTTTGAAAAATAAGCTAAAATCACTCCCTGGAGAAAGGACCACTTTTTCAACAAATGGTGTTGGGAAAATTGGATGTCTGCATGCAGAAGCATGAAACAAGACCCCTACCTTACACCCTATACATAAGTAAATTCACAAGGGATCAGAATCTGAATCTAAGACCTGAAACCATCAAATTGCTGAAGAAAAACATAGGGGAAACATGGCAAGAAATTGGCTTAGGCAAAGACTTCTTGAATAGACACACCCCAGAAGCACAGACAATAAAGACAAATATAGGCTGGCGCCATGGCTCACTAGGCTAATCCTCCACCTTGCAGCGCCGGCACACTGGGTTCTAGTCCCAGTCGGGGCGCCGGATTCTGTCCCGGTTGCCCCTCTTCCAGGCCAGCTCTCTGCTGTGGCCAGGGAGTGCAGTGGAAGATGGCCCAAGTGCATGGGCCCTGCACCCCATGGGAGACCAGGAGAAGCACCTGGCTCCTGCCATTGGATCAGTGCGGTGCACCGGCCGCAGCAAGCCAGCTGCAGAGGCCATTGGAGGGTGAACCAACGGCAAAAGGAAGACCTTTCTCTCTGTCTCTCTCTCTCACTGTCCACTCTGCCTGTCAAAAAAAAAAAAAGGAATAAAAATGACATTTTAAAAAAAAGACAAATATAGACAAATGAGATTGCTTCAAGCTAAGAAGCTTCTGCACAGCAAAGGAAATGCTCAACAAAGTAAAGATGCAACTAACAGAATGTGAGGAAATATTTGCAAATTATATATCTGATCAAGGATTAATATCCAGGATATACATGTAGCTGAAGAAACTCAACAACAAAACAAACAATCTAGTTAAGAAATGGGAGAAGGACATTAACAGGCATTTTTCACAGGATGAAATATAAATGGCCAACAGACACATGGAAAGATGCCCAGGATTGCTAGCTATCAGGAAAATACAAATAAAACACACAATGCAGTTTTGCCTCACACCAATTAGAATGGCTATAAGCTAAAAATTTTTAAAAAATGCTGGCAAGGATGTGAGGAACCAAGAACCCTAATACTTGTGGGTAGGAATGTAAACTAGTGCAATCATTATGGAAGACAATATGGAGATTCCTCAGAAATCTGAAAATAGATCTATAATATGACCCAGCCATTCCAATCCTGGAAATTTGCCCAAAGGAAATGAAATCAACATACGTACCCCCATGTTCACAGCTGCTGAACTCACAATAGCTAAGATATGGAATCAACACAGATGTACATTGACTGATGACTTTATAAAGAAGCTGTTGTATATATACACAATGACATATTACTCAGCCATAAAAAAAGAATGAAATCCTGTCTTTTGCAACAAAATAGATGCAACTGGAGACCACTGTTCTTAGTGAAAGAAGCCAATCCCCAAAGGACAAATATCATATTTTTACTGATTTGTGGTAACTAATAGAGCACAAAAATGTAATATATATGAGTGAAATTGACATTTTGAGATTTATTATTATTTATACTCCTTTTCTATAATCTTGAAGAACAGTGGTTTTTTCCCTCTATCTAGTGAAGAGTTAAGCTTGTGATTATAAAGAAAATTTAAAGTATGTTATTGTGGGGCTGGTGCTGTGGCACAGTAGGTTAATCCTCTGCCTGTGGCGTCAACATTCCATATAAGTGCCAGTTGTAGACCTGGCTGCTCCTCTTCCAATAAAGCTATGGCCTAGGAAAGCAGTAGAAGATGATCCATCACAGAGGGTTAATGCCCTAGCATGAATGCCCTAGCACCATATGGGTGCCAGTTCGAGACCCAGCTGCTCCACTTCCAATCCAGCTCTCTGCTATGGCCTGGGAAAGCAGTGGAAGATGGGCCAAGTCCTTGGACCCCTGCACCTGGATGGGAGACCCAGAGGAAGCTCCTGGCTCCTGGATTTGGATTGGCACAGCTCTGGCCATTGGGGCCAAGTGGGGAGTGAACCAGCAGATAGAAGACCTCTCTCTCTCTTTCTTTCTCTCTCTCTCTCTCTCTCTCTTTCTGTGCCTCTCCTCTCTGTGTAATTCTAACTTTCAAATAAATAAGTAAATCTTTATAAAAAATGGTCATCTAAAATTTGATATTAAAAGGAAAGGTTTCCAAAAAAAAAGAAGAAGAAGAAGAACAGGAAGAAGATGGCCCAGGCACTTGGACCCTTGGACCCATGTGGGAGACCTAGAAGAAGCTCCTGGCTCCTGGCTTCAGACAGCACAGCTCTGGCCATTGCAGCCATTTGGGGAATGAACCATCGGATGGAAGACCTTTCTCTCGGTCTCTCCCTCTTACTGTCTGTGGCTCTGTCAAATAAATAAATAAAATCTTTTTAAAAAATGTATATTATTGTAAAAATTTTTAAAAATTAGAGGGTGGGAATGAGGGAGAGGGGGAGTAAGATGGAGTATTATGTTCTTAAATCTGTATATGTGAAATACAATAAAAGAAAAAAGTTGCTCTGAATCCAAGATGGCTAAATAGGGTATAGCCACACTAACTTAAGCTGCTGTGGTATATGAAAAGAATAAAGAAAATATTATATTCCCAGACATCTGCTTGACAGAAATGTTTGGTGAAGTGAAAATAAAAAGCAACAAAGACTCTGTAGGACAAGAGAGGGGCCAGAAACATCACTGCAGCCAGCTGTGTGGCCCAGCCAGCTGCTGCCTGTGAGCCACCATCTTACCAAGTCAAGGTAGGAAGAAATCACCACATACCCAGCTGTTTGCAGCTTTATCTGAGAGGGAAGTCCACAGTCACACATTGACTTTTACTTCAGCCTGGAGAGCTGACTGGGGTCTGAGCAACATCCTGGCTCGGAGCAAGGAAGCCGCCTTGCTTTTCTTTCCTTCCCTACCCCCACCGACACAGAGCACCATACTCGGCAGCGCACAACGCATCCCTATCCTGTTCCTAAAAGCATCACAATCAGAGTCAGGGCAACATTTGGGCAAATGACAGCTCCCCTGTATCCTGAAACTGTGGGAGTTTTGGGGCATTATCTCTAGAGCTAAGCTCATGCAATCTACGTGAGCAAGGTGGAGTCACCTTAGCTTCTGGGGGCTAACACCAGAAGCAGCCCATAAAAAACTCCACTTCTGCCTTGGGGGGTCTGGGTTATGATCCTGCAACACCAGGACTGTAACAGTTTGCTCTAAATTTCCCAATGCCACTGGAATTTATGCTGTGACCTAGGGAAAAGCCTACCTGCATTCCACCTCTCTGGACTCATATCCTCAGAATAAATCACTTGCATGCCTTGCAGTTGCCCCATAGGACTGGAACAGGGTTCACTTCACATCTCCTAGTCACAGGACTGGGGCTGTTGGTATTAGAAGCCACAGAACCAGCTGGACTCGCCTAGCAGGACCTGAGGAAGGGTCCATCTGTATGACATAGTCCTAGAGCCACAGCAGTTTATGCCACAAGCCCCACATTGCTCAGGTTTGCCAATGGGACAAGGGGGCAGCCATCTCTATCTCCCTCAGCACCAAGAGCAAGGCCCTGGCTATCACATTCACCAGAGATACTGACACTGAATTCTCTGTGGACCAAAGATACAGACCCAATGAAACTCTTACTCATCTCAAAGTCACACTTCTATCCCTATGAATGGAAGCAGACTAGTCCACTGTGTCACTTATAGACAGAGATGACATTAAGACAAAAGAAATCACTCAAGGGACTACACTACTGCACTCACCTAGAAGCAAAGCCAAAGCAACAAGCCAAGTGATACCCTGCATTCAAGGTAAACCATAAATTCCTTTCTAATAAAACCTCCTCCATAAAGAAGAAGGGACAAATATACAGGATGGACAGATGTCAACATAGGGACATAGAAGACATGAAGAAGCAAGGTAGCATAATGCCTCCAAAAGAACACAATAGTCCCCTAGAATTAGATCCTGAACTAAAGGCAATCTATGAAATGACAGATATAGAATTTGAAATAATAATTGTAAGGGGGCCGACACTGTAGAGCAGTAGGTTAATCCTCCACCTGCAGCACTGGCATCCCATATGGGCGCTGGTTCTAGTCCTGGCTGCTCCTCTTCTGATCCAGCCCTCTGCTGTGGCCTGGGAAAGCAGTAGAAGATGGCCCAGTGCTTGGGCCCCTGCACCCTCGTGGGAGACCCAGAAGAAGTTGCTGATATCGGATCAGTGCAGCTCCAGCCATTACAGCCATTTGGGGAGTGAACCAGCGGATGGAAGACCTCTCTCTCTGTCTCCCCTCTGTCTGTAACTCTACTTCTCAAATAAATAAATCTTAAAAAAAGAAATAATACTTGTAAGGAAACTAAAAAAGATGCAAGAGAACACAGATAGACAGATTAAAGAAATGAGGAAATCAATGAATGACAATATCACTAAGGAGACAGAATTCATTAAGAACAAAACAGGGGCTAGTGCTGTGGTGCAGCGGGTTAAAGCCCCATACTGAAGTGCCAGCATCCCATATGGGTGCTGGTTCTAGTCCTGGATGTTCCTTTTCCAACCCAGCTCTCTGCTATTGCCTGGGATAGTAGTAGAAGATGGCCCAGGTCCTTGGGCCCCTGCACTTGCGTGGGAGATCCAGAAGAAGCTCCTGGCTCCTGGCTTCAGATCAGCTCAGCTCTGGCCATTGCAGCCATTTGGGGAGTGAACCAGCAGAATGGAAGACTTCTCTCTCTCTCTCTCTAGCTCTAACTCTCTTCGTAATTCTGCCTTTCAAATGAATAAAATAATTATTTAAAGAAAAAACAAAATAGAACTTTTGGGGATGAAATCGTCAATCAGTAAAATAAAAAATACAATTGAGAGGTTTAACAGCAGAACAGACCACGTGGAAGAAACAATTTCTGACCTCAAGGATAAGAATTTTGAAAAAAAGAAAAGACAAAATAAGAGAAAATATTTAAAAAGAATGAAGAAAGTCTATGCAAAAATATAGGATACCATTAATCGACCAAATATTTGTGCTATAGGTATTCCTGAAAGAGAAGAAAAGGGAAAAAGGCATTGAGAACCTGCTAAAGGAAATAATAGTTGAAAATCTCCCAGGTTTTAAAAGAGACTTGTACACCCAGATACAAGAAGCTCAAAGAACCCCAAGCAGATGCAACCAAAAAAGATCTCCTTCAAGGCATATTGTCATCAAATTGTCAAAAGTTAAAACCAGGAAAGAATCCTAAAGACAGTACGTCAGGTTACATATAAAGGAAAACCAATTAGAATTAACATCAGACTTCTCAGCAGAAACTCTACAGGCCAGAATAGAGTGGGATGATATATTCAAGGTCTTAAAAGAAAAAAAAATTCCACCTAAGAATATTTTATCCAGCAAAGCTATCCTTTAACAGTGAAGGGGAAAAAATTTCCAAATAAGCAAAAACTGAGAGAATTCACAACCACCAGGCCATCCTTCCAAGAAGTTCTGAAGGTAATTGCTCATTAGAAGTAAACATGAAACACATGTCACCACAAAATTCGCTAACAGAGAAGATAGAATCAGTATCCAACCAACACAGTGGCAGGTCTTAGTTTTTATCTATCCATACTAACCTTGAATGTAAATGGATTAAATTCACCAACCAAAATACTTAGGTTGGCACAATGGATTAAAAAACCACAACCCCACTATATGCTTACAAGAAGCTCAATTCACAAAGATACACACAGGCTGAAAGTGAAGGGCTAGAAAAAGATAAACCAGACAAATGGAAACCAACAGCAAGCAAGCATAGCTGGCTTGATTTCAGATAAAACAGACTTTAAATCAAAAACTGTCAAAAGACAGAAAGAAGGACATTATATTTTGATAAAAGGTTCTATTCATCAAGAAGACATAACAATCATAAATATATATGTGTCCAACACAAGACAACTCTGCTAAAAACAGCAAATACTATTAGACCTAAAGAGAAAGATAGACTCCCATTCAATAATAGTGAGTGACTTTAACACCCCACTCTCATCAATGGGGAGGTCATCCAGAGAGAAAATCAATAAAGATACACTGGAGTTGAAACATAATATCAACCAAGTGTACTCAAGAGGTATTTCACAGGACATTTTACCCAACAGCTACAGATTACACATTCTTCTCATTAGCACATGGAACATTTTCTAGGATAGACCACATATTAGGCCACAATTCAAGTATCAGCAAATTTAAAAGGATTAAAATCATACCATATATCTTCTCAGGCCATAAAGGAATAAAACTAGAAATCAACAAGAACAACAAAGCACTCATAAAATACTTGGAAATTAAACAACATGCTACTGAAAGATCAATTGGTCATTGAAGAAATTAAAAAGGAAATAAAAAATTTGCTTGAAATAAATGAAAATGAAAACTTGATATATTAAAACTTGTGGAGTACAGCAAAAGCAGTAACAAGAGGGAAATTTATAGCATTAAGTGGTTGCATTTAAAAAAACAGAAATGTTTCAAATTAAAGATCTAAGGATACATCTTGAAGAGTTAGAAAGCAAGAATAAACCAAACCCCAAATCAGCAGGAGGCAAGAAATAATAGATATCAGAGCAGAAATAAATGAAATTAAAAATAATAAAAAATACAAAAGAGCAACATAACAAAAAAGTTGGTTTTTAGAAAATCAACAAAATACATAAACCTCTAGCCAGACTAGCAGAGAAAAAACTCAAATAAATAAAATTAGAGATGAAAAGGAGATATAATCAATACCACTGAAATACAAAGATCATAAGAAACTGCTATGAAGTATTATATGCTAATAAACTAAAAAACTTTGAAGAAATGAATAAATTCCTGGATTCATATAACCTACCAAGATTAAATCAAGAAGATATAGACAACTTAAACAGATTCATAACAAGCAATGAGATTGAAGCAGTCATCGAAAGTTTTCCATCAAGGAAATCTGGGACCTGATGGCTTTACTACTGAATTCTACAAAACATTCAAAGAGGAAGTAACTCTAATACTCTTTGAACAATTCCAAAATATTGAACCAGATGGAATTCTGCCAAACTTTACTTATGAGGCCAGCATTACTTCTGATACCAAAACCAGACATGGGACAAAAAGAAAACTACAGACCTATAACGAATATAGGTTCAAATATCCTCAACCAGATACTAGCAATATGATTCCAAAACCACATCAAAAAAGGTCATACATCATGATCAAGTGGGATTTATCCCAGAAATGCAAGGGTGGCTCAACATTCACAATCAATAAATCATATTAATAGAATGAAGAAGAGAAACCATACTGTCATCTCAATAGATGCAGAGAAAGCATTTGATACGATTCAACACCCCTTCATGATAATTGCACAAATTAGGTATAGAAAGAACATTCCTCAAAATTATAAAGCTATATGTGACAGACCAGCTGCCAATATCATACTGAATGGGGAAAAGATGAAAGCACTTCCCCTCATATCTGGAACAAGACAAGGATGTCCACTTTCACCACTCTTATTTAATATAGTCCTGGAAATTTTAGTGAGAGAAATTGGGGAGGAGAAATAAATAACAGGCATATTTAGGCATTCAGATCTGGCTAAAAAGCCCATGAGAGGATTTCAGGCATAGGAAGCCAAAAACACTGTGGCAAAAATGACCTAGATGAAAGATCTCTGTGAGTGAGATCCTGGAGGAAAGAACAGGCCATCAAAGAAGGAGGTTCCTTCCTCTGAAGGGAGGAGAGAACTTCCATTTTGACTATGACCCTGTCTAAATAAGATCGGAATTGGTGAACTCAAGAGGCTTCCATAGCATTGGCAACTCATGACAAGAGCCTTGGGTGATCACTGATGTCATGAATAAGAGTGTCAATTGTGGCTGGCGCCGCAGCTCAATAGGCTAATCCTCCACTTGCGGCGCCGGCACCCCGGGGTTCTAGTCCCGGTCGGGGCGCCAGATTCTGTCCCGGTTGCTCCTCTTCCAGTCACTTTCCTCCTGGGACACCCACATGGGTGTGGAAGGAGACCCCAGCCTCTTCCTGCACCCTGGTGTTCCGACACAGTGGGCACAGTGTGCACGGTCCCTCCCGCCCACTAGGTCCAGCCCCGCCACTCCCTTAGGCTCTCTGCTGTGGCCCAGGAAGGCAGTGGAGGATGGTCCAAGTGCTTGGGCCCTGCACCCGCATGGGAGACCAGGGGAAGCACCTGGCTCCTGGCTTCGGATCAGTGCACTGCGGCCATCACACCACGCACCAGCGTACCGCGCCAGCCGCAGTGGCCATTGGGGGGTGAACCAACGGAAAAGGAAGACCTTTCTCTCTGTCTCTCTCTCTCTCTCTCTCTCTCACTGTCTACTCTGCCTGTAAAAAAAAAAAAAGTGTCAATCGTATAATCAACAACAGGAGTTACTGTGCACCTGCTCCCTATGTAGGACCACTGTCCTTAATGTGTTGTACTATGAGAATTAACAGTAAAATTAGTCTTCAAATAGTACTTTATACTTTGTGTGCCTGTGTGGATGCGAACTGCTTAAATCTTTACTTAGTATAGAATTTATCTTCTGTATATAAATATAATTAAAAATGAATCGTATTGAGGGCTGGCGCTGCAGCTCACAAAGCTAATCCTCCGCCTTGCGGCGCCGGCACACCGGGTTCTAGTCCCGGTCGGGGCACCAGATTGTCCCGGTTGCCCCTCTTCCAGTACAGCTCTCTGCTGTGGCCAGGGAGTGCAGTGGAGGATGGCCCAAGTACTTGGGCCCTGCACCCCATGGGAGACCAGGGTAAGTACCTGGCTCCTGCCATCGGATCAGCGCAGTGCACCAGCCGCAGCGCGCCGGCCGCAGCGGCCATTGGAGGGTGAACCAATGGCAAAAGGAGGACCTTTCTCTCTGTCTGTCTCTCTCACTGTCCACTCTGCCTGTCAAAAAAAAAATGAATCTTATTGAAGAATGGGATGGGAGAAGGAGTAGGAGGTGGGATGGTTTGGTGGTGGGAAGGCGGGTATGGAGAAAAGAACCACTATGATCCAAAAGTTGTACCTATGAAATTTATATTTATTAAATAAAAGCTTTCTATAAAAAAAGAAATAAAGGGTATCAAAATTGGAAAAGAGGAAGTCAAATTATCAGTTTGGCAGACGATATGACATTGAACATGGAAAAACCTAAACAGTCCACCAAAATGCTGCTAGATTGATAAAACAATTCAGTAAACTTTCAGGTTACAAAAAAAAAAAACACATAAAAAGTAGCTTTTCTGGATGCTAATGATGAGTTCACAGAAACAGAAATCAAGAAAGAAATCCCATTCACAATAGCCATAAAAAATTAAATATTTAGGAATAAATTTCACAAAAGCAGTAAAAGATCTCTACAATGAAAATGATCATTTATGAAAGAAATTACCAAGCACACACTAAAAAAGGAAAGATATTTCCTGCTCATGGTTCACAAGAATCAATATCATAAAAATGTCTATACTACCTAAAGCAATCTACAGATTCAATGCAGTCCCTGTCAAAATATCAATGACATTCTTTACAAAACTAGAAAAAGCAATCCTAAAATTCACATGGAATCACAAAAGACCTAGAATAGCCAAAGCGATCCTGAACAATAAAAATCAAGCAGGAGGCATTACAATACCTGACTTCAAAGCATACTAAAAAGTTACAGTAATTAAAACAGCACAGTACTGGCATATAGATCAATGGAACAGAGAGCCCAGAAATCAATCCACATACATACAGCCAACTGATTTTTGACAAAAGTGCTCAGGTCATACAGTGGAGTAAGGATAGTCTCTTCAACAAATGGTGCAGGCAAAACTGGATTTATATATGTGGAAGACTGAAATTAGATCCATGCCTCTAATCATATACAAAAATGAACTCCAGATAGATCAAAGACCTAATTTCAGACAAAAGACTATGAAGTTGCTGGGAAAAAAACAGAGGGAACACTCCAATGCACTGGTATAGGGGATGAGTTCTTCAACAAGACCCCCAAAGCACAGGCAACAAAAGAAAAACTAAACAAATGGGACTATATCAAACTCAGAAGCTTTTATACAGCAAACAAAAGTGCAGACGTCCAACAGAATGGGAAAAATTATTTGCCAACCACCTATATGACAAAGGATTAATATTCTTAATATATCAGCAACTTAAAAACTCAACAACAACAACAAAACCAATCCTGTTGAGAAGTGGGCAAAGGACTTCAATAGACAGTTCTCAAAAGAAGAAATACAAATGGCCAACAAATATATGAAAAAATGCTCAACATCATTAGCCATCAGGGAAATGCAAATCAAAACCACAGTGAGATAGCATCGCACCTCTATCATAATGGCTAAAATCCAAAATACAGAGATTAACAAATGCTGGCAAGGATGTGGACAAAGAGGAACCCTTATACACTCTTGGTAGGAATGTAAACTAGTGCAGCCATTGTGGAAAACAGTGTGGAGATTTCTTTAAAAACTAGAAGTAGACTTGCCATATGATCCAGCAATCCCAGTATATACCCAAAAGACATGGACATAATGTATCAAAGAGATACCTGCACCACCATGTTTATAGAAGCACTGTTGACAACAGCCAAAATTGGAATCAACCAAGGTGTCCATCATCAGATCAATCGACAAAGAAAATGTAGTATATTTACACAATGGAATATTACTCAGCTATAAAAAAAAGAATAAAATCCTACCATCTGAAGAAAAATGGATGCAACTGGAGGACATCATGTTGAGTGAAATAAGCTGGACCCAGAAGACAAATAGTACATGTTCTTCCTTATATGCGAGAGCTAAACTTTAAAAAGCCAACAAAAAAGAAAGTCTGTGTGTATCAGTATTGCTACACTTATTGTTTGGTAAGACCACATTTTTTACCTTTGTGAAACCAATGGTTAAGAATGTTATACTACTATGGTTTTAATGACCTGTGATTACTTTAAAATATTCTGTTTATGGGTGAAATGGTCATTTTTCCATTCAATTATTATATATAGCCATTGCATACATTACCACTAAACTAGGGTCTTCTTGGTTCTTATTTGTTAAACTTCTTATTCGGTGAAATAGTAAGCCTTTTTACTGTAAAATGAATTTAAAATATGTTATGTCAAAAACTAAAAGAGAAAGGGAGAAGGAAAGAGGTTTGGGGGGAGGGAATATCATGCTATTAGAGTAGTATCTATAAAGCACATTGAATCTGTTAAAAACGAATTAAAAATTTAAAAATTAAATAAACAATGTTATTGTAAAAATTAAAGGAAAAAAACGGAGGGAGGGGCTTTTGGAGGGAGGTAGGGAGGCAAGTACGGTGAATTTCTTAGAACTGTATTATGAAATTATGAAATCTGGGGCTACGTCGTGGCATAGCAGATAAAACCACCGCCTGCAGTGCCAGCATCCCATATGGGCGCCGATTCGAGTCCTGGCTGCTCCACTTCCAAACCAGCTCTCTGCTATGGCCTGGAAATGCAGCAGAAGATGGCTCAAGTCCTTAGGCCCCTACACCCGTGTTGGGAGACCAGGAAGAAGCTCCTGGCTCCTGGCTTCAGATTGGCGCAGCTCCAGCCGTTGCAGCCATCTGGAGAATGAACCAGTGGATGGAAGACCTCTCTCTCTCTCTCTCTCTGCCTCTGTCTCTGTGTGTAACTCTTTCAAGTAAAATAAATAAATCTTTTTTAAAAAGAAATATATGAAATCTGAATCTTTAGGTTAATAAAATTTTTTTTAAAAAAAGCAGCTGAGCACCTTTTACAAGGTTGGAAAGAGCCACCTCCGAGTCCCTCCCGCAACCTGGCCCTGCCACAGCTCCAGGAGCAAGGGCCAATGGAGGTGAAGGCGGAGCCAGAGGGGAGACGTGGCCTTGCTAAGGGTAGCAACCCTGCCAGCTTGTTACCCAGGCTTCGGAGCAGGGACGAAGGCAAAGAATTGCATGACTGGAGGACAGCTACGACTACAGATTATCCGCGGCTCCCTAAGGAGTCAATGAGCTGTGTCCGAGACCATCCAGTACCAGCAAAGCAGCCTTGGATGGCAGGTTTCAGACACACAATGAGAAAACCGCGGTTGACCAGTTGGCTTTTATCAAAGCTGGATGCTGATGAAAGAGAAGGAAACTACTAGAAGCCAGACCCAACATTCCACTTTCTTTGGGGTTCACTCCAAATGGTTCTGTGCCCATGAAAACATTGTTCTTGGGGAAAAAAAGAGAGAGGTGGTTGTTTCAGAATGGAAAACAACGGGACAATGACTGCACAGGTATGAAGATCATAAAAGAAAAAAGGTCAGGGACTGTTGCTGTCTGTTTTCAAGGAGGCCCTGAAATACCTTGGCTTTGCCTTTGCTGTGGATCCAGAGGACTTTCCTTGCATTGGAGATGGTGTCTTTCACATTTGTTTACACTTCACTGTAAAGATGATTTTGCAAGGGCAATTCATGACGCAGACAAACGGCCAGCGTTGACAGTCCACTGATAGGAATGATGGAATGAAAACAAAGTGTTCTTAAGATATCTTTTTTTTTATTTGACAGGTAGAGTTACAGACAGTGAGAGAGACAGAGAGAAAGGTCTTCCTTCTGTTCATTCACTCCCCAAATGGTTGCCACGGCCGGCGCTGCGCAGATCCGAAGCCAGGAGCCAGGAGCCTCCTCCTCGTCCATGCAGGTGCAGGGGCCCAAGCATTTGGGCCATCCTCCAATGCTTTCCCGGGGCCACAGAAGAGAGCTGGACTGGAAGAGGAACAACCGGGACTAGAACCGGTGCCCATATGGGGTGCCAGTGCCGCAGGCA
The DNA here is from genome assembly GCF_051225735.1 of Oryctolagus cuniculus. Taxonomy (NCBI): domain Eukaryota; kingdom Metazoa; phylum Chordata; class Mammalia; order Lagomorpha; family Leporidae; genus Oryctolagus; species Oryctolagus cuniculus. The sequence continues at coordinate 137,352,322 of NC_142869.1, read as the reverse complement.
GAGGATTAACCAAGTGAGCCACGGCACCGGCCCTCTTAAGGTATCTTTAATTAAACCCAAAGCCTGGTGAGAAAACTGAAAATCCCCCCACCATGATCTATTTAAACCAAGGTTATCAAGGACTGAATTTTCAGTGTAAGATAAATTGAGTATTCTTCATTGTCTGAAAGGGTGAACCAACCCAAGAAATAATTATTCCATAGGCTACAACTTCAGATGTGTTTCCAAGAGCATCTGAAATTATGGTTTGTACATTCATCTGGATCATTTATAAAGCTATTGGATCAATAATTAAAAAAGAAATCTATTGTAATGATCATTTTTAAAAGTCGAAAGCTAGCCTTTAAAAAGCTTAAGTTGTATGTGAAAATCCAAAGAAACAAAGTTTCTCACATCCTTATGTACTGAGAAATTTTGTTTTACTCATTCTGTTTTTGGCTTAACTTGACAGATCGAACACTAGTTGAACTTCATTTTGTAATAGTGTTTAGAGAAAATTGCCCAGTGAAGGAGCCAGAAAATTGTGGCACAGTGCACTAATATGCCTTTTGCAACCCTGACACCCTATGTCAGAGCAGTGGTTCCAAGTCCTGGCTGCTCCGATTCTGACCCAGCTCTCTGCTGATATGCCTGCAAAAGCAGCAGATGACGGCTCAAGTGCTTGGTTCCCTGCCACCCAGAGGGGAAACCAAGATGGAGGTCCTGGTTTCTAGCTTTGGCCTGGTCCAGCCCCAGGTGTTGCAGCCGTTTGGGAAGTGAACCAACAGATGCTGGGTCTCTCTCTCTCACTTTCTGTGTCTCTTGGCCTTTCAAATAAGTAAATAAATAAATCTTGTTTTAAAAAAATGTACCAGGTGAAAAGACAGTCCTATTTCTGAAAAGGGGTGCATAAACAATTGTACTGTTGAACTTGAAAGGTTTTAACCTGCCCAGAAATCCCAAGTACCTGACGTTTCCCTCAGTCTCCTCCTCTAATTCAACTTGTGATCTGTCATACATCGGCATTGGCGATAATAAAATTTCTTGTTCTGTGTAAAAATAAATAAATAACTAATATTTACCGAGCACTTATTGCCAGGCAGTTTTTAGCATTTTACATGCCATTCACTTAATCCCCCCATTCCATGTAATTCCCTACTTTACAAATGAGAAAATAAAGCACAAAAAGGTGAAAGAAACTTGGCTGCTGGTCCCCTGGCAAAGCAGAAGTCCCAGCTGAGAGTTGTTTTTTTTTTTTTTTCAATCCATTATGACAAACTACCTGTTGAAACGACTGGCAATCCACAGGAAAAAGGTCAGTGATGGCACTCCGTGGCCAACACTACCATGGCCGTGGCACACAGGCAGTGCCTGCCCACACGTGTCCACAGATCGGTCCTGACAGACGTGGGGCTGCAATGCCGTGGCTCTGTGACCTAACCTACGTACAGAGGGTAAGAGGGGTCCGGTTGGCAGAGGAAGAGACTGGGTCGAATTCTGTGGAACTGAGAACCAGGGGCTCTGATGTGGGAAGTGCTCACGCTAGACCTGAAAGAGCCCTACCATGGGACTATCAAATGATACTATAAACAGCCCATCTGTCTCCCAGGACGCAGACACATTGCCCCAACATCTGCACGCCTGATGGCCCCTGGGAACCCTGTTTTAAAATGTTTCTGTTGTATGGATCACAAGCAACTTATCTGTGTAATCCAGAGTGAGAAAGGTCTTTGTAAGGAAGGGACATTAAGCTCAGATGTTATGATGGAAAAGGAGGATCATTTCCACTACATAGAAATTTAAAATTTATGTATGGGACAAATGAAGAGGCAAATGAATTTTCACACAAGCTTCAATGACAGAAAAAAGGGCTGCTTTCTGTAACACATTGAAGAAGTTTTAAAAAAAACTAGACAAAATAAAACAAACCAAAACAAGAATTCAACAGAGGACACAAACAGGAAAATCAACAGAAGAGAAATATTATTTTTAAAATATGAAAAGATACTCAACCTCATAATTTTAGAAAGCAATTTAAATAAAAATGAAATATTATTACTCATCTGTTGGACAAAAATCTCCATTAATACACCATACAGAAGAAGGAAAAGAAGAGAGACACTTTGAGACTGATTGACTAATTTTTTGAAGGAAAATTAAAATTGACAATAGTAATTATAAGAGATCACATTTATTGAGTGGTTGTTTTGCTGTGTTGGATGGGCATTGGTTTTTGTTTTTCAGATATTTGAATTCATTTTCTCCTCCTAATAATCAATGAAGTAGTTCCTATTATTATCATCATGAAAAACACTAAGGCACAATGAATCATTGTGCTGAATCAGAAACTTGTTTAAGGCTCATGTTTAGAAAAAGACAGGGCCAGCATTGTGGTATAGTGGGTTAAGCTACCATCTGCAATGCCAAAATCCCATACTGGCAATGGTTCGAGTCCCAGATGCTCCACTTCTGATCCAGCTCCCTGCTAGTGTGCCTGGGAAAGCAGTGGAGGATGGCCCAAGTCTTTGTGCCCCCATACCATATGGGAAACTGGATGAAGCTCCTGGATCCTGGCATCCACCTGGCCCCGCCCTGGCTGTTGCAGCCATTTGGACGGAAGCTCTCTCTCTCTTTCTCTCCCCCTCCCCAACTTCTCTCTGTAACTCTGCCTTTCAAATAAATAAAATAAGCCTTTTTAAAAAGTAGAAAAAGGAGAAGCTGGGATTCAAACCCAGACAGTCTGAAAATTTCAGTTTAAAACATCACAATAACACATATACACAGTAACCACAGGTGGTGATGGATAGGTCAGTTAATTTGACTGTAGTAATCAGTACACAACATATAGGCATATTAAATCATCATGTTTTACACCTTGAATATATGTAATTTTATCTGCTAAGTATTTTAAATTAAAAATAAATAAAACAAATTTGATGATAGAAAAATTCAAAATATTTACACCTGTTATATTCATTAAGATTAGGTTCAGCTACATGACACAGAAAAGGAAATAATGATGGCTTAAACAAGTAAAAGTTCATTTTTCTCCCAACTAAATGAAATATGGAGGTGTATAGTATGCCTGCTCTTATTCTAAAAGGCCTCAGGAACCTGACTCCTTCCTACTCACCATCCAGATAGCGTGGCCTTAGGTAGCCTGTGGATTAGAGGAAGGAATGAAAAATAAGGGACAAAAGGCATACATCAGCTGTCAAATGGAGAAGGCTCTTACAGGACACTTCCTGTTACATTGCTCTGGCTGCAAGGGGGTCTGGGAAATGTAGTTTTCATTGTAGGCAGCTATATGCACAGCTAAGCATTTTATTAGCATACAAGATGAGAATAGGCACAGAGGGGACACTCAGCGGGTTCTTTATTTCATCCTGACACTTCTAGAAAAACTTTCTTTATATCTCTAGAAAAATTTCTAACCAATTAAGATACACTTGTGCAAAAACATAGTACACTAGTACCAAAGGTCAAAATTACAACAATTTAAAGATCTTAATTGGCTTAATTTTCCACTCTAGAATCAAGCCACACTTTATTCCAAAAAATAACATGAGGGTTCTGATGACCCAAGCAAAAGAAGTTGGTTTTATAGATCGAGAAGGGCTTGAAAAAGGCAGAAACCAAAAACAAAAGCACATTGGTCATTTCAGAGTTACTTTCCTTGGAAGTCAGGAGCAGAGGGACAGAACAATAAGAAGATATCTGACTGGGTAACATCCGTTTACTTCAGATTACTTTTCCTTGTAGGGATTGAGGCAGAGGAAACCTCATCACAGGCCAGCTAACACCGGCCTGTTTGCACAGCTTGGCTGTTTCTTCCCTGATCCTGATTTCTTGGAAGTTCAGATAAACAGCTTTGTTTCAGCTTGCAACACAGAACTTTAGCATGAGTGACTACAACTTTGGCTCTCACCCTGGTCTCTGCAGAAGCTTGGTCCACAACAATGGCCTTCTGTGATTTTTATTTAACACTGGGTGTCCTTCATTTTCCCTTCCAAATGTGGTTTTAAATCTGTTCTTCTTACTTACTGACCTTCATGGATTGCATCACGTGGGCCTCCTCTTGTCTTCAACAGCTGGAGAGAACCAGAGAGCAAGAGGAGACAGGGGAAGCTATTTGTTCCTCCTGCTCCTACTCTGATGGCTGCAGTTTGGGTAGCAGCTGCACTGCCCAGCCAACAGCCAGCCATAGCTCCTGAGGTGGATTGTGGCCTGTCTACCATGGCAATGGTCTTCCTGGCTTCTAGTTACACTGCTCCTTTCCCTTGTCCCTTCATGCCTAGTAGTCGTACAAGCTTCTCCCTTGTTGCCAGTTCCTGAGTGCTTAACTGTGCATTGTTAGTTCCATTAGTTTGGTTAGCAGCTGTGCAAACAGTCCCTCCATTATTAAATTCTTCAGTTAAGCTTCAGATGTGCCACTTGCTTTTGCTGATCACTGGCTGACACATGTATGTACAGGAATTTCCATCACAGCACTACTAGAAATAGCAATAGACTAAAAAGATACATATCCATCAACAGAGGACTTGATTAAATAACCATCATGCAGTTATAGTAGGAATGCCAAGTAGGAATTTAAACACATCTCATTGTACTATATACTTAAAAATTTAAGAGGGTAGATTTCCTGTTGTATGTTCTCACCATAATAAAGTAATAATAATGTCTCTGAGCTAAATATAGAGAGCTCTTGATGATAGGATGCGACCAATTATGTTTAAAAATATGGAAAAAGATAGATATTAGGGACCAGTGCTATGGCATAGCTGGTTAAACTGCTGCTGGCATACCAGTTAGAGTCCTAGCTGTTCTACTTCTGATCCACCTCCCTGCTAAGGCACCTGAGAAAGCAGAAAATGATGACCAAAGTGCTTAGGCCTTGCCACCCAGATGGAGCTCTCAGCTTCTGGTTTTGGCCATATCCAGCCCTGGTTATTGTGGCCATTTGGGGAGTGAACCAACAGATGGAAGATTCTCTCTCTCTCTCTCTCTCTCTCTCTCTCTTTCTCTTTCTCTCTCCCCCCATAATTCTGCCTTTCAAATAAGCAATAAATAAATATGTTTTAAATATATATATTAGATTTAGCCAGATTTGTGTGTGTGTCTGTGTATGATAATTTTCAGAGCCAGCTGCAGCTTGTGATGCTGACATCCCATATCAGAGTGCCAGTTCAAGTCCCAGCTGCTCTGCTTCCAATCCATCTCCCTACTAATGGACCTGGGAAAACAGTAGAGGATTACACAAGTATTTGGGCCCTACCACCCACGTGGGATACCTCAATGGAGCTCAGAGCTCCTGGCTTTGGCCTGGCTTAGTCTTTTGGGGAATGAACCAATGGCTGAAAGCTCTCTCTCTCACTCTCACTCTCCCTGTCCCTTTCTGTCTGTCTTTCCCTCTCTGTATCACTCTATATTTTCAAATAAATAAAATAGATCCTTAAAAACAATAAAAGTTACAATTTCTATTTTGATACTTAGAGGTTAGGGGAGAAAGATTAGAGACTTATAAAAGTGGTTACCTCTCGGGAAGAAAAATGGAGGGCCAGAGCAGGACAGAGGTTTACTATCATTAAGTACCTTTTTATAAAGTATGAACTGTTACTGTGCATATGTTACCATAAAAAACCAATTAGGGGAAAATACCATTTTCTTTTGGATTCTTATAGGGAAGCATACTAAAAAGATATTAGTGTTCCTTTTAGTTTTTGCCACTCCAATTGGGATTCTCACTTCTCTTCCACACCCTCCGACTTCAGATGCCCTCTCCTCCCATTCAAGGTTCAAGGTCACACTGTATGCCTATGGTCACACTATGCCATCTACCGAAGGGCAACACCTCACCCCTAGGGACCCTGCGGTGTTTGCTGTGGCTCTCCTGATGTGTGTGGGCAGCCTGCAGTAGTTCAGGGCCCTGCTAAAGGAGAGACATGGGGGGCCTTTATAGGATGGAGGGGGAAGCAAGGCAAAGAAGGCACTTGATTCATTGAAGTGGAGCAGTAGTCTTATCTGGATCATCCCAAGTCTCTCTAGTTTCTTAGTGAGTGTTCTGTGGGCTGCTTGTGGTTTGCCAAGCTTGTGTTTCCTTCTCTAGACTCTGTTTCCACTGAGGTGGGTTTCAGTTTGCTTATGGAGGAACTCAAGGGCACTGGAGCCATCTCAGTCTAACAGCTTCCCAAACAGTTACTTTAACACTAAGGTCTAGCCTCTTAGTAAATCATGCTATTTTCAGGTATCTGCAAAAGGATCTTACGCTCAGCTTATAGGGTTTTGGAATACAGTGACTTCCCCTAGGATTGAACAAAAGAATTCTCTGGTTGACTCAAAAGCTCTGATTTTTCTGTGGGTTGAATTCAAAAGCACCAGGGTTCTAGACTGAGACTTTCATCAATGTATCCCATTCCTTTGTACATTCAACCTGCATTTACTGATTCAACCTCCATTTATAAAGCACTTGCTCTGGTCTAGTACTAGAGAAAGAGCTGGAAATTAGGAAAATGAATGATCTCTTATCCCCAGAGAGATCATGTCCTATGGAGGCAATAAAAATGTAAGAGGTGTCACTGGCAGTGAATACAGATAGAGTCAGGGGAATTGATGGGTGACTGGAAGGACTTCCTGAGAGATGGAAATGGTGGTGGTAACCAAAAGTAAACAGGGGTACCCTAGGCAGACAAATGAAACAGAAAAGCATTAGAAACTGTCAACAGAGGATTGGGGGTAGGCGTTCAGCTGGGTAAGACACCCACATTCCATACTGCAGTGCTTGGGCTTGGTGCCCAGCTCCAACTCTTGATTCCAGCTTCCTGCCAATGCAGTTCCAACTCAAGACTGAGTTCCTGCCATCCACGTGGGACTGACTTCCCAGCTCCCAGATCCAGCCTGGCCCAGCACTAGCTGTTATGGGCATTTGGGGACTAAGCTATTGGATGGGAGCTCTGGCTGGCTGGCTGGCAGGCTGTCTCTGTCTCTCTGCGTCTCAAATAAAATTTAAAATTTGTCTGAAGTTTATGGGAAAATGTAATGAAAATACAAGTTTATTTAAAATAAAATAGAATGTAACTAGAAACAGGACAGCTAAGGTAACTTAAGACTCTTGATGGATGATCAAACTGGAGAGAGTCAATCTGTAAACAGTCATTACCATCATCACCATCCTGGAGAGAATCCAAAGGGAAAAGTGGAGGAATGCATTAAGAGTACCTATTACAGCCATTATTGCTGAAAGTAAAAGAAACAACAGCTGAATGTCTGATTATTGCTTTAGGCATTAAACTGGACCCATGTGAAGATTTTGCATTGAAATATTCTGATACTTATGGCAGAATATTGTTCCTATGGAACAACAGAGCACACCAGGGAACTTACCAATAGTTTCTTCCGCCAGAGTTGAGAGGTGTGGTGCATCACCAGGGAGTGAGTCTGCAGAGGTGAGCACAGAGGCTGTATGGCAAAGGTCTCTCCTGTCCTGCTGGGACACCTTGTTTTGGACTGGCAGTGATGTAATCCATTGTGCATGTGAGAAAGATCCCACTAGAGGCGGTATGCAGGCGAGGCTAATTATGAGACCATTGTACTGACCCTAGCAAAGAGAGAGAGGCACGTACAAAATGTTAACACCACAAAAACAAAAAAACGAATCACTGTTGACTGATGGGGGTGAAGGAACAAGAGGAATCCAAGAAACCTCTCACATTACTGATCACTAAACAGGCAGGGGTGCCATAGAGTAGGATAAAGAATAAAGGAGAAAAAACCCTGGGGAAAATGTGTTCAGTTTGAAGTTACTGGCCAGATGGACTCAACTTCATGTTTTTGCTTAAACCGTCTTCCTGTTCTCCATCTCTCTACCCTCTCTCCCAATTCTTGACCCTTCTGTCTCCTTCCTTAAGGGGAAGCTCAAGCAACACACCATCCAGAAATTCCCTGATGACAATACCTACCCCTTCCCACGAAGATTGAAGCAGGTGATTTTTCCCTCCCATGGATCTTGTAATGCTCTGGGCATGTTCCTATCATTACACAATAGTACACACTGAATTACAATTCAGTTATAGGTTGACCTCTCCCTACATGATTTTAAGCTCCTTGTAGATGGAGTTCACATCTTGTGCGTTTCTACTATTCCCAACATATAGCATGGTCTACTGGGATGTAGTTCACACTCAGTGGTGGTGGAATGAGTGTGTTGAATGGGAAAAATACAATTCTTTCTCTTTAGGTAGGGGTGCTGGAGGGGGTTGAAGGTTAGGACTTGGGTGAGAATTTGAAGTTTTCTATAGTATAAGTTCTTTCTTTGCACTAAGAGTCATCTTCTAAAAAAAAAAAAAAGATGAGAGAAGTACGTTAAAGGAAGTGACGAAGGTTTGGAATAGCTGCTGTGGTGAGTGGAAATAGATGTCCAGAACTATTTAAGAGATGCAGAGGCAGAGAGAGAGAGAGATAGAGAGAGAGATCTTTGATCTGCCGGTTCACTCCCCAAATGGCCACCAGCAGCTGGAGCTGGGCCAATCCAAAGCCAGGAGCCAGGAGCTTCTTCAGGTCTCCCATGTGAATGCAGGGGTCCAAGCACTCAGGCTATCTCCCTTTGCTTTCCCAGGCCATGAGCAGAGAGCTGGATCAGAAGTGGAGCAGCCAAGTCTTGAACAAGGGTCCTTATGGGATGCCAGCACTGCAGGTGGCAGCTTTACCTGCTACATCACAGAGCTGGCCCCCAAGAGGTTTATTTTGATCCACAGTTTTGAAGGTTCACAGTGCAAGGTCAGGCAGGCCCTTGTGGCTTGCTCTCTGATGACAGTGTTCCTACTGGCAGAATCCCAATGTAGCACAGACATCACAAGGCAAGAGATGAGGATTGTGAATGTCTGTGTGTCTCGTTATAAAGCTGTCAGGATTCAATCACAGGGCTCCACCTTAACAACCAAATCCAATCTAATCACTTCCGAAAGGCCCCACCTCTAAACACCATAACTAGAGCAAGCTTCTACCCTCTTATTACCATTAACATAAGACTTTAGGGATTAAACCTGTATGAACTGGGGAGTATAGGTAGGCAAAGCAATGCAGTTAAGTTCTGAGACACCTGGGCTGTTGCTGCTCTTTGGAGAGACTAGGCTGGAAGTCTGAGATTCCAGAGTCAAATCTCTTCTTCCAAGTCATGACAGAGCCTAGAATGCAGCCATGGAAATAGGTTACTAAAGGGAACCAGGGCTTAAGGTTGGGGGATCAGAGAAGTTAGAAAACTGTGAAGTTGCCTTGTTGGACCCAGTGCGCTAGGATTCTGAAGTTGCTTACAATAGAGGAAAAGTGTGAACAGGGTTCCAGAGAGTTAACAGAATGATGGGGTGTTGTTGCTCAGGAGCTGGGTAGACAGAGTGAGGAGGATGCAGGCAGGCATTTCAAGGGAGAGTAGAAGGGGTTTTTGCCTGAGAGTAGGGAGGTAATGACCCAGTGGTGTTAAGGGGGAGCCTACAGAATACTGTCCAGTCTCTCCCCTAACTCCAAAGGAACTTTTCCCTACCAGAGCAAGCTCTCAAACTATTGAGGTTCTATGGTCTTAAATCTTTGCTCTTTGTTCTGATATTTTGATTCTACTTTCTGAGATGACTCTAAATTTGAGTCCTAAACCTTGAGATCTTGTTTTTTTTTTCTTTTAAGATTTACTTATTAAAAGGCAGAGATACAGAGAGACAGAAAGAGAGACCATCCATCTGCTGATTCACTCACAAAACGGTCCCAACACCAACAGCTGGGGCTGAGCCAGGCTGAAGCCAGGAGCCTAGAATTCTACTGGGGTTTCCTATGTGAGTGTAAGGACCCAAGGACCTAGGCCATCCTCTGAATGCTTTCCCAGGCACATTAGCATGGGACTGGATTGGAAGTGGAGCAGCCGGGACTCAAACAAGTGTCCATGTGGGATGTCAGTGTTGCAGGCTGTGGCTTAAACCACCAAGACACAACACTAACATGAGCTCTGGTTTTCACAGGCATTGTACTCTCCATCTCTTGATATCCATGACAGGTTGCTAGAATCTCTGCCAAACACAGCACACACACACACACCTCCATGACTATGTACACTGGTTTTCTATAGCTATGTAACAATTTACCACAAATTTAGTGGCTTAAAACAACATCCACTTATTAACACCACTCTTCACAAATCTAGGTTGTTCTCTCCTTAGAGCCTCCTAGGCAGAAGTCAAGGTGTCGGCAGGTTGGTTTTTTATTGAAGGCTCCCAGGGAAATGTACTTCCAAGCACATTCAGGTTTGGTTGAATTCAGTCCCTGAGGTCTTCATTTCCTGGCTGGCGATCACTCACAGGCTCGCCCACACATCACAGGTAGCAGCAAGATTCCTCATGGAGAACCTACTCCCTCCCCAGCGCAAATCTCTCTGACTTCCTTCACTGTCTCCATCCAGAGAAGCTCCCTACTTTTAAATGGGCCCATCTGATGAAATTAGGCCCACCCAGATCATTGCTGTATTTTAAGGTCAACTGTGCCATAAGACGATATAACCACAGGAGTTCTATCTCTTTGTAGTCACATGTTCTAGAATTAAGAGTGTGGAACCTTGGGGGCTAAGTTTAGAAATCTGCCTACCACATTGTGTTTGGCCAGCAAAAAATAGCATGACTGTTGTTAGATACATCTTTCATCTGTGTTAGTAGAGTATCCCCAGAAAAACAGAACCAACAATGGATGCATATCTTTATGGAAAGAGATTCATTGTTTAAGGGATTGGCTCCTATGATTATGGAGGCTCCAGCAAGCTAGAGCCCTCAGCTGATGTTTCAAGTCAAGTGCAAAAGCAGGGGCGCCGGCACCACGGGTCACTAGGCTAATCCTCTGCCTTGCAGCGCCGGCACACCGGGTTCTAGTCCCGGTCGGGGCGCCGGATTCTGTCCTGGTTGCCCCTCTTCCAGGCCAGCTCTCTGCTGTGGCCAGGGAGTGCAGTGGAGGATGGCCCAAGTGCTTGGGCCCTGCACCCCCTGGGAAACCAGGATAAGTACCTGGCTCCTGCCTTCAGATCAGCACGGTGCACTGGCTGCAGCGCACCAGCCGCAGCGGCCATTGGAGGGTGAACCACCGGCAAAGGAAGACCTTTCTCTCTGTCTCTCTCTCTCACTGTCCACTCTGCCTGTCAAAAAAAAAAAAAAAAAAAAAAAAAAAAAAAAAAAAAAAGCAGGGGCAATCCATATCCCTGTCCGCAGGAGTCATTTTGTTCCATGTTGAGGACAACACTTGATGGAATGAGCTCCACTCACAGGAGGGAGGACAATGGCTTTACTGTCTACCAGTTAAAATGTTAATCTCAGGGCCAGCATTGTGGCACAGCAAGTAAAGCTGTCACTTGCATCTCAAGCATCTCGTATCAGTGCTTGCTTCTGTACTGATTGCTCTGCTTCTGATCCAGCTTCTTGCTAACTCTCCTGGCAAAGCAGTGGAAGATGGCCCAGGTGCTTGGGGCCCCCGCCACCCTTGTGAGAGACCTGGATAGGGTTCCTGGCTCCTGGCTTTTGTGGGCATTTGGTGAGTGAACTAATGGATGGATGAGAAATCTCTCTCTCTCCTACTCACTGTGTGTGTGTATATGTGTGCCCTTCTCTCTGTTTTTCAAATAAATAAACCTTTAAAATACATAAAATGTTAATCACATCCAAAAACACTTTCATAGGAACACCCAGAATAATGTTTGATGAGTATTTGAGCACATAAAATTAACCATCACACTTTCAAATCTCATGCAAGTCGCACTGATTTGCTGAGCCTAAGTCCTGCCTATAGTGCCAGCTAGCAAGGAGTCAGGTAGTTCAGGAAGAAGCATTGAACAATGTTTTTCAAACATGCTGACCCACCTCACTATAAGAACACATTTATTTCACTGAACCCAGCCTAAGAACACACATAAAATACAAATATATGAGATCAAATTTTCATGAAACATTAGTTGCCCTAAGTGTGATGTACTCTGAAAATTTCTGTATGATTTTTATTTTTCAAAGATTTTCTCCAGCATTATGGAGGTATGATTAACAAATGGGAATCAGATATAGTTAAGGTATATAAGTTGATGCTTTGATTTGTAGATGCATTGTGGAATTGGTTCTATTTCATTTTAAACCATGCTGATCCTGATTCACTAAGTGGTTTCATGGAATTCAAAACACATGGAATCCTAGTGGACAGGTTTTTAGAATAAACCTTTTGTATCCATTACAAATGACCTTTGAAATGCAATTTTTCTTCAAATACATATCATACAATGTCTAGAAAATAACCACTGTCCAGCTGAATTGAATATAGACAATGGGCTTTCAATTCAATCTAGGGACAAACTGAGAAAAGTCTGAACCCTTTCACAGGGTAGGTTCATAACTAACCAATAAAATAAAAAACAAGAATCAAGTTTCATAACTACCCAATAAAATAAAAAATGCTATCAGGAGATGCCTTTTTTGCCACCTCCAATTCCTCACTCATGGAAAGGTTAAATTTGCAAACCCACTGAAATATATGGTGGGGGGAAGGGGATATGACTACCAAGGGGGTGTTCACATGCAAAGTACAGACATGATTAAATATTATAAATAGCTGTTGACGTGTAGAAAAATGGTCGGCTTCTGAGCTATTTACAATAGGTACTTCACAACTGGCTTTGATTACCATGCCAGTGCTTAAGGCACAATTCAGAGAATGTTGTTATTGAGACACTCCTGCTCTTTCAACAACTGCCAGAGTTTCATATTTGCTACACCACACCCTCCCCAACACACACATACACACAGGGCTTCCTTAGATGGTAAGCTGTCTCTGTGAGGGACAAAAGTCCCTAGTAAGGAATTCAGTTTTCCTTCACTCCTTCTCTCCCAGAAATAAACACTGCTGTGAAATTCTCTGTATGGAAGTATGTTCTAATTTCTTGGGTTAAAATACCTGGAAGTAGATTAGGTCATGTGCCAGGAGAATGCTTCACATTTTCATTTTTTAAAAAAGTTTTATTTATTTGGGTAACTAGTTGTTGTAAAAGCAGTGTTACAGAGAGAGAGGGATCTTCCATCCAGTGGTTCACTCCCCCAAACAACTGCAATGAACAGCTGGGGCCAAGCCAGGCTAAAGCTGGGAGCCTGGAACTCTATCTGGCTCTCCCACATGGGTGTTAGAGGCCCAATTACTTGGACAATCTTCCGCTGCTTTCTCATGCACTTTAGCAGGGAACTAGATCAGAAGTAGAGCAGTAGGAATACAGGCTACACTCATGGGATACTGGCAACATGGACAGCCCTCTGCACCACAACACTGGCCCCAAATACTTGAAGTTTTTTAAAAACTGCCAAACAGCTTTTCCAAATTGAGCATTCCATTTTTACATTCCATCAACAATGTGCCTTTTAATTTAGGCATTCTGACAGGTGTATAGTGTTATCTCGTAGTTGTTATTCACATTTCTCCTAATGTCTTACAATGTTCAACAACTTCTCCTGCACTTATTTGGCACCCATGCATGCATTTTCTTTGCTAATGTGTCTGTTACAATATGTTGCCCATTTTTTACTGGACAATCTTCACAACATCGAGTCTTGGGAGTTCTTTATATATTCTGGATCCAAATCCTGAGTCACATATGTCATTTGCAAACATATTCTTCCAGTCTGTGCCTTGGTATCTTATATTCATAAGTCTTTCAAGAGGCAAAACATCTTATTTTCATGAAGTTTAATTTTTCTTTTAATAAATCTTGCTTCTGCTGCTGTTACTAAGAAATCTTTGTCTAACTCAGTCACAGGGATTTTTTTCTTTAAAAACATTCTTCTACTATATTCCAGATTGCATTGGTTCTGATGAGAAATCCACCTTCATTTGCATCTTTTCTTCTAACTTAATAATTCCTCTTTATACCTAAATTTATGATTATTGTATGTCTTGGTGTACTCTTCTTCATGCTTTCCTGTGGTTAGAGTTCATTGAGATTTGATCTATGAATTTTTTTCATCAGCTTTAAAAAATTCATGTTTGTTATGTATTCAATTATTTTTCCTGCCTACTTCATCTCCTTTGGGGGGATCGAAGTCTTCTCTGTGTACGTCTATTTACAAGTTTTTCATTGCTATGTCTTCAACTTTACTAATCTTTTCTTTTGAAGTGTCTAATCTCTTGTTAATCCCATTCAGAAGTCTTTGTATCTTTCACTTTAGTTATTCTAGTTTTTATCTTTACAATTTTTGTTGTTGAAAGGCAGTGGGGGGGTGGAGATGGAGAATGGCCACAACAGCCAGGGCTAGGTCATGCCAAAGCCAGGAGCCAGGAACTCAATCTGGATCTCTCAGGTGGGCAGCCGACACAACTACTTGAGCCATCACTTGCTGTTTCCCTAGATGCTCATTAGCAAGAAGCTGGAATTGGGAGTCTGGAGATACTAAGACTTGCACCTAGTAGATACTCCACTATGGGATCCGGCTATCCCAAGCAGCATCTTAATGGCCGCACCAAAGTCTGTTACTTGTGTGTCTCTATTGAACACATTCAATCAGCAGCACTCTAACTTCTTGAACATATGGAATGCGACTATAATAACTATTGCTTTACTGTTCATATCTACTCATTCTATTGTCTGTATAATTTCTGGGTCAGTTTCAATGGTTTCCCCACTTATTATATTGTATTTCTATTTTCCTATTTCTCTGCATGCCTGATTAGATTGGGGGCCAAAATTGTCAATTTCATCTTGTAGGGTGGAAGATATTTTCCCATTCCTATGAATTTTTTTTATTTTCATTCAGGAACAAAGTAAAGTTACTTGAAAATAGTCTGATCTTTTTAGGTCTTGCTTTTAAGTTTTGGGGCAAGGCTGGAACAGCATTTAGTAGAAGGCTAGTTCATCCCACTATAGAAGCAAGAGTCTCCTTAGTGTTCTACCAAATGATACATGAATTATAAAGTTAGGGAATAGACCCTAATTATTGTCCCCTGTAATCTTTTGGATGTCTCATCCCCTGGTTTCAGAGAGTTTCCCTGCAAACACACGCTGTGAATCTAGCAGCCTCCCTGAACTACTGATTCCATTACCACAATTCAGGAAATCTCTGAGGATCTGCTCTCTTCATTATGACCTGAAAACCTGTGCAGTCAGTAAGCTAAGACAACTGAAGGGATCGCTCCATTTCCTGTCTCTCAGAGACCATTGTCCCTCCATCAACTGAAATTTGATGCATTGATGTATTGAGAACAGTTGTATCATATATATTTTGTCTAAATTTTTTAGTTTCCAGCAGGAACATAAATCTGGTCCCTTTTATTATTTTTTGGCTGCAGGTAGAAGTGTTTAACTCTAAATTATGTTTTAGTGTTGAGTTTTATTTTTCTAGTTTTGTTTTTATGATTTTTTTTCTCCTTAGATGGTAGATTTTATGTGGCCATATGGGGAATGGTAATTGCTAGACATGGGGAGAAATTAGAGGGAATGAGTTGACAGATGGGAAATATGGTTGAAAAGAAAAAAATAGGGAAAGAATTTGGGAAGGCAGTGGAATGAGAACAGTCAGATTCCGTGCAAAGGAGCTGACGGAAATCATGAATGCCATTTGAAGTCCCACTTTTCACTTTTCACAGGCCTGACATGTGGCACAGAAGAATTTAAGCTCTCCTCTTCAAATTCCATCTGTCAGTGAGCTTCACTGGTTGTTACTGGCCCTCCCAGCAGACCAGAATGACAAAGTTCAGGAATTTGTCATCTCTGTCTCTTAGAGAGAAAAACACCAAAACCACTGCTTACATGACAAACAGAAATCCATCCAGGAAATACTGCCTTGGTAAGAACTAGCAGTCTTAAGTATATCACCCTCCAGGTATATGACCTGAGGAAGACCATTTAGTCCCTCTTAGCTGTTATGATATGGATAAAAGTAGCTATCAATTATTGAGCACTTCTTCTGTGTTGTCAAGTACTGCATTAAGGCTTTTGCTCATATTGGCATTCAATCTGTATAAACCTCATTAGGATCTCCACTTTATAGATGAGGAGTGAGACTCAAAGAGGATAAGTAACTTTTCTAGGAGCACATACAACACAAATTATTTCATTAAAGCAGAGTTGGTACCCACCCAACCAAATGAAGGGTTTGAAGGGTCAGGGATGGAACGTTATGATTTGGATAATAGTGTGGGTGTCCCCCAAAAGTCCTATGAATTGTGGGCTTGCTCATCAAAGTCTTATGTGAATGGTTAATTAATATTCATTGTCAATGGATTAAGGATTGAGATGCTAAAACTTGATCCAGTTATAGAATCTAGGTTATGTCCATCTCACAATACAAAATGCATTCATCCCATCCCTCAAAGTCCTAAAGTCAAGTCCCAAAGCTCCAGCATTGGTCAAAAATCCAAAGTCTCATCTGAGACTCAAGGCAAACTCTCTCGGCTATGAACCTTGGGTCGCTAAAGGCATGCTTTCAGGAGAGAATTCTCACAAGGGGACTTGGTATACAGGCCTGGGCCGGGCCTAGCCATTCTTTCTCTCTGCTTCCTAACTCACCAGAAGATCCCTCCTCTGTAGGGGTTCTACTTTCCACCACCCTCATCAGACAACAGACTGGTAAGTTCACCCAATCTTAAATTGTACACCTCCAAAAATTGTGCACCAAAATAAATCTTCTTCCTTCCTAAGTAGCTCTTCTTGGTTTTTTTTTTTTTTTTTAGCTATAGTGGTGATAAACTAGCTAACACAGTGGGTATGGATGACAGAAACAGGAATCCCATATTCCTGGTCATACGCCTTGGAAAGGAGGCTTCTGTCAGCCAGAGAAGGCAGTGGAAATATCCCGAGATCTTTGTCTCTTCTTGTCATTTTCTCTTTTTTCCTCCTTTTTTTTTCTTGCCACATGAGCAGTCTCAGTTGCAGAGTGGAATAGGAACCTGAAACTCCAAGAGAAAATGCATGTTTCTAGCCAGATGAGCAAAGCAAAGATGCCCTTTGTCAATCCCTAACCACTTTTGGGCTGTTGTCTTGCCACTGTAACCTGAAGGTTATTGAGTTTAGCACAGATATGCAACAGCCAGTCAGAGTAAAAAAAAAGTACCAATTTTCTAGGTAAAGGATGAGGAATAAAGGCCTTTGAATATGAAAACTGTGAGAGGAATTCAAAAAAGGGGAGAATCAAAGAAAGGAACCCTTCAAACCTGTGTGTACCTATACAAACCCCTATATTTTCCTAAAGTATGTGTGGGGTATGGACACAAAGCAGAACAGCAAAGATCTACAGAAATGAAAAATAAAACTATTTCCAGATGACACAAATATCTACAGCAGAAAATCTAAGGAATATATAAAGTTCTCAGAACTATTAAAATAAGCTTAATAAAGAAAAGGAATTTTATTTTTAAATATTGGCAATAAACAGCTAGAAGATTAAAATTTTAAAAACAGGAGCATTTAAAATAACAAATAATGAAAAACTTAGATTTAAATCTAACAAAGCACATATAGATTTTGCATCCTAAAAACTACAGAGCTTGATGAAAGAAATCAAGAAAGACCTGAGTAAGTAGAGCGATATATCATGCTCATAGATTAAAGAGTCAATGTTGTCAAGATACTAATTCTCTCTAAATTTACCTGTACAATCAATATAATTCCAATCAAAATTCCAGAATAGGGGCCAGCACTGTGGCATAGCTGGTTAAGCTACAATTTGCAGTGCCTGCATCCCATATAGGTGCCAGTTCGAGTCCTGGCTGCTCTACTTCCAATCTAGCTCCATGTTAATGGCCTGGAAAAGCAACCCAAGAACCATGTGGGAGACCTGGAAGAAGCTCTTGGCTCCTGGCTTCAGCCTGGCCCAGCCCCGGCATCTGTGGCCATTTGGAGAGTGAAACAGTGCATGGAAGACATATCTCTCTCTCTCTGTCTCTCTCTGACTCTCTCTCTCTCTCTCTCTTTTTCCCTCTCTCTGTCTTTCTGTCTCTGTGTATATAACTCTGCATTTCAAATAAGTAAATCTTTTCTTAAAAGTTCATTAACAGGGACCGGAGCTGTGGCGTAGTGGGTAAAGCCGCCTACTGCAGTGCCAGCATCTCATATGGGCACCGGTTCAAGTCCTGGCTGCTCCGCTTCTGATCCAGCTCTCTGCTATGGCCTGGGAAGGCAGGAGAGAATGGCCCAAGTCCTTGTGCCCCTGAACCTATGTGGGGGTCCCAGGGGAGGCTCCTGGTTCCTGGCTTCAGATTGGCGCAGCTCTGGCCATTTCAGCCAACTGGGGAGTGAACCAGCAGATGGAAGACCAACCCCACCTCTGCATCTCTGTAACTCTGCCTTTCAAATAAATAGATAAATCTTTAAAAAAAAAAGTTCATTAACAGTTTTGTGTAGATATCAACAATCTGATTTTAAAGTGAATATGGAAAAGCAAAGGAATTGGAATAAGCCAAAATAGTTTCGAAAAAGAACAGTTGGAGAACTCACAGTACACAATTTGAAGACATTTTACAGAACAACAATAGTCAAGACAATGTGGCACTGAAGAAAAGATATACAAAAAGGTATACACAATAATGAATCCAGAAATAGACCTTACAATACAGGAGAGCCAACCAATTCTTGACAAAGGTGCAGAATCAACTCAATGGGAGAAAAAGGAGCATCTTTTCAATAACTGTTATTGGAATAATTGGATATTTGTGGTCAAAACAAATAAACCTGGACATAAACTCACACCTGATATAAAAATTAACTCAAATGGATCACTAACATAAATGTTAACATCTAAAACTCTAAAGGTCTTTTAAAAATTGGAAGAAATCTTAGGAAATTAGTTAGATGAAGAGTTCTTAGACATGGCATGGAAAAAGATGATCTGTACAATTTTTTTCGAAAACATTACAGTGGGATTCAACAAACTTAAAAGTGTTACCCTAGCAAAGACACTCTTAAGAAGCTGAAAAGGCAAGCCATAAACCTGAAGGAAATATTTGTAGATCACATTTCTGATGAAGGTCTGCATGCAGAATGTATTAAGAGCTCTGTAAACTCTACAGCAAAAATGGGCAAGATGAAATGAGCATTTGGCACAGTGGTGAATATGCTACTTGGAACTCCGTAACCCATACTGGAGTGCCTGGCCCCACCGTTTCTGATCCAGATTGCTCCTAATGTGCACCTGGGGAAGCAACAGAGGGTGGCTCAGGTACCTGCGTCCCTGCCATCCATGTGGGAGACCTGAATGGAGATCTGAGCTCTTGACTTCAGCCCAGGCTGTTTCAGGTATTTGGGGAGTGAACCAGCAAATGAAAGATCTCTCTCTCTCTCTCTCTCTCTCTCTCTCTCTCTAATGAAATGAAACAAATACATGAAAGTTGTTTTAAAAATGAAATGGGCGGGGCTGGCACCATGGCTCACTTGGTTAATCCTCCACCTGCAACGCCGGCATCCCATATGGGCACCGGCTTCGAGTCCCGGTTGCTCCTCTTCCAGTCCAGCTCTCTGCTGTGGCCTGGGAAGGCAGTGGAGGATATTCCAAGTGCTTGGGCCCTGTACCTGCATGGGAGACCAGGAGGAAGCACCTGGCTCCTGGCTTCAGATCAGTACAGCGCCGGCCATAGCAGCCATTTCGGGAGTGAACCAACAGAAGAAAGACCTTTCTGTCTGTCTCTCTCTCTCTCTGACTGTCTATAACTCTACCTGTCAAATAAAAAACAATGAAATGACAAGAGTTGAACAGCATGTCATCAAAGAAACTTTACATATGTCAAGTAAACAAATGAAATACTGTGTAACAGAATTAGCCACTAGGAAAATGCAAATCAAAACCACAAGGTTGGCTATAATCAAAGAGATAGAAAATAACAACTGTTGGAAAAAAATCGGACAACTTAGAAACACTGACACTGTTGGATGAAGTGTAACAGAGTCCAGTCTCTTTGGAAAGCAGTTTGGCACTTCCTTAAAGTGGTAAACCTGGAGTTACTTGAGTACACCTTGAAATCAGTATGCCAAGAAAGATACTATTCACAAGGACTGTATAGTGCATGAAATATTTATATGAAACATTCAGAATAAGAAAATCTACAGAGATCTAGAGTAGACCAATGGTGTGCAGAGCTGGAATGACTGTTTAATGGTTTCAGTGTGACAAAGTATGAATCAAGAGAGATGATGCTGGCATACCATATGAATGTGCTAAATACTACTAAATAACAGCTACATTTATGCTAAGAAAAATGTATCTCAATAATTTTTAAGCCTCGGCCTAGAATCCAGGATCAACCATTTTAAGCAGCACTCACAGCTTCCTTTCACCTTCTGGTCTTCTGCCCATCAGTGTAACCACTGACTAAACCCTGGTGGCTACATGACTGTCAAACCTTGTGATGACGTCCAGTTCCAGAAGTTGCTCTAAACACTTTCTGCTCATCATAGCCACAGCCAGGGCTATTTATTTTTAACAAATGGCATTCACTTAATAACAATGGATACATAGAAGCTATCAATTATCTGGTACATAGTAGGTGCTCGATGAATTAAGTGAATTAATCGATGACTGAAGTCTCCACTCTCCTTTGCTTCATTACCACCAACATCAGGGGCTGCATCCTCAGGACACTTCTCCCTGCACTAGAGAAGGGTCATCTTATACTTCTTCCCAAGCTGGTCTCTGTCACCCTCCATGGCTCCTTAATGTCTCCAGGAGCATCCAGAATTCTGAGCAGGGCACTCCTTGTCTCTCTTTCCTCTCCCAGCATCACAGGGACTGTTCACCATCTATTATCATCCCTCTCTGCTGATTCTCTTACCCTGACATAACAGATCTGTTCTTTAACATCTACCTTAACATCCTTGGAGCCTCCCCAACCCTTCAGCTTGTCATTGACTCTGACACTAACTAAGCAGTTATCAGAGACTTCTAGAAAGAGAGATTCTGTGCATTTTACACATTGAAGAAAATGCAAGGTAAATTAAAAGACAATTGTTTATTCACTCCTTTCCCTTGTGAGTAGAGAGTAGAGTATTCTAGAGAAGAGCTGGCATTTGTAGCTCAACAGATTGAATGCAGAAGCAAATGTGGGAATTCCTGCAGGGAACTGAATCGGAAGTGGAGAAGCCTGGACTGAAACAGCACTCATATGGGATACTGGCATCAAAGGTGGTGACTTAAATCTGCTAAGCCATAATGTCAGTTTGTCAGTTCCTGATTTAAATATTTAAATTTTACCACAATAAAAAAATTAAATTTCCAATAAATATCAGTAGATATGATGTATTTAAACAAAAGCTCTTTTTTTTTTTAAAGAAAAGTGCTACTCATTTTTTTTTTATTTATTTGACAGGTAGAGATAGAGAGAGAGAGAGAGACAGAGACAAAGGTCTTCCTTCCGTTGGTTCACTCCCCAAATGGCTGCTATGGCTGGCGCTGTGCTGATCTGAAGCCAGGAGCCAGGTGCTTCTTCCTGGTCTCCCATGTGGGTACAGGGACCCAAGCACTTGGGCCATCCTCCACTGCCCTCCTGGGCCACAGCAGAGAGCTGGACTGGAAGAGGAGCAACCAGGAGTAGAAGCCGGTGCCCATATGGGATGCTGGCATTGCAGGTGGAGGATTAACCAAGTGAGCCACGGCTCTGGCCCTAAACAAAAGTTCTTTAGGGTCCTCAGTAATTCATGTAAAGGGATCCTAAGATCAAACTCTTTGAGAACATGCACATTCCAGGATTGCTAAGCACAGCTGAGCTGGCTTGAGGCTGGATATATAGCAGATTTGTAATGGTAACTCAGTTTTCTTCTACAGCATTTACTGGCCTTGGAGTAGCAGGAGGAACAAAGACCATGTATTGTTGGGTCGATTCAGGGCTGAGGTTTGGCAGAGCTGCTGTGGCTGGAGTAGGTCAGGTTGTCCTGTTCTTCCTGATAAGGAAGATAAGCCAGTTGCCTTAGTAAATTAATTTTTATATTTTGCAAGACATAGAGAGATTAAGATGTTTCTTAATCCTGAACTTCCTTTTCCTTCACAAATCCTCTTTGGATCATTTTAATCTGGTTAATTATACACTTTAAGTAGCCTTTCCAGCCTCTTACTGTCCATTATGTTCGGTGATATAAACAGAGACCATCTATTTGACTTCATGGTTTGATCTGCTTCTGATGAGACATTCCTGGGCCACTTTATAGCATGGAATTTTTTAAGCAGTATCATGTATCTGATCCCCCTGCCCAGGTTACACATCTCCATATAGCTTGACTAGTCAACATTTCTGGCAGAAATGGGAATGGTGATGATGACAACAGTGATGTGGATTAACTGATTTATCCAACAAATACTTTCTGAGCAGTAAGAATTACACAGACAGGCCAATGACTGAAGACACAGCATTGAACAAAAGAGGCAAAAATCCCTACCTTTTTTGGTGCTTCTATTCCAGTTGTGGAGACTAAAAAGAAAAATAAATAAGTGAAGCAGAGCTTTTGGTTGATAATGTGAATGTCGTCAGAATCAAAATAGAGTCACTTATGTCCTTAAAAAATGAAGCCAGGAGGTTGGGGCGTCCTCACTCACATGAGAGTACTTCAAAGAATGTCATGGGAAAATGAAAAGTATGAGCTAATTTTAGTGCAAAAAAATTGAAATTCATGCATAGTTTTTTTCACAGTGCACATTTGCCACATATTCTGACAAAAAATTTTTCCACCAAAAAATTTTTGCAGTAAAATAAGTTCATACATTTAATCCCATTTTTCACAAACTTCCTGAAGTTCCCTCATATTTGCCTGGTAACAGAAAATGTTGCAAACGTCTCTGCCAAAAGCACAATCTAGCAGTTAAGGATGCTTCTATGCGGATATCTCTGATAACAGCCAGTTCTAACCACAGCCTGGCAAGCAGCCTTCTTGAATTACAAATTGGCAGTCAGAGTGTCTTCTATGAAGCTCCTCCCAGCAACAGCCAGCACACACACACACACACACACACACCAATGCCTGGGATAAGTCCCTACAACCAATGAACTGCTGTTTCAGAACAACCCATGTGTATTTATCCTTCCCTCGTATCCATCACAGTATGCGTACCTCGGACTACAATCCCGACATATTCCCAAATTAATGCATTCCTTTAGGGACCACTCTCTCTGTTGTTTTTAGATTAACAATAATAATAAATTCTAGAGAGGAAAAAGGTAAATAAATCTCTGGAGGTGATACAGGAATTGGGATGTGTGTGTGTGTGTGTGTGTGTGAAAAAGCAAAACAGGGTGACTGCAGAAGGTCTAAAACGGTGTCATCTGAATGAATACCTCTGGGGGTGAAAGGGACATTGGTGACAGGACAGAAAAGTAATCCATGCAGAAAGAGCTGACAATTGCCAAAGGCAGGAGAAGGCCTAGACACTGATAGACACCAAGGAAGTCAGTGTGACCAGAACAGAGACAGAGATGAGGAAGAGGAGGGAAAGAAGGAGGGAGAGGGAGAGGGATGGGGAAGGGGGAGAAGGAGTAAGAGGAAGAGGGAGGGTGCAAATGCTGCCAGCCATACAAGGGTTCTGCAGCAACGCTCAGCCATGCAGACTCCACTCCTCACATCCCTTGCAATGAGTCTTCAGCCTGCTTTCTCCACCAAAGGCTCTATCCATTGTTGGCATTTAATGGATTCAAGAAAATGGAAGTGCAATAGGTTTAAATAAATTGTGTCATGCTGTGTAACCTTTAAAATTCATCCCTCTGCAGAACTTCATGCTTTAGGAAGATGCTCATATCAATACCGAATGGAAAAAGTGGGACTCAAAGCTACACAGCTAATTTTGTTCAAGTGCATACATGTGGGCATCCTTCTTCCTTTCCAGAAATGATACCACAATGTTAAAGTGTTTACCTCTGGGAGGCTGAATTATGAGCATTTTAAATTCTTTTATTATTTTCTAACTTTTCTACAATAAACATGTATTACTATTATATTCTGAAAATAATATTTGGAAGTGAATTAAATGATTCACTCCAGTATTGCTTCATTTTCAATAAGATATCTCAGCTCATAAATTTGTTAGGGATGCTAAAGATATTAAGGGAGATTAAAGTAGTCTAGTGCTAACACTATTAAGGTCTAGATTGCAATATGAGTATATAAAAAATTACAATTATTTGGAAGTGATTATAAATGGCCTTATGCAGTATTCTAGTTGCTTTAGAGCAGAATTAAATGAATAGATTCATCTTAGACTTCAATTACTGGGATTAGTATATTATCTTCAAAAATATTATCTTAAGTAGGTCTGTCTCAAAGATTTCATAAAAATTAAAACTCACAATGATAAATGCCACTGTAAATCTCATTATTTTTGAACCAAACATCTCCTTCAAAAAGATTATACTACTTCATATTTTAGGTGAATCACTTTAATTATCTCAGTGTATGGATTTTAGAACATATTGAAGTAATAAAGCAAAAACAGGTTTTATTTTGTATAACCTTTCGTTCTAACTTCCACAAAACTCAAAAGATACTAATAATAACATTGCCAGCATCATGGAAGCTGTCTCTTGTGATTATTCCCAATAACTGCTCCTATCTCCCTCTCCAAATTTAACGAACGTCCTAATTTTTAACACCATAGATTAGATTTGCCTCTGAGGTTTAGAACAATAATGTGAAACTGTGCATTCTCTTCTGTCTAGCTTCCTTCACTCAGTATTACGAGGCTCATCCATGCCACTTGGCACAGCAGGAACTCAGTTACTGTCATTGCTATATGCTATTCCCGTGTTATGAGTATTCCACAATGGGAGTTATCCACTCCACTGCAGACACATGAGTCAGTTCTACCCTAGAGCTGTTTATAAAGGAGGATGATATGCATATTCCTTTCCATTGTGTTTAGATAGGAGTTTACCAATGACAGCAGTTTGCTGCCTTAGTCGTATACCCTTGCTACACAGCAGAATCACCCCGGTGCCTGGGTGCCGGGTCTGCAGGTAACTGTAGTCTGAGCTGGGGTTAAGAATCACTGTGTCAAATGTTGAAATTTCCAGAACAAATGAGATGATAATCCAGCTCAGAGAATCCTCAATGAATTGCTTTCTAGAAAGACGATACTTAACGGCAACATAGGGGTGGGTATTTGGTCTGGTGGTTGTGATACCTCATTGGATACATACCCATGTCCAATATCAGAGTGCATGGATTTAGCAGCCAGCTCCAGCTCCTGACTCCAGCATCCTGCTAGTATGGACTCTGGGGTGCAACAGTGATGGCTCAAACAATTGGCTTCCCGACACCTGCCTGGGAGGACTGAGTTCCTGCCTCCCAGCTTTGGCCCTAGCACAGGCTTAACCATTACAGACTTTTCAGGGAGTAAATCAGCAGATGGGGAGTGTTCTTTCTCTCTCTGCCTCTCAAATAAATAATTTTTAAAAAATTATATTGTAGGAGGCTGGCACTGTGGCATAGAAGGTTTAGCCTCTGCTTGCAGCACAGGCATCCCATACAGACACTGGTTCAAATCCCAGCTGCTCTGATTCTAATCCAGCTCTTTGCTAATGCGCCTGGGAAAGCTGCCAAAGATGGCCCAAGTGCTTCAACTCCTACATTCATGTGGGAGAGACCCTAATGAAGCTCCTGGTTCCTGGCATTGGCCTGGCCTAGTCCCTGCCACTGTGGCCATTTGGGGAATGAACCAGCAGATGGAAGGCCTCTCTCTCTCTGTCTCTCCCTCTCTCTCTTTAACTCTGTCTTTCAAATAAATAAAACAAATCTTTAAAAATATATATTGTGCCCATTGACTTTATCTTTTCTTTGTTTATTTCAATCTCCTAACCAAAACACTACATGTATGGTTTCATGATACTATAAGTGACCCACAGGGCATTTTTAAACATTGCCCAATTTGCAAAAGGAGGTTACTTTAGATGAGTTTTAAGGATGTATGTGTCATATAGGTGTCATTTTGGAAGGAGGATGAGGCTATCAAAAACTTAGACATCATTTTGGTGACCCAGCTTCATAAATCTTGAGACTTCAAAAAGGCAAGAGTTAATTTTCCATGGTCCAGATCACAGTCTGGAATTAATAATTATTGTTGCAACTGAAAATTTGGTTGGTGTTAATTAATTCCCTGCTTTCTTAAAACTGTTTTTTGGACTCATGCCCAGGAGTTGCCTTGATGAATGTGTTTCAGAGAACAAAAAACAAAAATGGACAATCTGGCTCTAGAAAGTCCAACAAATACATGAAAGTAAAGCTCTCAAAATGGGTTTTCCTTCTAACACAGTG
Organism: Oryctolagus cuniculus; assembly: GCF_051225735.1. NCBI lineage: Eukaryota > Metazoa > Chordata > Mammalia > Lagomorpha > Leporidae > Oryctolagus > Oryctolagus cuniculus. The sequence goes on along the minus strand of NC_142869.1, from coordinate 137,326,086 downwards.
TCCAGTTAGTGGCAGACAAGTAAGGACAGTGGCTGTAAACACAATTCTTCTGTCATATGTGCAGAATATATTAGAAACTTAATATTATTTACCAGTAATTGAATGTTTTCAATGTATGGTGTGAAGAGGGATATTTTTTTAAGTCTCCTCTCCTGCCTGACTTGACATGAATTCAACTCTTTGAACCAAGAAACATAATTTGAGTTTTGATCATGTGACAGGCTTTTTGCAAAACTCTGTAGGGTCTACCAACTCTACCCTTCCTTCAAGGACCTTAAACTTTTTTGAGGATGGGAGAGGTCTATTTTCACCCAAAGAAAACTAAGATTGCATAGCCAAGTATGATGCATCAGAAGCCCCAGTGAGCTGAATGATAAAAGGCTTCTCATGAACAGTAGGCATGAGCTAAATTTCAAAGAATGTCTACTGGGTAGGCAGGAAAAAGGAGGGTATTTCAGAGAAGAGTTAAGTTGCAGAAAAGAAAGGACAGATGTCCAGAGAACAAAGAGGAGGCCAATTCCCTTGTGTGATCCTTCTACAAAAGCATTGTTATTAAAAGTCTGTGACTTCAATCACAGGAAAAACAAAAGTTTCATATGCCTGAGTGAAAAGACCTTGATGACAACAAAGGATTAGAAACAATCTACGAAGCAGTCAAGACAGTAGCAACTAAGTGATTGGGTAGAAACAAAATGATCAAGAAAGCAAAAACTCTAAGCCAAATTCTCTAGATATATGAGTTAATACCAAAAATAACAGCAACTGAGATCCATGATCAGCTTGAGATCATTCTACAATGCCATGTTGAAAAAGAACTCTTCCCAGCTGGTTAAACAGGAAACCTGGAACTCATCCTCTATCCTATCCTCATCAACCAGCCATCAGCAAGTACTCTCAGCCCTGCCTCCATTTCAGTCTGTCCACCGCCACCCTAGGCCAAGTCAGCTGACCCCTTAACACCTTCCAACTAAATTCCTTGCTTCAATGTATTCCTAACCCTAATCCATTCCTTACACAGCAGCTAACGTCATCTAAAAGTTCCAAATCTAATGAGATTATTCACCTGTGTAAACATTCCTATGGTCTTCATTATACCGGATGCCATATAGAAGCTATAACATGATATGGCCTTGGAGGATCTTGCCTTGAACCTGCTCTAATTATTTCTTTCCACATGCTTCCTTTCCTTCAGTGATTGGGACTCATTCTCTTCACCTGGTTCATCAAACCAGCACTTGCTTGGGACTGGCACAGTGACATAAAACTCTGCCTGTGATGCTGGCATCCCATATGGGTGCCATTTGAGCCCCAGCTCCTCTACTTCTAATCCACACCCCATACCTCTTTGAACTATCCCTCAATCTAAATCATGTCTCCTTGTCATGCTCCCTAGTAGCTCCTGGTCTTTTATTTCATGGAACTTACCACTATCAATAATTATGCCAGTAACCCAGGTATTTGTTTTAGGCTTTAAGTATCATTGAAAAAAAAAACATGGAAGTTATGTTTGGTCTGTTGCTGAGTGACTGAGCCTAGCAGCACCTGATACCTAAAGTGTGCAAGAAGCCAGCGCCGCAGCTCAACAGGCTAATCCTCCGCCTAGCGGTGCCAGCACACCGGATTCTAGTCCCAGTTGGGGCGCCAGATTCTGTCTCGGTTGTCCCTCTTCCAGGCCAGCTCTCTGCTGTGGCCCAGGAGTGCAGTGGAGGATGGCCCAAGTGCTTGGACCCTGTACCCCATGGGAGACCAGGATAGCACCTGGCTCCTGCCTTCGGATCAGCGCAGCACGCTGGCCTTGGCAGCCATTGGAGGGTGAACCAACGGCAAAGGAAGACCTTTCTCTTTCTCTCTCTCTCTCTCTCTCTCTCTCTCTCTCTCACTATCCACTCTGTCTGGTAAAAATAAATAAATAAATAAATAAAGTGTGCAAGAAATTCATGAAACATGAAATTCTAATACCCCTCTGTGTCCTGCACCACAATATGGATTTCAGTTCTTAATAATCCCTAACACCACATTTAGTGACTTACTTGACCAGTGATTTCTAAGTAGCTCACATTCACAGATAGAAGAAAGTGATTGCATTTTAAGTTTACACCACTGTGCATGATATTTTTATCCACAAAAGTCCCCACCTTTGAGACACAGTGACCTACAGAAATTCTGAGGAATAAATATAGAAAAGAAATCATAATATAGTGCTTACTAAGTATGATGTGCCAGGCTTTATGTGACATTTTTCATAGGCATTATCGGTAACCTTACAACCACTCTGAAGGTAGGTATTCTTGTTCCCGTATAAACTATAAACGGTATTTTAAATAATAAAGAATATCTTTCAGAAAGAAATGTTTTATGATCCCAACATTTTGGTTAGAGACACTTTATGATTTAAAAAAAAAATTGAGATCAAATTAAGAGAAGCTTCTAAATCGCATGTGTCTGATCCAAATGATAAACAACAGCGTTTGACCTACACACTTGGGAAATGTATGTGACTTCCTGGTATGTGTCACTGAGTCAGCAAATATTTAAGTTTGAGCAACAGCGATGCCAATGCCTTCGGAAACCCTCAGTGCTCTAGCAGGCACCAGACCCACAAAGACTCAAGCAGATGCAGCTGTGGCAAGAAAAGACCTCTAAGCTGACCTGGAACGAAGCAGCAGACTGAGATCTATGAAACCTTGCAAATGTGGACATTCTAAGAAACCTGGAAGGGAGCTATTGAGGGGCAGAAAAACAAAATTATGAGTCCTTCTGGGAAATCCTGACCTGGAGTATACAATGAAACCTCTTTTTTTATGACCCTTAAATTCAAGTTATAAGCACCACAGGTTATTTGAGAGAAAAATTCCTCGTTCCTATTAGAGGAAAGATCTTCCACCAAGAACAAGAAAAAGAGAAAGACTCTCTCTCTCTCTCTCTCTCTCTCTCTCTCTCTCTCTGGGTGTTTTATGTACTTATTACAAGTAATGACTCTCTGAAGCTGGAATTATTTCTCATTTACAAATGAGCAAACCATGGTCCAGACAGTTAACTAATTGACCCACCATCAACCCAACTTGTAATAGGGCTTGAGACCTGCACTGCAACTTTTTGGCCTCAGACACAAACCACCTTGCCTGGTAGTCAACTGCTAAGGCTAAAGGAAGCTCAGAAGATTCATCATGCGATGGGAAAAACTACAGAGTCACAGCTTCTGAGTTTGAAAGGTGTGTGATTTGGGCATCATGTCATATTCCTCTACCATGCCCAATACCCCACAATGATTCAGTGTGTTTGCAGAATGATGGACATATGGGTAGGTGGGTGACCTCAGATGGATGCATTTATTGAAGGACAATTTCTCTGAATCTACACAACTGCGTGTTATTGTGCTTCCTTCCTCTAGACAAATTTGGGCAGGTATAATGGAAAATGGGATTTTTAGCCATTTGTCATGGATTTTTCAAGCCGCTTCTGGGAAGTTAAATATATGTTTAAGTTATGAAGGCATTTTCTGTGAAGACATTTCCCCATGCATCTCACTACTTTCACCTAAGACAGTGAAGTGCACCTTATTTGCAGCTGCTTCCGTCTCCTGGATGTACAGAGTACTGCACCTCTTTATTTTAAATGTTCAACTTACATGCCGGTCTCATTCCTAATTTTGCAAAGTCCCATATCTTGCATTAGGTCTGGGAAGACACCTGTAGTTTCTCTTTAACTCAGTATCACAGATCAAAACCCCCGCCAGGCTACCTAACCAATTCCAAAGGTATCTAAAGTGGACTTCGCATGTGAGTCACCTTTGTGGTCCAAGGGACCTTTGATGAGATTCAGCTAGCATCCTCTCCCTGGTCGCTTGCACTGCCCAACTCAGAGCAGGTAGGAAAAGCAACTGAACAGGAACTGGGGACCTAACCTTCATATCGGCCTCTGCTCCTCTGTGTTAAGCAGAACGAGGATTCTTGGAAGCAGGGCTGACATCAGTGCCATCGATCTCTCTCTGACTCCCACATGTCCTTGTCAGTCTTCTTTCTCCCAGAAGACTTTGCTTTTTCACTGAGTACTTGTGATTGAGATCTGAGATCCTGCTGTTGACCAAGGAGAACATTGTGTTTAGTCTCTGCTCTGGAGGTGCTGGAGGATGGCAGCTAACTCTCTTCTCTGCATCCTGTTTTCTAAAGAGGTTCCCAGCCATTAGTCTGAGGATGGTGTGAGTAGTAACCCTCCTTAGATGCTAAATGGAAACTGATATTTGCAAGCAACGTTGTAAGATCATCAAAGCCAGTGGGTCAAGCAATGGGAGAATCAACCACACCACTCCAATCAGCTCTAGCCTCCTCCTGCTATTTCCTGCTGGTCTCTGAGTAGGAGGAGTATATGGCCAAGGCCAAAGCCAGTGGGAGGGTGGGCATGGTCAGGAATTCCTTCACTATCAAATTCAGGGGCAGCATATGCTGAGAAGAGGTATTACCTATGCCAGGATTCTCTGTGCCTTAAAGAATGCAGGTGGAAGACATTCTTTGGAAAGGTAAATCATGTGTCAGACAACTCTGGGGGAAGGTATGAGGATAGAGTGGCTTGTGGAAAACTAAGAGGGAAATTCATCTCAGCAGATGGGAGATTTATTGAAAGCAAAAAAAAAATATATAACAGCAATGTTTTAGAGTGTGTGTGTGTGTGTTACTCTACACTTCCATTAATAATAAAAAGATTTTAGGACACCAAATAGGATCTTCCTAACCTTAAAGGCAGAGGAGAACCATATCTCAGTTTATCCCAAACAGCCAATGATCAGATTCATCTTTCTTCACCACCTTAGTGAAACAACCAATGTGGAGACGATGCTGAGCTCTGAAATGGGTTAAACAGCAGCTCCAGAAAGATACCACAAAGTTCTAATCCCCTGCACCCATGAATGTGACCTCATTTGGAAATAGGATCTTGCAGATGTGATTAAGTTAAGAATATTAACATGAGATCATCCTGGATTTAGAGTGAGCCCCAAACTCAATGACTGATGTGCTTATAAGGGAAAGAAGAGAGAGATTCCACAGGGACACTGGGGAGACCATGTGAAGGCGTAGACAGCTATTCTGGACATTGGCTCAGCAACAAGGCAGCATCAACGTCCAGGAGACATAGAACGACATTGACCAGGGAAAGGAAAGGATAAGAGCACTGCCATAGACACATTCAAAAACCTCACAGTCCCCTCAACCATACGAATGCTTTAGGGGTTGTAGTTGCTGCAGCTAATTAAATCTAAGCCATTGCTTCACTCCCATATTTTGACATTTCACCCTGCACACCTACAAGTTTCAAAAAGCTCATGGGAAACAATTAAGTTTATTTTGGTGCCAATCATGCATAGTTTTTTCATAATATATATTTTTCCATGAACTTCTTGAAGACCTCTGGTATACACACACCCCTCACACTCCAAACCCACAGCCACACAGCCACACATTCAAAGGCTGGAGGGGCCTGCAGAGGCATGGTTTGCTTTGCACACTGCTGAACTATACCTCAAGACACCTGTTCCAGGGACAGCTGTGAGGTGCAATAGGTCAAACCATGGCTTGGAGAGCTCACATCCATATTAGAGTGTCTGGGATTCATTCCTGCTTCTGATACTAATCTAGCTTCCTGCTAATGCATTTGAGAGGCAGCAGATAACAGCCCATATACTTGACTTCCTGCTACCCACATGGGAGGCCTGGATGGAGTTCCTGGTTCCTGGCTTCAGCCTGGCCCAGACTTGGCTGATGCAAGCATGGGAGAGTGAACCAGAGGATAGAAGACATCTCTCCTCACTCCCATCACTCTGCCTTTCAAATTAATTAATTTAGAAAGATATCTGTTGCTCTGTGGCTGATTCTATAAAATAAATTGTGGTGCAATGTCTAATGACCAAAAGATGACCTAAGCTATCTTTCCCAGGGTGGCCAAAAGGATCTTTTTTTTTTTTTTTTTTAAAAAAAAAAAAAAAAAAGGAAGAAAGAAAAGAGGGGCCGGCACCATGGCTCACTTGGTTAATCCTCTATCTGCAGCACCAACATCCCATATGGGCACCGGCTTCTAGTCTCAGTTGCTCCTCTTCCAGTCCAGCTCTCTGCTGTGGCCCAGGAGGGCAGTGGAGGATGGCCCAAGTTCTTGGGTCCCTGAACCTGCATGGGAGACCAGGAAGAAGCACCTGGCTCTTGGCTTCAGATCGGTGCAGTGCCAGCTGTAGCAGCCATTTGGGGGGTGAACCAACAGAGGAAGACTTTTCCCTCTGTCTCTCTCTCTCTCTCACTGTCTATAACTCTACCTGTCAAGTAAATTTAAAAAAAAAGAAAGAAAAGAAAAAAGTTAATCATGTTCCAACTGTTAGCACCCTGCAATAGATACCCATCCAGAATGCCCTGCACGAGGCCTCTGGGGTTGAAATACTTGTGATCCTTAGGGCCAGCCTGACTCAACAGCTTCTGCTCCTTCTGCCAATTCTGACGTCTGCTTTATCCCTTAATATCTTCCAGTGATTTTACCGTTCATTTTCTAAATGTACTGTGCCACATCCCTGTGATTTTTCACATGCTTTTCCTTTTGCTCCGTTTGTTTGACAATGTGGCAAACTCTGGTCAGCCTTCCCGACTCAGCTAAGACCAGAGCCTGAATTAATGTACCCTCTCCTCCCTCTCTTCCACAACTTGACACATAATTCTAGCCTGGCACATGTTGCACAGCATGAGACATCTTTCTCTTTTTTCATGTTTTACTTCCCTACTAGACTGCAGATTTTAAAAAAGTAGGCTACATATTCAGTGTGTGGTGATAAATTTTTGCTAAATGAAATCTGTGAAAGGATTCAGCCCACTGAAGCTTTTATCATCATTATATCTTTCTGACAGGGATTTTTTACATTTTCAAGTAATTCCTGATCACATATAATCTTGTTTCTTAGCCAACTGTATCAGGTTATCAGGATTTGGGGCCTGGGCATCATTATTTTTTTTCCCACACGTTCCTACCCAAGATAACCATAAACAGGCATGGTTTTCTTGCACTGGCATTGTGGTACAGTGGGTTAAAATGCTACTTGCAGGGCTGGCGCTGTGGCGCAGCAGGTTAATGCCCTGGCCTGAAGTGCTGGCATCCCACGTGGGTGCCAGTTCCACTTCCATTCCAGCTCTCTGCTATGGCCTGGGATAGCAGTAGAAGGTGGTCCAAGTCCTTGGGCCCCTGCACCCACATGGGGGACCTAGAGGAGGCTCCCAGCTCCTGGCTTCGGATCAGTGCAGCTCCAGCCATTGTGGCCATCTAGGGAGTGAACCATTGGATGGAAGGCCTCTCGCTCTGCTTCTCCTCTCTCTGTGTAACTCTGACTTTCAAATAAATAAATAAATCTTAAATCTTAAAAAAAAAAAAAAGATGCTACTTGCAATGCTCACATTCCATTTCAGAGTGCCCATTCAGGTTACTGATGCTCGGTTTCCAATCTGGCTTTCTGCTAAAGCACCTGGGAAAGCAACAGGCAATGGTCCGAATTCTTGGTTCCCTACCACCCACCTGTGAGATCTGTACAGAGGTCTGAGTTCCTGGCCTCAGCCTGGCCTAGCCCTGACTGTTGTACACATTTGGGAAGTGAACCAGAGGATGGAAGGTCTCCATCTTTTACTCTGTCATCCTGTCATGCCAAGAAGATAGGTGTCTTATTACTTTGTACAGTCTCTGGGAACAAAATCAGAGAATCTCCCTCCCCGCCCTACAATTTTCTGCTTTAAAAAAATAAATAAAATCAAGTATTAAAGGAGGCGTGTAGCTATTCTCATTTATTTTTCAAAAAAAAAGCTTGTTTTATCATTTAAAAAAATAGTTTTGAAGTCTTTTTCTGGACATTTGATCTTCTATCCCCTGGTTGGCTTGATGCCCTCTTAGTTCGGAATGTCTTTAAAAGAAAATAGTTCTGCCATTGCCATTTCCTAAGAAGTTTAGAGTCATGACAGAATGAGCTGGCTAGCAGATAGTGTATTTTTAGCCCAAAGATCCAACTTCGATAAAGAGTGGCACTGCCCAACCTCTTCCTCCTGCCTTGACATTTCTCTATGGTCCTGGGCAAACCATTTTCTGCAAGAAGAGTCCACCTATCAAATGTTTGTGTGGCTACAAATATTTCTTAGCTCCTCAAGCCAAAGTGAAGCATTTCCCATTCCTCCCACCCCAAGACTTCCAACACTGAGAGGTCCACTGGCACTGTGGCATTCAATGAAATGAAAAGCATGTCTACCAGGACCATCTGGAAACAAAGTGACCATGGGATTGCTTCCCAGTGCTCAGAATCTGAACAACTGCATGTCAATGCTCAGCTACCCCACCTCTCTTCTACATACATAATAGTCCTATGTATTTAAAATTTCATGCCTGAAACAGAATGTGCCTGCCCTTTTAAATCATCTATAGAACATATGCCGGTAACAGATCAGAAGCATGAAATCTCTGACTTTTCGTTTGCCACACATTCATGCACACATCTGTTCTCCCGTGATTTTTCCTGCATTGCTCCCTTTCCCATCCTTCCACTGCTGCTCTCTCTTTTATCCATAGTCAGGTCTGTAGTAGACTCTACACTCGTGCTACAGCCTTTGTACAGTCAGCCCTCCACATTCGTGGTTTTGCATCTTTGGATTCAATCATAATCGACTGATCAAAATATCTGGGAGGGAGAAAACTACATCAGTACTGAACACGTATAGACTTTTTTTCTTGTTATCATTCCCTAAACAATATAGAATAAAAACTACTTACATAGCATGTACGCTGTGTTAGATAACAGGAGGTACATGGCAGTTGTGTGCAGGTTAGGTACAAACACTATGCCACTTGATGTAAGGGACTTAAGTAACCCTGCATTTTGGTATCTGAGAAGGATCTGGACACAATCCCCCAAGGATATGAAGGGAGGACTGTATTAGTTTCCTATTGCTGCTAAAACAAACTACCACAAATTCGGTGCCTTGTGAGTATGTTCTCTTACAGTTCTGCGTGTCAGAAGTCTCCAGTGATGCTTGCAGGACTAACATCAAGGTGTTAGCAGGGCTGCGCTCCTTCTGGGAGCTCTAAGGAAGACTATTTCCTTGTGCTTTCCAGCGTCCAGAGGCGGCCTGCAGTCCTTGACCTCTTGCCTTTTCTTCCATGCTCAAAGTGCATCGTTCCAGCTTCTGCCTCCTTCATTCCACCTCATTCTTCTGCTTTGATTCTCCTGCTTTCCTTTCCCTTCACTGGGCACATCCTGGGTAGACCCCTATCTTGAGAGTAACGCGCACATCAGCAAAGCCTCTCAACATATTCACAGGTTTCAAGGATTAGGATGGGAACACCCTTTTGGCGGGGGGGGGGGGGGGGGGGCAGTTAAGGGGAGACATTACTCTGTCTACCAGGCTTCCTGAAGCTTTCTAGCTAACTATCACTTTGATCAATTCCTCCTTTTACTGCTAAAATATACTGAGTTGAAAAGTGACCCCTCTCTTCCAAATTCATGTTAACCTAAAACCTCACGATGTACCTTTTTGGTAATCTTTACAGGTGTGCTAGATAAGTTAGGATGAGGTTGTGTGGAATAGGGTGGGCCCTAGACCCACTATTGCTGGTCCCTTTACAAAAGGAGACTTAGACACAAAAGCAAGAGGGAAGAAGATCATGTCACAGTGGTCACAATGGCATGAGAGGCTGGAGTGACACAGTGGCAAGCCCAGGGATACTAAGAATTACAGACAACCACCAGAATCTAGAAAAGGACAAAGATTCTTTGCTCCGGGTTTCGGTGAAAGCCTGGCCCTGCTGCCTCCCTGATTTGAGATTTTGAGCCTGCAGAACTGCCGAAGAACACACTTGTTTGCCCTAAGCTCCATAGTCTGGGATTTGATCACAGCAGCCCTGGGTCACTAAGACGGATTCATTGGAAAGAGGCACTCTATTGTGCTTGTGCTCCAGACTTTACATAGAAAGTCTGACTTTGTTCATTTATAATATCCAAGGATCTTTGTACATCATTGGCTCTATACCTGAGGCTTTTCCACTTGAGGACCTCAGACTGTCTTCTAGAACACAGCAAGGCAAAAAAAAAAAAAATTACAGGTAGCCTGGGCAAACAATGTGGGACAGATAGTACATATTTTAGTTTTTATAGACCAAAAGACAAAATATTATATGACTAGATGTACTTGCAGAACAGAAAGAAAACAAATTTTTACACTTTTTGACTTTTTGCTAAAAAAAATTCAAAATACAATAATAATACTTAAGAACACATTTTTATAATACAGAATGGAATTATTTTTCTTTTTTTTTCTTTTTTTTCTTAATAAATGTGAATTTACAAAGTACAACTTTTGTATTGTTGTGGCTTCCCCCCCCCCAACCTCCCTCCCTCCCGCTGCCCTCCCCTCTCCCGCTCCCTCTCCCATCCTGCCCTTCATCGAGTTTCATTTTCAATTACCTTCATATACAGAAGATCAACTTAGTATACACTAAGCAAGGATTTCAACAGGCTGCCCTCACACAACCGCACAAGGTATAGGGTATTGTTCAACTAGGAGTGTTGTTTTTAAGTTTCATAGTAAAACACATTAAGGACAGAGATCCTACGTGGGGAGCCTGTACTCAGTGACTCCCCTTGTTGATTTAACAATTGGCACTCTTATTTATGACGTCAGCAATCACCCGAGACTCTTGCTATGAGCTGTCTAGGCTATGGAAACCCCTTGAGTTCACCAACTCTGAACTTGTTTAGTCAATGCCGTATCACAGTGGAGATTCCTTCCTCCCTTCGGAGAAAGGCGCCTCTCTCCTTGATGGCCTGTTCCTTCTGCTGGGGTCTTGTTCACCAGGATCTTTCATTTAGGTTGTTTTTGCCACTGTGTCATGGCTTTCCATGCCTGTGAGACTCTCATGGGCCTTTTAGCCAGATCCGAATGTCCCAAGGGTTGATTCTGAGGCCGGAGTGCTGTTTTGGGCATTTGCCATTCTATGAGTCTGCTGTGTGTCCTGCTTCCCCTGCAGGATCATTCTCTCCCTTTTAATTCTATCCTTCATTATTTGCTTACACTGGTCTTATTTGTGAAATCTCTCCGACACTTACCCTATATATTTTTTTTTTTTTGACAGGCAGAGTGGACAGTGAGAGAGAGAGACAGAGAGAAAGGTCTTCCTTTGCCGTTGGTTCACCCTCCAATGGCCGCCGCGGCCAGCGCACCGCGCTGATCCGATGGCAGGAGCCAGGAGCCAGGTGCTTTTCCTGGTCTCCCATGGGGTGCAGGACCCAAGCACCTGGGCCATCCTCCACTGCACTCCCGGGCCACAGCAGAGAGCTGGCCTGGAAGAGGGGCAACCGGGACAGAATCCGGCGCCCCGACCGGGACTAGAACCCGGTGTGCCGGCGCCGCTAGGCGGAGGATTAGCCTAGTGAGCCGCGGCACCTGCCCTTACCCTATATTTTTGATCGGTTATATACTTATACTTATCACTTTACCAAGTGCACTGGCATTGGTACCTGCCTCCTTGATAAGATTGAGTTGAAATCCCCTGGCACATTTCTAGCTCCACCATTGGAGGTAAGTCCAAGTGAGCATATGCCGACCTATTGATGGCAACTAAACGAGCATCTAAATGATACCCATTGAAGTGAGACAATGAGAGACAATGACATGATCAGCCCTTGTCTAGACTGTTGAGGAACAACTTACTATTTTATTCCTTTTAGTATTTTTTGTTGTTGTTGTTGCTCCGTTTGTTCTACTTAATACCACTGGTTGAACTCTGTAATCAATACACAATCATTCTTGGGCGTTTAAAATTAACAGAAAAGTGATCTCTTAAATATAGGAGTGGGAATAAGAGAGGGAGGAGATATATAGAACGGAATTCTTTCGGGGTGCATTTCACTTACTTGCGGTTCAAATGGGATTGAACCAACACCTGTTAATGCTGATCTGTAGTAAGATCTTTATCTCACCGGGTTTTTTAAACTCAAAGGTGAATGAGAACTTCGACCTGCAAGCTCTGTAAAGATAGCTCTGCCCTGTCCCTGTCAGTCAGACCCCTCCCACCCTCACGACGCCCAAGGTCACGACTCATGCCTTCATTCACGTATCATCCAAGGAGGATGAGGACAGCAGGCCCACTGCAGAGGGCGAGGCGACCACTACCTTCATGAAGAAACTCAGGCAGAGGTACCAGTGCCAGAGGAAACCGCACGGAAATGCGCCTACCAGGTTCCGGCCCCAGTCAGAGAAGGCCCTCCACGCTGAGCACGCGCGTGGAGCCCACACCCGAAGCAGGCAGGTGACATGTGGGGCCCTCCAAGCTGAGCACGCGCGTGGAGGCCACACTCAAAGCAGACAGGCCTCATGTGGGGACACCCTAGGCCTGTCCTGTGCCCTCAGTGACCTCGGAGCCCAACCCCGACAGATTCAGGGGCCATTTTGGGAACTGTGACTCCTTCTCTGGAGAAGGGATCTTCAAGCTTCTATATCCAGAACAAGGTCAATGTCGCTGAGGTAAGAGTGCCAAACTGGCCTACAGTTTCAACACCAAAGCCACCGCAAGGCCGCATGCGGCACTGTCTCCCACCACCACAAACCCAGCCCACAGCCTGCGCCACGCAGCTGCCGCCGTTAGGAGCTTAAAGCGCAGCACAGGCAGCAGCTGCAGCCCAAGGCTCCGCCATTCCCACCAGACCCCTTTTTACTTGGCAGAGTTCGGACTCTGCAGAGGGGTTTGAGGTATCGCAGGGAGCTGGGCAGGCGATCGACTGCGGAAAGACCCGGAGAAGCTGGAGTTGGGGACTTACCCAGGGCGTTCTGGAGCAGGGCCAGCCTCGGAGTGGGTGGGGCCAAGACGCTCCTCTGCCCCTTATTTGCATGGCTCCTCCCCCTCGAAAGCAATGGGGCCCAGGGATGGAGTTCAGGGTGGCCTCTTTATCCTCCTCTGCCTCCTGGTCCCCACCCCTTTCCTCAGCTATGTATGTCTGTAACTAAATGTGCTAAAGTATAGTCATCATTGTAAGTAAAAGACTAATGAGTTATTTCCTCTTTTCACCCAGTAAGTACTGTCAAATACCAATATTAATTCATGAGCATGTGTTTTTAATGGAACATATTGGTCACTTGAAAGGCATTTACAGAGTTCTGTTAAATTACTCTCTTGATATTTATCTTTTAGCTATCATTACACTGCTGATTAGTCGCTTCCAATTGAAGGTCATCAATTGAAGGTTAAGTGGAAGCTCTTCAATTGCTCAGTTAAATAGATTCTGAAATAAGGAAATGTTGCTTGTTCTTGCATGGACGTTGGAAACCACTGCTGGAAGTGAAATTTGAACTCAACAAATATTCACAGTACATTACAAGTCTGCATGGAAAGCTCCATGCAGATCTCACATCTTGATTGTTTAACAGCACCCAAATGCTGTCAGCTGCTGTTGACTTGACTTTCTTTACCTACAGTATCAGCTTCTCCTGTGAGCAGTTTGGGCTCAGAATTTCAGATGGACTTCATTAAGAAACACCAGCAAGTCTGCCACAAAAATTAATTTCTAAAGCCATTCACTGTTTAATAGTTGTGGTTGAGAGCAGTTCTTCTCATTATTAAAAAAAAAAAATCCAGTCTCCTCTCTGAACTAAAAACAAATCACAAGAATGTTGTCCCACAGCTGAGCCCCTCCCCTTCTGGGAAGCACAGCAAGTTAGGATATTGAGCTTCTCTTTCCAACAAAAATTCATGGAACTATCCATGAGAGTGGAATTCACTATTCAAACTATTGAACCAACGGCACTTGCTAAGTCAGATATGCACTGCAAAGAACCTGCTCACGAGTCACACAATAAATACCTTTTCTCAAATTTTGTAAACGTAGCCAACTAAGCCTTTTCACTGTTCTACACATTTTTACTGCCATCAACATGACATATCTCAGCAGATTCTCCCTCAGGTGCTACTAAATTCATCTTTGGTCAAATTCTTTGCAAATATTCTTGCTTCTAGTCAATCCATTCAGACTACATATTATATAGCTAATTCTTCAGTTACTTTCCAAATTGGAATTGGCTCTTTGAATAAAGTACAAGGGTCCTTCAGAAAGTTCATAGAAAATGGAATTAAAAGATAAATTTATTTTGGTACAAAAATGTTTAAATTTGTACATAGCTTTTTCCAGATATGCATTTTTGAGGACCCCCTCATATGCATGGACTTCAAAGTTTTCTCAGCAAAATAAACTTATCTTGTAATTCCAGTTCCATGAATTTTTTGAAGTATTTTTGGTGATAAATGTGCAGTACCAGTGATACCAGCTGGCTCATCATGAGCCAAAGAAAACCCCTCGTAACCACTTATCTTATTTTTAATTGACTATTGATGTTGTCCCCAGTGTCCTCAAATCTTGGAGCAAGTGTTCTCACTAAAAAGAAAAGAAATTTTTCTTTTTCTGCTGTCTGCTGTACCCAAAGCTAATTCAGTTAACTCACCATTGGTTCATGCACCACTTGGAAACTTTCTATGGTTGCCAGCTCATTTTCAATCATTATCTTGTGAATAACCTCTGCCATGATGAGAGACTCCAGTTTACATTTTTTCTAACCACTGTTTTTCCATGGAGTGGGAATATTGTGATGGTTGTCAGTGTGATTATGTTGACATGTATTTTCTTAGCACACTATAATGTCATTACATAGTATGCAAAATGCTTTGCCATCTAATTTTATAACGAAATAATCTGCACACACACCACTGTGCCTTAAAAGTGGATATTCAATGCCCAGATTTCCTTGCTTGCCTTTGCTTGATGGATATGTACTGTTATAACCAGTAAGAAAGGAGGGAGAGAGGGAAAGGGGACACACAGGAAGGGAAGGAGTGATGCATGGGTTTCACATTATAAAATGCTGTGAGATACTGTTGCGTTCTAACAGCATCAGTGCTGTCTGCAGCATGCCAAGAAGCAGGGCCCAGTGATGTGAGTGCCGTATCTAGTCTCTGACGCAGCTACTCAACCCTGCCACTAAAATGTGAGGGTTCCCAGACAATAGGTAAACACACATGCATGGCCAGGTTCCAATAAACTCTTTTTTGTGAACAGTAACATTACAGTGACATAATTATCATGTCATGAAATATTCTTCACTGATGCTCCCCCCAATGATTTATAAGCATAAAGATCATTTGTAGCCCATGAAGATAGAAAAAGAGGTGGTATTCCATTCGTGGCTGGTGGGCTGGAATCTACTGACCCCTGCATAGGCTATTAGGGCATCTTCAAAAATCCACCTGCTCTGTGTTTGTAAAATGCCGTTGAGGTCACTCTAGTTGTTGCAGGAATGTGCTTCCCAGTTTTTATACCAGCCTCTTGCTGCTGCATAAGAGAAGTCAAAGCTGAGGCATAAAAAATATGTCATGGACAGTAATAAGAGCAGGATTTATTTAAATTAAGAGAGTGATTACACCTTCAGGCATGAGTGTGGACAAACCCTGTGATGAGACAATATGGAAGGAGACCACAAGGGATGCTGAAAAAGGGATACCCCTATGTCCCCTTTGTGGGATAGGGAATTGTGCCCTAATTGAATATACAAACGAGGTGGAGTTCGGACAAGGTTTAGTGCATGTGAATTCTACTGGGAGCTCTATGTGTGCATGTTTATCATGGCACCCTCTTCTTCCTGGTCCTGGAAGAGAATGAGGTGCATCATGGAAAAGTGGGTCTACTAGATGATTGGCATGTAAGGGGGTGGAGTTAAGGTGAAGGGTTAGAGACAAAAATTGTGGAAAAAATCTTTCAGATCATTTCACTCTAACTCTCTGCCTATCTGTGCCTCTTCTCTTTGGCCCCTCAAACATTTTTGTCTCATAATATTTAAGAAAGATTGAATGAAGACAGTTTGTCTAAATTGGGGCATTCTTCCTGCCTATCCTGGAAAATCCTTAACTAATTTAGTGGTTACATCTTCAAGAGCTGGAAGATTGACAACACTCATGGCCAATGTCTAGGGTCTCTGCATGATCATCATTTCTGTGATAAACTCAAATTTTGAAAGAGATAAATTTAGCAGTTAAGATGAGCATAACTGACAAAAAGAGAGATAATGGGTGGGATTCCTTTTAGAAAAGGGAAAGTGTTTTCTGTTGCTCCCTAACCAAAGTTATAGGACCATCAGCTTGGACATAAATCCTTGTGATAGCTCTTTCCATTAGCACATTGGTGGTAAAGTAAGCATGAAAGATTCTATTAGTTACTGCACACATCCACCTTGTTCTGCCAGTAGATATTCTTGGGCTAGTTAGTTGTCCAAAACTATTTCAAATACAGAATCCACAGACTTGTGTTGTAATAGAAGCTGGCCAGTAATCTAAGTTACGTTGTCCAAGGCAACAGAAAGATTTATAAAAGCAACATCATATAAAACAAAGCAAGATTTCTTCCCATTATGGTGAAGAACTTACTAGGGAGTTTTCCTGCCAGTAGCAGATTTCTGAGAGAATCAGAAGAGGTAGGTAAAAACAGATGAGCTAAAAAGTACAACACTCTTAATATAGCAAAAGCAAAATCTTTACTAATAATTTTGCTTTTTGAAGAGTTATTTGAGGACCTCAGCTGACCCACAAGAATAGGCAGACTTGTCCTGTGAGGACTCAGAGCAAAGATTACAACTAAGAAGTAAAGTCATAAACACTACATAGGAAGGGATTTTCAGAAAACTCCAAAGAAACAGGGGAGCATAACACACGCGAAAAGGAAAACTGAGGTCTGTGGCACCTAGAGATTCAGCAGTTAGACGCAACCCAGTTCCTACAGGGTGAACACAGAACTTCATACCAATCCCCTCAGTTCCTTATCCCATATATACCATGTCTGACTTCCAACAAACAACTAACTAATAGGCCTTAACTCTTACCAACCCTCAGATAATGAATTTAAAGTAACTACGATTAATGTGTTAAAGGCTCTGATGGGAAAAAAAAAAGGATACAGTATGCAGGAGCAAATTGGAAATATAAACAGAGAGGTAGAAATTCTGAAAAAGAAAAACACACTTTACCTATACAGAAAAAAGCTAAGACTGTCATAGGACATCTCTTCAGAAACCATGCAGTCACAAAGAGTGCAGTGAAATAAAAACAGGTTAACAAATGTTTCTAAAAGTTATAGCCTAAAACAGTTACAATTAAGGTGCTGAAACTGGGTATAACATTCTAAAATTTGGGGCCGGCTTACTTGGTTAATCCTCCGCCTGCGGCGCCGCATCCCATATGGGCGCACAGTTCTAGTCCCGATTGCTCCTCTTCCAGTCCAGCTCTCTGCTGTGACCCATGAGGGCAGTGGAGGATGGCCCAAGTGCTTGGGCCCTGCACCCGCATGGGAGACCAGGAAGAAGCACCTGGCTCCTGGCTTTGGGTTGGTGCAGCACTAGCCCTAGCAGCCATTTGGGGAGTGAACCAACGGAAGCAAGACCTTTCTCTCTGTCTCTCTCTCTCACTGTCTATAACTCTACCTGTCAAATTAAAAACAAAAAGAATTTTAAAAATTCTAAAATTATATCTCCAACAAAATTATCTTTCACCAGTAAAGGAGGGGCCAGCATTGTGGTACAGCAGGTTAAGCTACCACCTGTGACATCAACATCCCATATGGGCAATAGTTCCATTCCTGGCTACTCCACTTCTGATCTGCCTCCCTGGTAATGCACCTGGGAAAGCATAAGAAGATGGTTCGAGTGCCTGGGCCCATCACTCATGTAGGAGACTCAGATGGAGTTCCGGGCTCCTGGCTTCAGCCTGGGTGAACCAGTAGATGAAAGATCTCCTCTCTGTATCTACCTCTGCCTGTCACTTTCTCTCTGTGACTTTGTCATTCAAATAAATAAATAAATTGTTTTAAAAAAGAATAAAGGAAAAATAAAGACTTTCTCAGGCAAATGAAAAATGGGATACTTTGTTAGCATATCTGCTTTGCAAGAAATTATAAAAAGAATTTTTTCCCATAGGGAAAGTGATATGGGTCAGAAAATCATCTGCATAAAGAAA
The DNA here is from genome assembly GCF_051225735.1 of Oryctolagus cuniculus. NCBI lineage: Eukaryota > Metazoa > Chordata > Mammalia > Lagomorpha > Leporidae > Oryctolagus > Oryctolagus cuniculus. The sequence goes on along the minus strand of NC_142869.1, from coordinate 137,308,044 downwards.
AAAAAAAAGAAGAACATTAAAAAAAATAAGGGTGGGGGGCAGCACTGTAGTGTAGCTGGTAAAGCTGCCGCCTGCAGCACCGGCATCCCACATGGGCATTGGTTCGAGTCCTGGCTGATCCACTTCCAATCCAGCTTTCTGCTATGGCCTGAGAAAGCACTATTAGATGGCCCAAATCCTTGGGCCCCTGCACCTGTGTGGGAGACCCAGAAGAAGCTCCTGGCTTCGAATCAGCGCAGCTCTAACCACTGCGGCCATCTGGGGAGTGAACCAGCAGGTGGAAGATCTTTCTTTCTCTCTCTGCTTCTCCTTCTCTCTGTGTGTAACTCTGACTTTCAAATAAATAAATAAATCTTTAAAAAATAAATAAACAAATAAGTAAGGTAAAATAACATCTGCTATTTTCCTTGTTCTTAATATTCTTTTCTTAACAAGAAAAACACTTATCCAAAGTAACAATATCATGGCTGACTGTAGCATGTGGGTAACGAAATGAATGACAGCAATGTTTTAAAGCAAGGGAGACAGGAATTGGAAATTCTTTTGAGGTACCTGGATTGTCTGTGAAACAACATAGCACTGCTTGAAAGTGGACTTAGATTACTTGTAAATGTAATGTGCAAACTACGGGGAAATTTAAAACTTTTATAATAAATATAATTGGTGCGCTAAGAGAAAAGAGAAATGGAATAATAGAAGCTGCTTAATTAAAACCAGAGAAGGCATGGGATGGGCATTTGGTTTTGTGCTTAAGTTGCTGGTTGGGACCCCTGAATCCCATATTGGAGTGCCTGGGTTTGAGTTCCGGCTCTGGTCCTAATTGCAACTTCCTGCTAACATATGTTATGTGGGGAGCAGCAGATTAAGGCTGAACTATTTGGGTCCTTGCCACCCGTATGGGAGGCCTGGATTGAGTTCCTGGCTCCTGGCTTCAGTTTAATCGAGCCATAGATGTTGCAGGCATTTGGGAAGTGAGTCAGCACACGGAAGCCCTCTCTGTCTGTATCTCCCCTCCCTCTCCGTCTCCCTCTGTCAAATAAAATTAAAAAGTAAAATAATAAAGTCAGAGAAAGCAGAAAAAGCAGGGAAGATTAAGAAGAAAGTACAAGTTCAATGAAAAGGAAAAAGTTGCAAACATGGTAAACATTCATCTAACTATATAAATACTTACTTCAAGTGTAACTAAGTTAAATGTATTAATAGAGTGGATTAAAAATGAAGATCTACTCTATGTAAATGCCCACTTTAAATATAAAGACAAATAAATTAAAAAGATAAAGAAATATTTTCATGCTTACACTAACAAAAACAGTCACAGTAGCTCTATAAATTTCTGACAGAGCCAGCTTCAGAACAAGGAAAACATGAAGGATACAGAGGGACACTGTGTAATGATAAAGGCATCAGCCCTCCAAGAAGACTTAAAAACCCCTAGCTTCTAAGAATTCAACAGCAGGGTGTTGAAATACTTGAGGCAAAGACCGAAAAAGCTTCAAAATAAAGAGAAAAAGAAAATAACTATCATAGTGGGAGACTTCAACATCCTCCTAGCAGTAACTGCCGGAAGGCAGAAAATCAGCAAAAGTATAATTGAACTAAAAAGCACCACAAATAAACTTGATCTTATTGATATGTATAGAATGACTTAACAATAGTAGAATAAACACTTTCCTCAATCATATATGTAGAACGTTCACTAAGGCAAACCATATTCTGTGCTAAAAACACATCTTAATAAATTCAAGATGATAGAAACCATACAAAGTGTGCTTTCAGACCACTGTGGACACAGTGAAATGAAATGAGAAATCCATAACAGATAAACAGCTGGAAAATCCCAAAATATTTGGAGATCAGTCAATACAGTTCCAAGTAAACCAAACATGGGTCAAAGGAGTCTCAAGAGAAATTGTAAAATGTTTTGAACTAAATGAAAATGAAAATAAAACCTATCAAAAATGTGCAGGATGCAGGGAAAACAGTGTTTAGGATGAAACAACACTGAGTATGCCCATACATTAGAAAAGCAGAAAGGTCTATAGTTGTAGTCTAAACTTTCCCCTTAGAGAAATAAAGAAGTGCAGAGGAAGACTAAAGCAATAGGAAAGAAATAATGAAAATTAAAGCAGAAATCAACATCAAAAGTAGAAAATCAATACATAAAAATCAATGAAACCAAAAGATGGTTCTTCAAAAAGATCAGTAAAATTGATCAAATTCTATCCAGGTCAACCCAGAAAAATATAGGCATAAAGTGCTAACACCTGAAATGAAAGATTAATAACCCACTACTGATCCCCTGGACATCAACAGGATAATGAAAGAATGACATGAAGAACTCCATGCCCACCTATGTGATAACTTGGATGAAATGGAAAAATGCTTTAAGAAACACAAAGCACAAAAAATTCAGAGGAGAAGCAGATAACCTGGATATACCTACAATCAAAAGTTAAGGGGGAAAAAAGCACCAAGCCCAAATGGTTTCGCTGGCTGAATTCTCCAACATTTATGTGACCTCAGGGTTCTACAATCTCTCCCTGAGTTCAGAAGCAGAGGGAAAACTTCCAACTTATTCGATGTAACCAGGATTACCCTAAGAACAGAACCAAATAAGGACATTTTAAGATAGGAAAACTACAGGACAACATTGCTCTTGAACATAGATGCAAAGATCCTCAATAAAATATTGGCAAATCAAATCCAACAATGTATATAAAGAATTATAAAATGTGACCAAATGGGATTTATTCCACATATGACAGGCTATTTTCCAATTTAAAAATTCATTACTGGAATCCACAATATCAACAGGCTAAAGAAGAAAAACCATATGGCTATATCAATGGATATAGAGATGTATTTGACGAAATGCAAAACCCTTTCATGATTTAATAAAAGAACAAAAACAATCTCCTGTTAAACTAGGACTGGTGAGGACCTTCCTCAGCTTGATAAAGAACACCTGTAAAATAAACAAACAACACCCCCCCCAAATCCTGCAACAACAGCGCATTTAATGGTCAGAAACTAAATGCTTTTTGAAGTCTTATGACAGCCTGTTATGAAAAGCCAGCCAGGCCGGAGAGGCTCGGGATGATCACCTTCCCTGTGATATCTCAAAGGGCTTACATAATAGAATCCAAAACACCTATTGTGGGGCTGGTGCTGTGGCATAGTGGATGAAACTGCCACCTGCAGTGCCAGATGCCATACGGGCGCCAGCTGGAGTCCCAGCTCCTCCACTTCCAATCCAGCTCTCCGCTATAGCCTGGGAAAGCAGTGTGGGATGGCCCAAGTGCTTGGGCCCCTGTGTCGCTCCCCCTCTTCGTGGAGGAGCAACACTGAACCCTGCGCTGTTCTTTCTGTCTGCTCGGCCCTCCCCGGGTTTGCTGCTGGTTCTTCCCGGGTTGGCTACTATCCCTTCCACCTCCGTGGAAGGGCAGTTCCCCCTGGCCGCATTCCCCACTTCCGCAGGGGAGCGGCACACCGCCGGCCGGCTTTCTCGGGGGCTGCACGGGTTCCCTTAGATGTTCCCCATAGATGTTCCTGGTGCATGCCGTCTCTCTCCTCCTTTATAGTCCTCCTCCGCCAATCCTAACTCGGCTGCCCACACGCCGAGTACGCTGCTCTCCTCCAATCAGGAGCAAGTCCTACAGTTTATTAGTTGAACTGGAGGCAGCTGTGCGGAAGCTGTTTACTTCTCTCCCAGCGCCATATTGTGGGAGAGCAGATGCATACAATAAGTCTTAATTCCAATAACTCAGTCTAGTCCGGATTGCTCCCCACAGATCCCCCTTTCTTTTTATTTTTGGCGTTGATACGCGCCTGTCTTCGGTGTCCCGCGGCACACACTCTGCTCTACTTGCTAGAGTTGCCACAGGCTCTTACAAGTCCTATCCATCAGGCAAACCGAATCCGGGTCCTCTCTTCGCCATGTTGTGAGGAGGTTTTTAGGCGCTGATGCATGCCTGTGTTCGGTGCCCTGCAGCGCATGCTCTACTCTGCTAGAACTGCGTGCAGGTGCTCATTCAATCTAAGTTCCCCGGGCTAGCCTGGCGAATTCAACCCAGCGTACGTCTCCGCCCCACGATTTGGCTTCCCGTCCTTTGCTCCCCGGGCTAATCAGACGGATCCCAATCTGGCTTACGTTTCAGCTTCTGGTTTCAACTTTTCGCCCCCCATTCCCGGGCTAACTTGAGAACCCCAAAGTGGCTTCCGTTTCCGCCTTGGCCTGCCCCCCGCGGCTTCAATTTCCCTAACATTTTTCTCTACCCGGTATGTTTCCCCAAACTTTCCTCCAACGATATTCCTCCCTCATTTCTCCTGGCCTCTCCCCACAGTCCGCGTCCGAGTCTGTTTGTTCTAGCTTTCACTTTCGCTTTCGACCTTAAAGATTTCTCCCAGCTTCCCCCGTAGTCCGTATCTGAGTCTATGCCTAGGCTTTCAATAGCTTCTTCCGGCACCCTTTTTCGTCCGGCTTTTCCCTAGGCTGTTTGCTAGTCTCTCTCTCCGGTAATTTCCCATTTCTTCTTCCCGTTTCTTCCCTCCTAAGTTTCATATCCGTCCTAGGTTTCCTATCCGAGCTAGGTTTCCTATCCGAGTCACGGCACCATTATGTCGCTCCCCCTCTTCGTGGAGGAACGACACTAAACCCTGCCTAGGCTTCATATCCGAGTCACGGCACCATTATGTCGCTCCCCCTCTTCGTGGAGGAGCAACACTGAACCCTGCGCTGTTCTTTCTGTCTGCTCGGCCCTCCCCGGGTTTGCTGCTGGTTCTTCCCGGGTTGGCTACTATCCCTTCCACCTCCGTGGAAGGGCAGTTCCCCCTGGCCGCATTCCCCACTTCCGCAGGGGAGCGGCACACCGCCGGCCGGCTTTCTCGGGGGCTGCACGGGTTCCCTTAGATGTTCCCCATAGATGTTCCTGGTGCATGCCGTCTCTCTCCTCCTTTATAGTCCTCCTCCGCCAATCCTAACTCGGCTGCCCACACGCCGAGTACGCTGCTCTCCTCCAATCAGGAGCAAGTCCTACAGTTTATTAGTTGAACTGGAGGCAGCTGTGCGGAAGCTGTTTACTTCTCTCCCAGCGCCATATTGTGGGAGAGCAGATGCATACAATAAGTCTTAATTCCAATAACTCAGTCTAGTCCGGATTGCTCCCCACAGATCCCCCTTTCTTTTTATTTTTGGCGTTGATACGCGCCTGTCTTCGGTGTCCCGCGGCACACACTCTGCTCTACTTGCTAGAGTTGCCACAGGCTCTTACAAGTCCTATCCATCAGGCAAACCGAATCCGGGTCCTCTCTTCGCCATGTTGTGAGGAGGTTTTTAGGCGCTGATGCATGCCTGTGTTCGGTGCCCTGCAGCGCATGCTCTACTCTGCTAGAACTGCGTGCAGGTGCTCATTCAATCTAAGTTCCCCGGGCTAGCCTGGCGAATTCAACCCAGCGTACGTCTCCGCCCCACGATTTGGCTTCCCGTCCTTTGCTCCCCGGGCTAATCAGACGGATCCCAATCTGGCTTACGTTTCAGCTTCTGGTTTCAACTTTTCGCCCCCCATTCCCGGGCTAACTTGAGAACCCCAAAGTGGCTTCCGTTTCCGCCTTGGCCTGCCCCCCGCGGCTTCAATTTCCCTAACATTTTTCTCTACCCGGTATGTTTCCCCAAACTTTCCTCCAACGATATTCCTCCCTCATTTCTCCTGGCCTCTCCCCACAGTCCGCGTCCGAGTCTGTTTGTTCTAGCTTTCACTTTCGCTTTCGACCTTAAAGATTTCTCCCAGCTTCCCCCGTAGTCCGTATCTGAGTCTATGCCTAGGCTTTCAATAGCTTCTTCCGGCACCCTTTTTCGTCCGGCTTTTCCCTAGGCTGTTTGCTAGTCTCTCTCTCCGGTAATTTCCCATTTCTTCTTCCCGTTTCTTCCCTCCTAAGTTTCATATCCGTCCTAGGTTTCCTATCCGAGCTAGGTTTCCTATCCGAGTCACGGCACCATTATGTCGCTCCCCCTCTTCGTGGAGGAACGACACTAAACCCTGCCTAGGCTTCATATCCGAGTCACGGCACCATTATGTCGCTCCCCCTCTTCGTGGAGGAGCAACACTGAACCCTGCGCTGTTCTTTCTGTCTGCTCGGCCCTCCCCGGGTTTGCTGCTGGTTCTTCCCGGGTTGGCTACTATCCCTTCCACCTCCGTGGAAGGGCAGTTCCCCCTGGCCGCATTCCCCACTTCCGCAGGGGAGCGGCACACCGCCGGCCGGCTTTCTCGGGGGCTGCACGGGTTCCCTTAGATGTTCCCCATAGATGTTCCTGGTGCATGCCGTCTCTCTCCTCCTTTATAGTCCTCCTCCGCCAATCCTAACTCGGCTGCCCACACGCCGAGTACGCTGCTCTCCTCCAATCAGGAGCAAGTCCTACAGTTTATTAGTTGAACTGGAGGCAGCTGTGCGGAAGCTGTTTACTTCTCTCCCAGCGCCATATTGTGGGAGAGCAGATGCATACAATAAGTCTTAATTCCAATAACTCAGTCTAGTCCGGATTGCTCCCCACAGATCCCCCTTTCTTTTTATTTTTGGCGTTGATACGCGCCTGTCTTCGGTGTCCCGCGGCACACACTCTGCTCTACTTGCTAGAGTTGCCACAGGCTCTTACAAGTCCTATCCATCAGGCAAACCGAATCCGGGTCCTCTCTTCGCCATGTTGTGAGGAGGTTTTTAGGCGCTGATGCATGCCTGTGTTCGGTGCCCTGCAGCGCATGCTCTACTCTGCTAGAACTGCGTGCAGGTGCTCATTCAATCTAAGTTCCCCGGGCTAGCCTGGCGAATTCAACCCAGCGTACGTCTCCGCCCCACGATTTGGCTTCCCGTCCTTTGCTCCCCGGGCTAATCAGACGGATCCCAATCTGGCTTACGTTTCAGCTTCTGGTTTCAACTTTTCGCCCCCCATTCCCGGGCTAACTTGAGAACCCCAAAGTGGCTTCCGTTTCCGCCTTGGCCTGCCCCCCGCGGCTTCAATTTCCCTAACATTTTTCTCTACCCGGTATGTTTCCCCAAACTTTCCTCCAACGATATTCCTCCCTCATTTCTCCTGGCCTCTCCCCACAGTCCGCGTCCGAGTCTGTTTGTTCTAGCTTTCACTTTCGCTTTCGACCTTAAAGATTTCTCCCAGCTTCCCCCGTAGTCCGTATCTGAGTCTATGCCTAGGCTTTCAATAGCTTCTTCCGGCACCCTTTTTCGTCCGGCTTTTCCCTAGGCTGTTTGCTAGTCTCTCTCTCCGGTAATTTCCCATTTCTTCTTCCCGTTTCTTCCCTCCTAAGTTTCATATCCGTCCTAGGTTTCCTATCCGAGCTAGGTTTCCTATCCGAGTCACGGCACCATTATGTCGCTCCCCCTCTTCGTGGAGGAACGACACTAAACCCTGCCTAGGCTTCATATCCGAGTCACGGCACCATTATGTCGCTCCCCCTCTTCGTGGAGGAGCAACACTGAACCCTGCGCTGTTCTTTCTGTCTGCTCGGCCCTCCCCGGGTTTGCTGCTGGTTCTTCCCGGGTTGGCTACTATCCCTTCCACCTCCGTGGAAGGGCAGTTCCCCCTGGCCGCATTCCCCACTTCCGCAGGGGAGCGGCACACCGCCGGCCGGCTTTCTCGGGGGCTGCACGGGTTCCCTTAGATGTTCCCCATAGATGTTCCTGGTGCATGCCGTCTCTCTCCTCCTTTATAGTCCTCCTCCGCCAATCCTAACTCGGCTGCCCACACGCCGAGTACGCTGCTCTCCTCCAATCAGGAGCAAGTCCTACAGTTTATTAGTTGAACTGGAGGCAGCTGTGCGGAAGCTGTTTACTTCTCTCCCAGCGCCATATTGTGGGAGAGCAGATGCATACAATAAGTCTTAATTCCAATAACTCAGTCTAGTCCGGATTGCTCCCCACAGATCCCCCTTTCTTTTTATTTTTGGCGTTGATACGCGCCTGTCTTCGGTGTCCCGCGGCACACACTCTGCTCTACTTGCTAGAGTTGCCACAGGCTCTTACAAGTCCTATCCATCAGGCAAACCGAATCCGGGTCCTCTCTTCGCCATGTTGTGAGGAGGTTTTTAGGCGCTGATGCATGCCTGTGTTCGGTGCCCTGCAGCGCATGCTCTACTCTGCTAGAACTGCGTGCAGGTGCTCATTCAATCTAAGTTCCCCGGGCTAGCCTGGCGAATTCAACCCAGCGTACGTCTCCGCCCCACGATTTGGCTTCCCGTCCTTTGCTCCCCGGGCTAATCAGACGGATCCCAATCTGGCTTACGTTTCAGCTTCTGGTTTCAACTTTTCGCCCCCCATTCCCGGGCTAACTTGAGAACCCCAAAGTGGCTTCCGTTTCCGCCTTGGCCTGCCCCCCGCGGCTTCAATTTCCCTAACATTTTTCTCTACCCGGTATGTTTCCCCAAACTTTCCTCCAACGATATTCCTCCCTCATTTCTCCTGGCCTCTCCCCACAGTCCGCGTCCGAGTCTGTTTGTTCTAGCTTTCACTTTCGCTTTCGACCTTAAAGATTTCTCCCAGCTTCCCCCGTAGTCCGTATCTGAGTCTATGCCTAGGCTTTCAATAGCTTCTTCCGGCACCCTTTTTCGTCCGGCTTTTCCCTAGGCTGTTTGCTAGTCTCTCTCTCCGGTAATTTCCCATTTCTTCTTCCCGTTTCTTCCCTCCTAAGTTTCATATCCGTCCTAGGTTTCCTATCCGAGCTAGGTTTCCTATCCGAGTCACGGCACCATTATGTCGCTCCCCCTCTTCGTGGAGGAACGACACTAAACCCTGCCTAGGCTTCATATCCGAGTCACGGCACCATTATGTCGCTCCCCCTCTTCGTGGAGGAGCAACACTGAACCCTGCGCTGTTCTTTCTGTCTGCTCGGCCCTCCCCGGGTTTGCTGCTGGTTCTTCCCGGGTTGGCTACTATCCCTTCCACCTCCGTGGAAGGGCAGTTCCCCCTGGCCGCATTCCCCACTTCCGCAGGGGAGCGGCACACCGCCGGCCGGCTTTCTCGGGGGCTGCACGGGTTCCCTTAGATGTTCCCCATAGATGTTCCTGGTGCATGCCGTCTCTCTCCTCCTTTATAGTCCTCCTCCGCCAATCCTAACTCGGCTGCCCACACGCCGAGTACGCTGCTCTCCTCCAATCAGGAGCAAGTCCTACAGTTTATTAGTTGAACTGGAGGCAGCTGTGCGGAAGCTGTTTACTTCTCTCCCAGCGCCATATTGTGGGAGAGCAGATGCATACAATAAGTCTTAATTCCAATAACTCAGTCTAGTCCGGATTGCTCCCCACACCCCTGCACCTGCATGGGAGACCTGGAAGAAGCTCCTGGCTCCTGGCTTCAGATTGGCACAGCTCTGGCCATTGAGGCCAACTGGGGAGTGAACCAGCAAATGGAAGACCTCTCTCTCTTTCTCTCTCTCTGTTTTTTTTCTTTTTTTTTTTTTTCGGACAGGCAGAGTGGATAGTGAGAGAGAGAGAGACAGAGAAAGGTCTTCCTTTTGCCGTTGGTTCACCCTCCAATGGCCGCCACGGCTGGTGCGCTGTGGCCAGCGCATCGCGCTGATCCGAAGGCAGGAGCCAGGTACTTATCCAGGTCTCCCATGGGGTGCAGGGCCCAAGCACTTGGGCCATCCTCCACTGCACTCCCGGGCCACAGCAGAGAGCTGGCCTGGAAGAGGGGCAACCGGGACAGAATCCGGGGCCCCAACAGGGACTAGAACCCGCTGTGCCGTGCCACTAGGTGGAAGATTAGCCTAGTGAGCCGCGGCGCAGGCCTCTCTCTCTCTCTCTCTCTCTCTCTGCTTCTGAGCTTGTCTTCAACTGGGAGCAAGAAAATGCAAGTAGTAGACACCTGAAATACAAAAATCTCCTAGTGAATGGCACCTTGGACTCTCACAGCAGTCACTTGCGGTCTCAGAGTTGACTTCCTCGTTACTAACAGCCAAAATATTACCTGCAAAAGGCGCTTCCTTCTGCACATTTATTCTGCTGCCTCTTTGCTTCTGCAGGTTAAATCCAGAGTTGCATAACAATGGATGATGCCACAAATCTGAAGTTTTTATTTATTTGTTTTGATGTGAGTTTCAAAACAGGCTAAGTGCAGGCAATTGGAAAGAGCCAGCTGAAAAAACAACCAGAAAACTTGATGCTGCTGGAACCTAATGGATAGACCATCAGCCAGCTGAAGTTTCAGTGAGAACGTGTTAGCTTTAAATGGTTCTTATACAGGAGCTTCTTAGCATAGCTTCAGTGCAGATACCACATAATAGCAAATAAATGACAAAGCAAGTAGATCAGAACCATGGCAGTCAGTCCAGTAAAGAAGACAGCAGAAAGATAATGGGTGTTGAGACAATTGTACAATTTACAGTTCCAGCAATTGCCATTCACATGGTGTTCCACATAAATCACGCCCCCTGGAGGTGTGCAGCATGCACCTTGAGCAATTGTCAGCAGAAAACCTGAAAACATTTTCTTGTTTGTATATAATAACAGATGCATGTGGCAAAGAACACAGATTTTATCTCAGGTTAAAGCTTTATAAATTGGATTTACAAATCCAAAGAGAAAAATTGATAAATCAGACTTTATCAAAACTAAAACTTTTGCCATGGGAACAACTCTGTTAAGCAGACTGGTAGAAAATATGTACAAATTACGTATCAGCAAAGGTTCTTGCAAAGAAGCTCAACCTCATTAGCATTTAGAGAAGTGCAAATTAAAACCTCATAAGGGACCCCTCTACACCTAATAAAATGGCTACACTGTAAACATAATATATACTACAAAAATAATAATATTTTATGCACATATACATATATACACGTGTATATAATATTTTATGCACATATAATATTTTATGAACATATAATATAGTATTTATATAATGCACATATATATTGCACATAATATATATAATGCACACATATAATTCATATAATATTAATATAATGCACATGTGATATTTTATGCACATATATAATATAATATTTTATGCACATATAATATATGCAATGTGTACATGTATTATATGCTAATATATATATTTTTTTAAAGAAAATACCAAGTACTGGCAATGATTCAAAGCAACTGCAGATCTCATACATTGCTAGTTGGAATGCAAAATACCCACCTTGGGAAACAGTTTGGAATTTTCTTACAAAGTTAAACATGTATTTATCATATAATGCACTAGTTTCCCTCTGGGGTATTCACTTTAGAGAAGTGGAAACTTGTATTCATAAAATAACACCACAATGAGGTTTCAACTCACTCCTGTTAGAATGGCTTGCATACAGAAATCAACAAACAACAAATGCTAGTGAGGATGTGGGGAAAAGGGTATCCTAATCCACTGTTAGTGGGAATGTAAACTGGTACAGCTACTGTGGAAGACAGTATGGAGATACCTCAGAAAGCTGATTATAGACTTATGATATGACCCAGCCATCCCACTCCTGGGAATTTATCCAAAGCAAATGAAATCAGCATATGAAAGAGTAATCTGTACCCCAATGTTCATTTCAGCTCAATTTACAATAGCTAAGATATGGAACCCACCCAGATGTCCATCAGCTAAAGAACAGCTAGAAAAAATATGGTATATATGGAATACCACACAGTGGGAAGGAAGGAAGGAAGGAAGGGAGGGAGGGAGGGAGGGAGGGAGGAAGGAAGAAAGGAAGGAAGGAAGAAAGGAAAGAGGGAGGGAGGGAGGGAGGCAGGAAGGAAGAAAGGAGGGAGGGAGGAAGGAAATCTTGTCATTTGGAACAAAATGGGTGCAACTGGAAACCATTATACTTAGTGAAATAAGCCAGTCACAAAAGGACAAATACCATATGGTCTCTCTGATCTGTGGTAATTAAGAGTACTCAAAATGTAATCTATAGGAGCGAAACTGACACTTTGAGATGTGATAATTTTGAATAGCCCTAGCCTTGACTGTGGGGGAACAATGTTTTCCTTATTTTTTGCTTGTTTTTGTCCTTTACTTCTTTTGTATTTCCTTCATATTAATCGGTGAACTCTCTACTTGGTGTAGGGCTAATCTTATGAGTATAAAAAGTTACAGAAGATTCATCTCTATAAAAAATAAGAATGGGAAGGGAAGAGGGAGGAGGAAGAAAGGCGGGAGTATGGGTGGGAGGAGGGTGGGGGGAGAAGCATCATGTTCCCAAATCTGTACATATTAAATACCTGAAGTTGTATTCCTTAAACAAAATAAATTATAAAAAAAAAAAAACATCTGTGCATGAACGTTTGTAGCTGCTCTATTCACAATGACAAAAATTGGAAACAACACAAATGGCCTTCAACATCAAATTATGCAACAAACTGTGGTACAGTCATGCCACAGAAACTACTGAGAAGCAAAAGCCGAGGACAAACAACTGATGTACAACTGAGGGAGGTGTATCTTAAAGCAGTGTGCTGAATGAAAGAAAAATCTCTAAAAGTTAGATACAGGGGCTGACGCTGTGGCCTAGTGGGTTAAGCCGCCATCTGCGGGGCTGGTGTCACAAATGGGTGCCGGATTGAGTCCTGGCTGCTCCACTTCTGATTCAGCTCCCTACTAGTGAGCCTGGGGAAGCAGGGGGAGATGGCCCAAGTTCTTGGGCCCCTGTACCCATGTGGGAGACCTGGAAGAAGGTCCAGGTTCCTGGCTTCGACCTGGCCCAGCCCTGGCTGTTGTGGCAATTTGGGGAGTGAACCAGTGATGGAACAACTCTCTCTCTCTCTAACTCTGCCTTTCAAATAAATAAATAAATCTTTTTTAAAAAATGTTAGATACAATAAGGTTTCATTTACCTGCCATGTGGAAAAGGCAAAAACATAGGGGTGGGTGTCAGGGGCTAGGGGTGGAGGAGAAGTTGACTACAAAGAGGCGACATGAGGGAATTGGGTGTTGAAGGAACTGTGCGGTATCTTGATTGGGGTGGTGTTTACGTGACTCGATCCATGTCTTAATGCTCACAGCACTGTCCACCAAAAAAGTAATTTCATGGCATGCTCATTAAATAACAAAAAGGCACTTTCAGAAAATCTCAGCTCTGCCCCATCTCTATTTTGCAATTCCTGCTGCCACTCTGATCCTTGCATTTTCACATTTCCTGGACACTGCAGTTGACTCCCAACTACATTCTCCACTGATCATCAAATCAGTCTTCAGAAATGAATTACTCGTGAAATATTTCTATTGCACAAAAGGTTAGAAAGCAAAACAAGTCGAAGCAGCTCTCTCTGTTGGAGACTGGGCACGTATACCAAGCCTACAGCACCCCGCACTGAGTCAGACACAACATGACAATTGAAATAAGCTGTGTATTTGGATACCTACTTACACTATTGTTAAATAAAAACAAAGAAAGTTTGTTGGTCATGCTGTAAATAAGAATTTTTTCTTATACCCAGTCCATCTTATCTATCTGTGGTTCAATACTGTGTCTCCTGATTCAGCATCTATGTCTACTGCCTCTAGCAGGTGCTCAGCACATCCTCGTTGAACTTAATTTTGAGCTGCTTTAACTCCGTAGCTTCTTTGGCCTGTCCTCTTGGTCACACAGACCTAAAGAGAAAGTTCAGTGAAAGAACTGCTTGGCACAATATTAATGCCTGGCAAAGAGCAACAGCATCCTAGACATAGTATCAATTAAAGCATTAATTGGCTATTTAGGAAACATGAGTCAGAAAATCCAAGAAACAGAACTTCCCAATGGGATGCAAAAAAAAAAAAAAAAAAAAAAAAAAAAAAAACAAACAAAAAAAAAAAACCACACTCATGTTACAAATAGAAAGAAAACTAAATAAAGGAATTTTATGCCAATATTATTACAGGTACCCCTAGATACCCCTAGATTATGAGTAAGTTATTTCAAACAAAACGAAAAATTGTGGAATATGCGGGGTATGATTTAGTAGATGGTCAGAGCTGCAGGAGAATACTACCTTCATTTGGTAATAATTAGTGTGCCGTGGCTACTCAGAGGAGCACATTTCTTGCTAATAGCTGATGCTCAGGTGGCACTGATCATTCTACCGCCCTAAGCTAATTAAGGGGCTTAAACAGAAGGAGGAAAACCACACAGGGAAAGACAGAAAGCCAAGCAGATGGGGCGGCCTAGGGGCTCAGTGAAACAGTAAGCCTTCATCACAGAGTGAGTAAGTAGCTTGGAAATTCAGGCCCACACACAAGGCCTGTGGGCTCTAGCGCTAGCACTGGGAAATGTCAGGGAGAAGTGAGAAAAGCTAGCCACTACTGAGTACTCTCGCTGTGCCAGGAACACAGAGGACTCCTACTTGCCCCTGTTTCAGCAAAAGGAAATGGGGCTTTAAGGAGACTTTGTAACCCGCCAAGGTCAAACAGCTCAGAAAGTCAGGAGAGAGACAGAAAAAGAGAGAGAGAGAGAATGAGAGAATGTTCTTCCATCTGCTGGCTCATTCCCCAATTGGCCACAATGCCAGAGCAGAGCCAGGCTGAAGAAGCCAGGAGCCAGGGACCCCATCTGGGTCTCTCACGTGGGTGGCAGGGCCTAAGGACTTGGACCATCCTCTGATGGTTTCCCTGGCACATTAGTGGACAGTTGTATCATAAGTAGAGCAGCAGGGACTTGAACCAGGGCTTATATGGGATGCCTGCATCACAGATGGCAGCTTAATCCACTGAGCAACAATGCTGGCCCCTAAATCCAGGCATTCTAACTCCCTAACCCTGACCTTAATCAATGGCATGCTATGTATTGGATTTGCAAAATCCAGCTTCGGTGACTTTGTGTCATGCCCGTTTTGCAAGTACAGTTCTGGATGTACATTCAGAAATTCCCCACTGGCTGCCCTCTCTCTACACCCCAATTCAGAGTTGACTTGTTTTCAGAATTCTGATCTCTGGGTTGAAACCATCTGAAAACGACATTTGGAAAATACACAATTGAATTAATATATTCACGTCATCCCCTGATCCTAGCCACTTATTTGCAATGAACAGAATTATAATGTGATGAGAGAGTCACAGCTCTAATTTCATACAAGCAGGCCAGACCCTGCAGGAGAAGTTTTGGGGCCAGCACGTGTTTTTCTGCCATCACTCATTCTCACTACATGAAGAGCTGCCTGTGTTGTCTGTGTGTGGGTTTACTGGTAAGTTTCCTTTAGGATGCAAGAAACAGAGACCCATTTGAGCTGTCTTAAGTAATGAAGGTTTATTGGAAGGGTGGCTGTGGAAAAATACAAATTTCTCAACTATTAGACCAAATCACACAGGAACAGAGGAACCACAACAAGTTCAGCCTTCCTGGATACTGCCCCAAAGTTCAGGAATGGGCAGAGTGCCAGTTTCCAGTCACCCTCGCGGCAACGTGACATGCTGAGTTCTCAGGCTTGGCTTCTAGCCCATCTGTCTTCACTATCATTCTTCCTCATGCTGTGTCTGCTCACTCACAATTCTGCTTGCGTGGAAAGGCGTTTGACCCAGCAGATAAAGACTCCACTTAAGAAGCCCCTGTCCCATATCAGAGTGCCTGGGTTCGGTCCTTCACTCCAGGTCCAACTTCCTACTCACGTGCGTTCTGAGAGTCAGCAGTGATGGCTCAAGTAATTGGGTTCTTGCCACACACATGGGAGATCTGGATTGAGTGCCCAGTTCTCAGCTTTGGCCTGGCCCAGTTCTGACCCTTGTGGGCATTCACGGAATGATCCAATAGATGACAGCTCTGTCTGTGTGGCTCTCTGGCTCTCTGCATCTCAAATAAATTAAAAAAAAACTTATTGAAGTCATAATTCTGCTCATAATGGTATAGACGTGGAAAACACAAAAGGTCAAATAAGTCATTCAAGGGTCTCTGACACCGTATAGTACATCTTTTTTAAAATATCTGCTCCAAAATGGTGCTGAAATAACTGAATATTCACACAGAAAGAGCAAGAGGGAAAAGCAAACCTCAACATTACAGCATATCACACACAAACAATACCTTAACATGTATTGTAGAACTACACCTAAAAGCAAAAAGTATAACAT
This sequence comes from Oryctolagus cuniculus, assembly GCF_051225735.1. NCBI lineage: Eukaryota > Metazoa > Chordata > Mammalia > Lagomorpha > Leporidae > Oryctolagus > Oryctolagus cuniculus. Next base: position 137,292,015 of record NC_142869.1, on the reverse strand, counting down.
ATGGACACAAAAATATAGAAAATAATTGTGACTTTGGTGTTTGCAAGTTTCTTGAGTTCTAGGCTCCCACTTTCTGCCAAAGGAGAAGTGGGGCACAGAGGGGGCAGGGCACTGCAGGCATCTGGGGAGTGAACCAGCAGGTAGGAGCTCTCTTTCTTTGTCTCTCCCATTTTTTTTAAAAAAAAGCGCTTTAAATAACATCATGGAGATACCTCGGAAATCTGAATATAGACCTACCATATGACCCAGTCATCTCACTCCTGGGAATTTACTTACCCAAGGGAAATGAAATCAGTAAACAAAAGAGTCATCTGCACCTCCATGTTTATTGCAGCTCAATTCACAATAGCTAAGACATGGAATCAACCTAAATGCCCATCAACCGAACACTGGATAAAGAAATGATGGGATATGTACACTTTGGAATACTACACAGTGGTAAAAAAAAATGTCATTTGCAACAAAATGGATGAATCTGGAATACATCATACTTAGTGAAGTAAGGCAGTCCCAAAGGGATACCACATGTTCTTCCTGATCTGTGAGAACTAATAAAGCACCTAAAACAAAATCTGTAGAAGTGAAATTGACACTTTGAGAAGGATGACTTGAGATGCCCTTCTGTTGACTGTTGAAGAGGAGTTTCATTTTTTTGTTTTTCCCGTTTCTTTCTTCATTCTATTTGTTGACCTCTTTACTTAATATAGAGTTAATCATATGTGTATAAAGTCAATTGAGGATGGATCTCAGTAAAAGTAAGAGTGGGAATAAGAGAGAGAGGAAGAAGTTTGTAACTGTAAAGCTGTATAGTTCTGTATACATTCCTATGAACTTACTTCAAATGGTACAGTTTAAAAACTTATCATGGGACTCCAAATCCCATTAAACTTGGTGGTAAAAATGCCATCTTAATTGTTAAAGTGATCATATTAAGTGTTAAAGTGAACATATAGATAGGATTAAGTGTTAAAGTGATCATATAAATAGGATTAAGTGCCTGGTAATAATAATAGAATTAAAAAGGAGAGAACCTTCCAACATGGGAAGCAGTCCACACACCGGACTCATAGAATGACAATCGCTTTAATTAACACTCTGACCTCAGAATCAGCCCTTAAGTCTTCCTGGTCTGGCTGAAAAGCCCATGAGAACATTTCAGGCATGGAAAGCCAAGACACTGTGGCAATTAATGTTCTACATGCAGGATCTCTGTGAAAGACACCAGCGGAAAGAAGGGGCCGTCAAAGAAGAATATACTTAACCCTGAAGGGAAGAGAGAACTTCTACATTGATTATGGCCTTGTCCAAATACTGATGGAGTCTGTGGACTCAAAAGGCTTCCATAGCCTAGGCAGCTCATGTCAAGAGCCTTGGGTAGTCACTGACATCATACATGAGTGTTAATTGTTAAATTAACAACAGGAGTCACTGTGCACTAACTTCCCATGCAGGACCTCTCTCCTCAATGAGCTGTATTATGCAAGCTAACTGTGATACTTGTTCTCAGTTTTGTGTGTGTGCAAATTGTTGAAATCTTTACTTGGTATTGAGTTGGTCTTCTGTGTACAATGTTAACTGAAAATGAATCTTAATGGAGAATGGAACTGGCAAGGGGAGGAAAAGGAGGAGGAGGGGTGAGAGAGTGGATGGGAAGGCGGGTACAGTGGGAAGAATAACTATATGCCTAGTTGTACTTATGAAATTTGTATTCCTTAAACAATTAAAAAATAAATAAAAAATAAAGAGAAAGCCAAAAAAAACCAATGTCAACTTTAAAAGATACGAACAGATATTTCACTAGAGAACATAAATGAATGACCAATGAGCACCTACAAAAATACTCAGCATTAATCATGAGAGGTAAGAGATCCCAAATGGCTTAAATTTAAAAACAGTCAACACCCTAAGCTAAGGGGATGCACCTCAACTGGAACTCTGCTGTGTAGAGGGCCAGAGCCCGAAATGTAACAGACACTTGGAAACAGTGTTTGTTCCTTAAATATGTACCAGGCAACCTAGTAATCTCTCCTAAGGTGTGTACCCAAGAGGAACAAGAACAGCATGTTCTGTACACAGATGTTCCTCATTATCAGAAACTATAAACAACCCAAATGGCCATCAACCACTGCTACACTGCCATGCTGCCCAACACAGAGAGGAAAGACTCACTGAAGACATGCAACACACAGGGGCCTCCAAAGGGAAACAAGCAGGCCCCAAAGGAAACATATGTAATTATCCCATGTATCTGATATTCTGGAAAATGCAAAACAGTAGTTTGCCAGTGCTATGGTCTGATTGTTTGTGACTGTCTCACCACCTCCCACCAACCCAGTTCCTATATTGAAAACCAATTCCCAATGTGATGTTACTATGGATGGGGCTTTGGGAAGTGACTGGGTCCTGAGGACGCTGCCCTCATGCATGCGATTTGTGTCCCCTTATAAAATGGGCTCCAGGGCACTAGCTGTCCCTTCTACCAGGTGAGGATGCACTGAATCTGCAGGCCTCTGGTGGATGTCCCAGCCTCCAAAACTGTGAGAACTAGATCCCTGTTGTTTATAAGTTGGCGAGCTTAAGGTTGCAGCAGCCATGACGTGGGAGCAGAAGTGACGAAAGCAGCTACATTCTGAGTGTGGTGTTGGTCATGACTGCATATGTTTGTCAGGATTAACAAAGAGCATTACTGAAAAAGCAAGGATCTTACTCTATATAAATTATTCTGCAATAAATTTGACTTTAAAAATAAAGTTACAGGAGCCAGCCTTGTGGCACAGAGGGTTGAACCACCACTCACAATGACTCCGACATCCTATGTCAGAGCGCAGGTCAGAGTCCCAGCTATTCTGATTCTGATCCAGCTCCCTGCTAATATGCCTGGGAAAGCAGCAAAAGATGGTCCAAACACTCAGCCCTCTGCCACTCATGTGGGAGACCCAGATAGAGTTCCTGGCTCCTGGCATCAGTCTGACCTCACCATAGCTGTTACAGTCACTTGGAGAGTCTCTCTCTCTCTCTCTCTCTCTCTCTCTCTTTGCCTTTCAAATAAAGCTTTAAAAAATAAAATTTTAATCATATCTTATATAATATTCTATTTACTGTCTTTTTTTCATTTAACATCAGAGCACTACATATGCCATAAAAACAGACTGTAATAACTACAGAAAATTTCATTGTGTGGGCACATTGTAACTCATTTCATCATTGTATGACTGGACATCATTAATTTCTATTTTTCTTACATCATATTCTCACATGGACGTTCTTGTTTACCAACTCATTGTCTCATCCCTTTGTTACATTCAAACAAAAGTCTAAATTCGAAATGACTGAGCTGAAGTTACTGAGCTGAGGGAGTGAGCAGCAGATTCAGGTTCTGGGTCTTTACTGTCAGTTTACTTCCCAGAAGAGGTGGAAACAGCTTACACACCAGTCATCAGAAGCCTGGCTCTAGCTTATCAGTCGTAAATCTGTCATTTTTTCAACATGACGCAATAATACAAGAAGAGATTTACTTAGCATTGGAGAGAGACAGCATATTAACTCTCAGGACACCAAACTAAGTCATCAGAGGGAGGGCTGTGTTAATGGGAAAATTAATAAATCTGCAGGAATGAGTCCTCCATGAAATTTCCTGGGGCTCCCTACAACCAAAGTTTCCTTGAATCATATTTTCCTTCCAGAAGAGAGGTTCATTTTTTCCCTTGCTGTTACATAATGAAGAACAACTGGCAAAATCATTCATCAGAAACCTATTTACATTTTCTGTTTCCAAGAGCAATGTTCTTCATCAGGTAAGTTTTCCCCTTTCTTTTAACCATCAGTTCCCACAACGAGTAAGAATGTGGGATTTTTCTAAGAACCTTTTAGTGTTACACATTCCTGTATTTCACAATAAAATCCTAGGCTCCCAGCATTCTTTTTGGTGCTGGTCCCCACCTTCTCAGTATAGTTTATGCTAACAGGGGACTCCCTTGTACAATGGAAACAGAAAAATTTTTTTAGCATTACCTTTCTGCTCATGTCCCCGTCCATACATCATCTCTGCTACAACTAAGATAAACACATTGTTTACCTGACATTTTAACTAAAAATTGACCAAAATAGAACAAGAACTAAATTTTGATGAAGTTAAATTCAGTTTCCAGGCCGGCGCCGCGGCTCACTAGGCTAATCCTCCGCCTAGCGGCGCCGGCACACCGGGTTCTAGTCCCAGTTGGAGCGCCGGATTCTGTCCCGGTTGCCCCTCTTCCAGGCCAGCCCTCTGCTGTGGCCAGGGAGTGCAGTGGAGGATGGCGCGGCGGCCATTGGAGGGTGAACCAACGGCAAAAGGAAGACCTTTCTCTCTGTCTCTCTCTCTCACTGTCCACTCTGCCTGTCAAAAAAAAAAATAAATAAATAAATTCAGTTTCCAAATGTCCTCATGGTGAATAAATAAAACACGTACCTAAGCCTGGTGATCCTGAAGCTTTGACCATCACTTTCAATCGCTGATCTGAGACATGAATGGTGTCTATCTCAATAGCTCCATCAAAAGTCCTCTTTTCTGAATGATTCATGCATGCATGATTTTTGGCTGTACAGATCCATGTAGAACTTTAACCCACACCATAAAACTTTGGACTAGAATGTGTCATGATTTGCCCAAATGCTCACAGCAGGGTGACAATGGTGTTGACTATGGACTCTAAGTTCCAAGCCTTGGACCTTGCAGGCTCCCCCTATCCTGCCTCACTCTCTGCTCTACCTTGACCGCTAGTGTTACACCTTTGACTGTATATGTTGGGTTTCTTCAGCCAGGATGCTCAATCTGTGAGATAAATTAAAATCACTCCAATGCAAGTTCTATCCCAAACCATCCTTAATTTCTTACAGGATTCAGAGGAGACTAATGCCTACTTCTAAAACTGGAGAAATAGATAAATGAGTTTTAACAATGCACATTAGCACATCTTTTTTCTACATCTAATTATATAGACTCATTATGATTATTCTGATTTAGGACTTATTTTTCAAGGAAAATACCGCATTTTAAACAGGCAATCAGAATAAACATTACCATATTCCTCCACTGTGGTCCTTGCTCCCTCTTCTTTCACCATCTCCACCCCTCATTTCTCACGGACATGATCCCCAGCAGGGAACCTACCCAAGGTGCCCCAAGGCCATCGCTGATGCACAAATCTCTACCAGCCCACTGCTGAGTTTTGGACACAGTCAAGCCCTCCATCCCAGGGCTGGAATGCTCTGCCATCCACTCAGCACAGGGCTTCCCAGACATGTTTAAAAAGACCAGCCCAAAACTCAACTCTTGGAGGCAGAGGGTTCCGCAGGACCACTCTCCTCTCCTAGCATCTCAATGTCCTCCCTTCTCCCAGTCTCTCATCTACCCACCTTGCCCCCTATCTTCTACATGAGAAGCCCACCTCCTGTTTAATTGCCACAACAAAATGCTCTAAACAACACAAGTCTAAGAAAGCCTGAGCCCTCCCAGGCCAATGGATCAGCAGAAAAGACACCAGGCAGAAAATCAGGTGGCATGGATGTTCTTTCTGGCCATGTTACTTACTAGCTCAGGGACCCTTTGGCTTTCTGGTCTGGACCATCACAGTGAAAGGAGTGGGTTGGATCAGCTGTTTCTAGAGCATGCTCTCGGTTCCACATTTCCAAGTCCAGGAACACTGCACTTTGACTGGAATAAGGAGCCATGAAACATCAAAAGAGTCATTGCAGGTGCGTTAGCTGTGGCATGTATACTCTGGCAGCAGCTCCACCTGCCATTGCTCTTGAGAACACACAGTAGGGCTCTCCACCAAGGGCCAAATTTAACACTTGGAAGCCCTCCAACCCAATCCGTATTTGCTCCCCAGGTTAAGGGAATTACTTAATTCATCTCCTGACCAAATGTTTCAGAAGAAAGCCACTGACTGAAGGTTCACCAAACGCTTAGGATATGGAGTTTTGATGAGCCCCTTCTGGTTTAGTTTGCTTCATTTTAAATATCCAGCTGAAGAGTAAAGTAGATTTCAAAAACATATATGATTAACAAAGATATCAGACACGTCCAGGAGTCACTGTAACCATCCATATCCCCAGGGCACTGGATTCCTCCCTATACATAAATAGAGAACAGGTAGCAGGCAACCACCCCCATGTGACAATGAAAAAAAAATCATCCAAAGATTGCAATAACCTACCTGGTGTAGCAGCTTCAAAGACAGAACATAAGAAAGAAGCATCCACTAGCCCACAACACCATGGGGACATAAGGGATACTGTCTGCTATAAAGAAACATCACATCCATATGTAACAACATATCATACCAGCATGGCTTGGACCATGGAAATTTATTTCTCACAGGTCTGGAGACTGGAAGCCCGAGATCAATATGCCACCAAGGTCCAGCTCTGCCAGACCTCCCTCCTGTCTTGCAGAGAGCCAACTTCTCACTGTGCCTTCAGCTCAGGGAGTGAGAGAGAAGCAGGACACCTACCCCTTGTTCCCTCAGGGGACCCACTGCAGGACCCCATCTAAAGCCAGATACTGCCCAAAGACCACATCTCCAAATATCATCACATTGGTGGTTAGCACTGCAGTGCTTCTATTAATTTAGGTGGGTGGAGGATAGAATTCATTCCACAAAGAGGCCCTCAATAAATTTTGTTGAATGACTGAATAGAGCCCTAGGTAACAAATGAACTGAGAAAAAGAAAGCAAAAGGTAGCTGTAGAAAATCAACCTGTTTTATGTGGTTATAAGGCAAATGGATGCTTTTAGCAAAACCAGACAGGAGGAAAATATTATAAGGCAACATAATGAACAGATTATATTGGTGATATTTTTTCCCATGATTACAAGAGGCAACTGATCAGCCCTACGACTGTGAAATGTGTAGCAGTGAATTCCACAGGCTGGGGACAAGAAGTGCTGGCACCAAGAAATACAATGGTCAACTTCCCACCTCCACTGATGGCAGAATAAGAATTTCCACGTAAAGACTCTAGTTCCCACTCATCCTGTCTTGCCCACCCTCAAACTCTGCCCTTTTTCCACTATTTCTGTAGTCCTGCATCCATTATTCTGCTTTTTTAATTTGTCAGCTCTGTTGCTTCTCTAAGTAAAACCTAGGAGTTAACACCTTTCAAAAGTGTTTAGGTGGTAAAAGGAAAGTAAAATGTACTGATAATCTTGTCCACTTTGTCTTGTAGCAGTCCACAGAGCTAATATCATTAGAAATTGGAAGAGGTGCCTACAGTGGTTGCTTCAGAATTTCCACACACAAGGATCTAGGAAGGCAGTTAGAGGGTTGAGGGGCTTAAAACTATATATTACTCCCCATGTTTAGTTCAATAAAATCTACTTTTACCTGGATTGCATGCAATTTGAGACGAATATCTTTAAATTACCTCTTTCACCTGTTGTGGCAATTTGGAGACACATGCAGTGACTTAGGTCATCAGCAAAACTGCCCTAAGATTCTCCATCAAACTAAGCAGCCTAATCACAGGAGCAAAGGAGTTTGTGCTTCTGTTTACTCATTCACAGAAGTCTTTATTTTCCGCACATTGGGTGAACACCTATACACACACCATGAGAAATACAAAGGTGAACAAACCCAGTTCTTAACCTGAGGGTCTATTTTCATCTTGCAGTTTCATAGTCCTAGACTAGTTTTCTCCAGGGAGGTGATTAACTTATTTCACTTCTTAGAAAAATGTTTACAAAGTTTAATGGAGGAGGTAGGATAAGACAGATGTGGGCTCACATCCTAACTCTGGCACCTAGGTATCTGCTACTAGGCACTTTTCTTAACCTCCCTACACTTTAGTTTATTCGTGTATTAAATACAAATGCTAATACCTAGCTCAAGATTGCGGATTTTTGCTTAAAATAAGAAAAAAAAAACATGAAGTGACAGAGATAATACCTGGTGTATGGTGGAAGTCAACTCAATATAAATTCTCTATTACCCAGGTCATTTTGCTATAAGTTTTACTGAGTCCTGGGCATGATGCGCCCTCACAATGCCTACAGCAACCTTGTGCACAGACTACTTTCAGTGAAATTGACCTCATTCCCCTACAGAGGTCTGACCCTATGTGCTGGCATAAAAATTTCAAGTAAGCAAATAGAAACTTTATAAAGTCTTTCACATCACTACCAGTGAAAGCTAACATTTATTGACTTGAGGCTAACCATACTGCAGACACTCTACTAAGTGTTTTATATGTGTTACCTCATTTAATTCTCAAAAGAGCTTTATGACGTAGGTGTTATATTGTGCCTGTTTTCACAGCTGAGTAAACTGAGGGACAGAGAGGTTATGTAGCTTGCCCAAAGGTCTGCCTTTAGCCAGAGAGAGAGATTATGCAGCCAGACAGCCTGGCTCCAGAGCCTCCTCTCTTAACCACTGCACTACAGCTGCCTTTCAAAAAATAAGAGTATTTAAGAGGGAGGGAGAGACAGAGAGAGAGAGAGAGAGAGAGAGAGAGTTCCACTCACTGGTTCACTCCACAAATACACATGTTAGCTGGTGCTGGGCTGAGCTGAAGCTGGGAACCTGGAACTTAATCCAAGTCTCCCAAGTACTTGAGCCATCACCACTGCTTACCTGGCTTTGCATTAGCAACAAAAACCAATCAGCCCAGTTAAGAAATGGACAAAAGAACTGAACAGACATTTCTCAATGAGAAGAAATAAAAATGGCCAGTAAATATATGAAAAGAGGATCAATATCACTAGCCATCAGGGAACTGTAAATCCAAACCAAAGTGAGATATCACCACACCCCTGTAAGAATGGCTATTACAGGAAAGACAGAGATAAACAAATTCTGGTGAGGATGTGGAGAAAAAGAAAATCTTGTTTTGTAAGATTCACTTATTTATTTGAAAGGCAGCATTACAGAGAGGAGAGAGAGAGAGAGAGAGAGAGAGAGAGAGAGAGAGATCTTCCATGCATTGGTTCACTCCCTGGATAGCCATAATAGCTGGAACTGGGCTGCACTGAAACCAGGAGCCTCAGAAATCTTTTGTCTAAGGTATACAAACTTCATGCATTTCCTAAATACAACCTTAGGAACACAGTAATTCTTCCCACCATACCCACCCTTCCATCCTCTTCCTCCTCCCACTCCTATTCCCATTCTTATTTTTTACTAAAATTTATTTTCAATTAATTTCATACAAAGAAGATTAACTCTATACTAAGTTAAAGAGTTCAACAAATAGTATGGGGAAAAAAAACTGTTCCTCAGCAATTTTTTTATTTCTCTTTTGATTTCTTCTATGATCCACTGTTCATTCAGGAGCATGTTGTTCAGTCTCCATGTGTTTCCATATTTTCTAGAGATACTTGAGTTGTTGATTTCCAGCTTCATTCCATTGTGGTCAGAGAAGATGAATGGTATGGTTTCAAATTTTTGAATTTGCTGAGACTAGCTTTATGGCCTAGCCTGTGGGCTATCCTAGAGAAAGTTCCATGCACTGGTGAGAAGAATGTGCATTCTGTTCTGTAGATATCTGTTAAGTCCATTTGGTCTACAGTGTCGATTAACTGCCGTTTCCTTGCTGATTTTCTGTCTTGATTGATCTGCCCATTGCTGAAAGTGGGGTATTGAAGTACCCTGTTACCATTGTATGGGAGTCTATGTTTCCCTTTGGATCAATTATCATTTCTTTTAAATAGCAAGGTGCACTGTAATTAAGTGCATATACATTTATTATAGTCATATCTTCCTATTGAACTGTTCCCTTAATCATTGCACAGTGCCCTTATTTGTATCTTTTAACAGTTTTTGTGTTAAAGTCTATTTTGTCTGATATTAGGATGCCTACGCTAGCTCTTTTTTGGTGTCTATTAGTATGGAATATCTTTTTCCAGCCTTTCACTTTCAGTCTGTGCTTATCTTTGTTGGTGAGATGTGTTTCTTGTTGGCAGTAAATAGATGTGTTTTGTTTTTTAATCCATTCAGCCAGTCTGTGTCTTTCAACTAGAGAGTTGAGGCCATTTACATTCAAGGTGACTATTGAAAAGTAGTGACTTTGCCCTGCCATTTTTCCATAAATATTCCTATTGTTTACTTTGTATTTCCTTTGTAATTTTACTGGAAGATTTTCTGCCTTCACCCTCTTTCATAGTGATGACCATGTTTCTCTGTATAGCACATCCTTAAACATCTTTTGTAAGGCTGGACAAGCGGTGACAAATTCTTTGAATTTCTGCTTGTTATGGAAGGTCTTTATTTCACCTTCATTCATAAATGAGATCTTTGCAGGGTACAGAATTCTGGGCTGACAGTTTTTTTTCTCTCTTAGGACTTGGAATATATCTCGCCATTCTCTCCTAGCCTGTAGAGTTTCTGATGAGAAGTCTGCTGTGAGTCTAATTGGAGATCCTCTGAAAGTAACCTGGCATTTCTCTCATGTCCATTTTAGAGTCATTTCTTTATGTTTTACTGTGGAGAGTTTGACTACAATTTGTCATGGTGAAGATCTTTTCTGGTCATGTTTATTAATTCTATGTACTTGGATGTCCTTTTTCTAAATTAGGGAAGTTTTCTGTAATTATTTCACTAAAAACACCTTCTTTTTTGTTTTTTTTTTTTTTCCTCTGTTCATTCAGTGCACATCTTTTTTTTTTTTTTTTTTCGGTTTTTTTTTTTTTTTAACTTTTATTTAATGCATATAAATTTCCAAAGTACGACTTATGGATTACAATGGTTTTCCCCCCATACCGTCCCTCCCACCCACAACCCTCCCCTTTCCCACTCCCTCTCCCCTTCCCTTCACATCAAGATTCATTTTCGATTATCTTAATATACAGAAGATCAGCTTAGTATACATTAAGTATGGATTTCAACAGTTTGCTCCCACACAGAAACATAAAGTGAAAAATAATAGATGATTTTTTAAAATGATGATGAAATCAGAGCAGACCTATTGTCATGTTTAATCCCAGTGAGAGTCAAGTTGGGAATTGATAATTTCTTTTTCTTTTTTTTTTTTTTTTACAGAGGATCAGTTTAGTATGCATTAAGTAAGGATTTCAACAGTTTGCACCCCCATAGAAACACAAAGTGAAATATATTGTTTGAGTACTCGTTATAGCATTAAATCTCAATGTACAGCACATTAAGGATAGAGATCCTACATGAGGAGTAAGTGCACAGTGACTCCTGTTGTTGACTTTACCAATTGACACTCCTGTCTATGGCATCAGTAATCTCCCTATGCTTCAGTCATGAGTTTCCAAGGCTATGGAAGCCCTCTGAGTTCTCCGATTCTTATCTTGTTTAGACAAGCTCATAGTCAAAGTGGAGGTTCTCTCCTCCCTTCAGAGAAAGGTACCTCCTTCTTTGATGGCCTGTTCTTTCCACTGGGATCTCACTCGCAGAGATCTTTTGCCAGAGTGTCTTGGCTTTCCATGCCTGAAATACTCTCATGAGCTTTTCAGCCAGCTCCGAATGCCTTTAGGGCTGATTCTGAGGCCAGAGTGCTATTTAGGACATCTGCCATTCTATGAGTCTGCTGAGATTCTCACTTCCCATGTTGGATCACTCTCCCCTTTATTTACTCCATCAGTTAGCGTTAGCAGGTACTAGACTTGTCTATGTGCTCCCTTTGACTCCCAGTCCCTTCACCATGACCAACTGTGAACTGAAACTGATCACCTGGAACAGTGAGATGGCATTGGTACATGCCACCTCGATGGGATTGAATTGGAATCCCCTGGTATGCTTCCAACTCCACCACTTGGGGCAAGTCAGCCTGAGCATGTCCCAAATTATGCATCTCTTCCCTCTCCCATTCCCACCACCATGTTCAACAGGGATCACATTTCAGTTAATTTTCAACACTTAAGAATAACTGTGCATCAATTACAGATCTAAACCAGTCATATTAAGTAGAACAGATAAAAAAAACTACTAAGAGGGATAATGTATTAAGTTGTTCATTAACAGTCAGGGCTATGCTGATCAAGCCACCATTTCCCATAGTGTCCACCTCACTCCAACAGGTTTCCCTCTTGGTGTTCAGTCAGTCGTCACCGATCAGGGAGAACATATGGTATTTGTCCCTTTGGGACTGGCTTATTTCACTCAGCATGATGTGTTCCAGATTCCTCCATTTTGTTGCAAATGACTGGATTTCGTTGTTTCTTACTGCGGTATAGTATTCTAAAGAGTACATATCCCATAATTTCTTTATCCAGTCTATCGTTGATGGGCATTTAGGTTGGTTCCAGGTCTTAGCTATTGTGAATTGAGCTGCAATAAACATTAGGGTGCAGACCTCTTTTTTGTTTGCCAATTTAAATTCCTTTGGGTAAATTCCAAGGAGTGGGATGGCTGGGTCGAACGGTAGGGTTATCTTCAGGTTTCTGAGGAATCTCCAGACTGACTTCCATAGTGGCTTGACCAGTTTGCATTCCCACCAACAGTGGGTTAGTGTCCCTTTTTCCCCACATCCTCGCCAGCATCTGTTGTTGGTAGATTTCTGCATGTGAGCCATTCTAACCGGGGTGAGGTGAAACCTCATTGTGGTTTTGATTTGCATTTCCCTGATTGCTAATGACCTTGAACATTTTTTCATGTGCCTGTTGGCCATTTGGATTTCCTCTTTTGAAAAATGTCTATTGAGGTCCTTGGCCCATCTCTTAAGTGGGTTGTTGGTTTTGTTTTTGTGGAGTTTCTTGATCTCTTTGTAGATTCTGGTTATTAACCCTTTGTCTGTTGCATAGTTTGCAAATATTTTTTCCCATTCTGTCGGTTGTCTTTTCACTCTCCTCACTGTTTCTTTTGCAGTACAGAAACTTCTCAATTTGATGCAATCCCAATAGTTGATTTTGGCTTTGACTGCCTGTTAAAAACACCTTCTAATCCATGACTCTTTCCATGCCTTCAGGAATTCCTAAGACCAATATGTTGGGTCGTTTGATACTCTATAAATCTCAACAGTGTTTTTAGTTTTCTAATTTTTCTTTTTTTGGTCTGTCAAATTTCCAGCAATTTGTCTTCTAACTTGGATAGTCTTTCTTCTACCTCACCAAGTCTGTTGTTTAGGCTTCCCACTGCATTTTTTATCTGATCTATTGAATTATAGAAATTCTAGAAATATTCACTTCTAATATTTCATTTTGATTTCTCTTTAAAATCTCAATATCGTGGGGAAAATGTTCATTAATATCATGTATGGATTTCTTTAATTCATGGATTTGCTTCTGATTACTTCTAAGCAATCCTATGATCAATTTTTTGAATTCAATATCCAGCATTTCTTCAGTCTCTTTATTTTCACATTCTAGTTGAAGTGTTGTGTTCCTTTGGAGGCATCACATTGTCTTCCTTATTCTTGTTTCTTGAATTCATGCATTTATTATTAGGCATTTTTGGAGATACTCATTGATTTTTTTTCTTCCCTGTGATGGCTTTTATCTTTGGACTATGCCTTTGTGGATAAGGATGAGTGGAGTGTCTGTTCTTTCAGTGAATACCCAAGGCGTGTGCTGTGTATGTCCAGGGAGCTCTGTTCAGTGCTCCAGGGTGAGGGGAGTGTCCAAGATGACTCCCAAATTGGGCGTAGTCAACTAGGAATGGTTGGGATAAAAAAAAGTTTGCATTTTAAAATATGGAAAACTGGGTGTGGGTCATTCATTATGACAAAGATACTAATATGATATATTAATAGGCAAAATGGGTGAGGGGTATGTGGGACTTCTTTGTATTATGCTTCACAACTTTTACAAATTTAAAACTATTCTGAAAATAATTGTTTTAGGCCATGGCTGGCATAATGGGTAAAGCCAACACCTATGACACTGGCATCCATATGGTCACTGGTTTGAGTCCCAGATGCTCCACTTTTTTTTTTTTAATGCAATATTGATTACAAAGTGGTTCCTGTGGTATAGACTCACAGTCTTACCCATTACTTTTTTTTTTTTTTTTTTTTTTGGACAGGCAGAGTGGACAGTGAGAGAGAGAGACAGAGAAAGGTCTTCCTTTTGCCGTTGGTTCACCCTCCAATAGCCGCCACGGCTGGCGCGCTGCGGCCGGCGCACCACACTGATCCGATGGCAGGAGCCAGGTACTTATCCTGGTCTCCCACGGGGTGCAGGGACCAAGCACTTGGGCCATCCTCCACTGCACTCCCTGGCCACAGCAGAGAGCTGGCCTGGAAGAGGGTCAACCGGGAAAGAATCCGGCACCCCGACAGGGACTAGAACCCAGTGTGCCGGCACTGCTAGGTGGAGGATTAGCCTATTGAGCCGTGGCGCCAGCCCAGATGCTCCACTTCTAAGCCAGCTCCCTGTCAATGGCGTGGGAAAAATCAACAGAGGATGGTTCAAGTGCTTGGGCCCCTGAACCCCTGTAAGAATGGCTATTACAGGAAAGACAAGACCCAGAGGAAGCTCCTGGCTCCTGGCTTCTTTCTGGCCCAACCCTGGCCATTGCGACTATGTTGGGAGTGAACCAGAAAATGGAAGATCTTTCGCTTCCACCCCCTCTCTGATTCTGCCTTTCAAGTGGATAAAATAAAACAAAAAAGATGCCAAAGCCTTCATCCAATTCAAAGGCTAGGAATTCATGGAGTTTCTCTGGTAAGTTTCTGCAAAAAAAATAAGATTTATTATTTATTTGAAAGGCAGAGTAAAAGAGAGAGAGAGAGATACACACACACAGGGGGAGGGAGAAAGAGAGATCTTCCATCTACTGGTTCACTCCCCAAATGCCCCAATAGTCAGGGATAGGCCAGGCCAAGATGAGGAGCCATGAACTCCATCCAACTCATCCATGGGCTATCATCTGCTGTTTCCCAGGCACGTTATCAGGAAGCTGGATCAGAAGCAAGAAGCAGCTGGGAGTCAAACCAGGTACTCTGATATGAGATGTAGGCCTCCCAAGCGGCAGCTTAACCTGCTGCACCATAACTCCCACCGCACTATAAAAAATTATAACTCCACGGCAGATTGCTTCTGTTACACATAAACCTGAAGTAACATAACCAGTTCTGCAAAATTTTGGAACCAGTGTTTCAGGTTTGTCTAAACTCCATAAGCACACTTTATTCATTAAACATTACTGAGAATTCTCTGCACATGACCAGCAACAGCGCACGGAGTGATACAAAGGCTGAAAAGGTGGGTCCTGCCAATGAGAAATTGACAATCTAGGAGGAGACAGAGAAAAAGAGAGGATTGATGTTTGATGTGAAGAAGTCTTGTGCACATGCAAGCATGAACTACAAATCCCCCCAATACTCTGTCTAATAAGAAAAACAGGAACTCCCTTTTAGGGTTCTGGAGGCATTCTTCACATAAGTGCCCATGAGCACCTGTTGTCATCGTTGAGGGCTGAGCTCTGCTGAGCCAACGCTTCCCACAACAGAATTTTTCTCTTCTTGACTAACTTCAAGCAGATCCGGACACTGCACACACCCTTCTAAGCCTTCTTCTCCTCTCTGAGCTCCAGTCTTCTCAGCACCACACTTTCTAGAATTACCAACCTTATATAGGTTGCACGAGGTAGTTCCTTCCAGAGACACCGTCTCCACTATGTTTTGGATTATTTCAATGTCATGCTGACCAAAGGGCTAGAAAATGAACATGACTAAGCTCAAAGTCTCCTCAAATACTTGGTTTTTGTGACAATTTAAATTCCGTAGGTTTGGCTTAACAAGTAGTCAACATTATTCCTAGTTTCAGAGCTGGTTGTGTACAAAAGATGGAGAGGAAAAACTACTACATTCTCTTTTTCAAAGCTCAGCTTTAAAATGGTAAGAAAATAATGTAAGGGAGAAACATCTTTTCATTTGATATTAAAAGCAGAAGGAACAGGACTTATTTAGCTTTGAAGAATAAAGGAAGACTAACACCAAACAAAACAAACTTTTAAAGCACATTTTATAAGAGTTTATGTAAATTGGTATAACCTTTTGAACATTGTTTGGAAGTATGTTCCGAAGCTACTGATTTGCTGGATCCCTGGGACCCTGTGACCAGAAAACAAACATACACACACACACACACACACACACACCCTTGGGGTGGGGAGGGGGAATTCATATGTGCACCAAAACATGTTCTAGGATGTTCGTTGGAGCTTTATTCAGAATTTCCCCAAACTATAGTCTACTGTACCCATAAAGAGTTGAATAAACTTATCACTGGAATTCTGTAAGCCAATGAGAATGATCTATAATTGGATGCAGTAATATGGATGAATCTCATAAACACAACTTCAAGTGAAAGAAGCTATGCACATGACATATAATTCCATGTATAAAAAGTCCAAAGATAGGCAACAGTTATCTATGCTGCAAGAAGTCAGAATAATGGTTTGTTAGGGGAGGGGTGACAAGCAGATAGTAATTGGAAGGGGTAAGGGAAGTTCTGGGGTATTGATAATAGTTTACTCTCTTTTTTAATTCTGGTTCCTTGAGTCTATGGAGTTTATGAAAATTCAAACTGTATACTTGTATGCATTTTTATACATAGGAGATAACTTCAAAAACTTCATGGAAAATGGAATTAAGTTACTTTTATTTTTTACTTTGGTGCAAAACAACTTCAAATCTATGTATAGGTTTTTTCATAATACACATTGTCATTAACTCTTTTGAAGATCCACTCATATTTTTGTTTCAATAATTCATTCTTTCAGTGTATGAGATTTAGAACACTAAGACATTTTTTTCTACACTTTAACTCAACATTTAAAGAATATGTACTTTAAAAAAATCATAGTAGTCATCATTGTGGCAGAGTTGAGTTAAGCCACTGCCTGCAATGCCAGCATCCCATGAATGACAGTTCAAGTCCCAAGTTGCTCCACTTCCAATACAGCTACCTGCTAATACACCTGGGAAGGCAACAGAAGATAGCCCAGATATTTGGGTCCCTGAACCCAAGTGAGGTTCTGGGTCCCTGGATTTGGCATGACCCAGCCCTGGCCTCTGCAAGCATTTGAGAAATGAACCAGTAGAAGGACAATTTCCTTCTCTCTCTTTCTCTTTCTCTGCCTCTTTCTTTTGCTCGCTCTTTCAAATAAATAAATTAAAAAAAAACTTAGAAGAGAGAAATAGGTACGCATTTTAGAGTTTGATTTAACTATCTGAAAGAATCTCAATTTAACTTTCCTATGAATACTTCCAGAAGCTAAATATGCCCAGTTTTTAGTCCAATCTGAGTATTATTCAAATTTGCTGGGCTAATTATCTTATGGTGCTACTATGATCATTACCTTCAAGTTGGACTTGGGATATGTTTACTATATCATAGATTATTTAAAATGCCATTTACCAAGATATGGCACAGTGTTGACAGTGGGGGTCACTGCTTTTGTTAAAATTGCAATCAAGCTCAGTTTTGAGGTCTTGCTCCCACATGACTTCTAAACAATTCTTTGCCAGGAAATTCTGTATCAGCTTTGGATTCTGTGACTTTGGCTTGCTCACCAGCTTAGAATATGTTCTGTTATTCTTTGTGTTAAGGATTAGAGTTAAGTTGCAGGCTTTATATCCAGCATTTAAAACTCAGTGTGTCAATGTCTCAAATAAGAGGATATTTACATTTAAGTAATTATTTCCTGATGTTTCAAACACCTATTATACTCATTTTGCTTTTAACACCTGAAGCACAAACTTCACACAAACTAATTCTAGCTTGGTTCTGTTCATGCAAATTAACATGAGTCTTGAGTACTCTCTACTGAACTTACTCAAATGGACAATTTAATTGACAACCTAAGTCCTTTTATCAAGAACTTTAACTTTTTTGATATTTATTTGAAATGACAGAGGGGGGAGAGAGATATAGAGAATCTTCAGCCACTGAGTTATCTCCCCAAATGGCCTCAACAGCCAGGGCAGGGGCAGGCAAAAAGCCAGGAGCCTGGAACTCCATCAGGGTCTCCCATGTGGATGACATCCTCTTGGGATATCTTCTGCTGTCTTCCTAGGTGCATTAGCAGAAAGCTGAATTGGAAGTGGAAAAGCTGGGACCCCAACTATATAGGACAGACAGCAATTTTAACCCACTGCACCAGAACACGGGCCCCCATGTCTTGCTTTCATAAATTCTTAAATTTCACATTTTAAATGTCTTTGAGAGATATAATAAAAGACCTAATTTCTTAAATAGAAAATCTCTGACAGGGAACATTGTTAACAAATCAACATAACCCAGCTTCCTGAATAATGGCTTATCAACAAGCTAAAAGACATAATTTCTTTACATCTTCAGTTTAATTCACCCACAAATTGCCTTAATTTTTTTTGTAGCTTCCCCAGACCATACTCTTATTCCTGGGATGCTGAAAAAAACTAGAGTTGAACTCCCAAGGGACCACACTTGGGGTACAGACACTTATTCCCAGCATGCACACCTCTAATTAATAGCATTTATTAAACATTTTCCAAGTGTCTAGCACTAACATTCTTTCAATCCTTACAGTACCCAAATGGCTTCTGTTACTAATCATTTTATAATTGGTCATAGTAGAGGAGGCAAAGGCACATGGATTTAAGCAACTTACCTCAAGTCCCAACACTAGCAAGTCACAAAGCCATGCTTAATAATTCTATCCCCCGTACTCTTGACTCTACAACTAGTAACTTATGCTGCCTCCAACTACCGGCAGAAACTTGGATGCAAAGACAAATTCAGTCTACAACAGGACTGTGAATCCAGTCCTTGCTGGAGGGACCTTCAAAAAGTTTAAGGTAAAAGCTTATTTTGGTAAAACTATGGAGATTTCTTTTTTTTTTTTTTTTTTTTTTTTTTTTTGGCCCAGGGGCTACTGCTGTGGCACAGCGGGTTAATAAGCCCCTGTCTGCAACTTCATCCATAGTTGGGATGCAAGTTCAATTCCCTACTGCTCTGCTTCTGATCTGCCTCTCTGCTGATGGGTCTGGGAGAACACAGATGATTGTCCCAACTACTTGGGCTGCTGCCATCTGTGTGGGAGACTGGCATGGAGCTCCTGGCTACTGGCCTTAGTCTAGCACAGCCTCAGCTGTTTCAACCATTTGGGAAGTGAACCCTGTGGATGGAAGAGCTATATTCTCTCTTCACCCACCTCCCACCCTACACTACTCTGCCTTTCAAGTAAATAAATCTTTTTTAAAAAATATTTTTTTACACCAACATAAAGTTCTATTTTCTCCACAAACTTTTTGAAGTAGCCTTGTGATTCTGAACAGTCTTCCAGACTGGTATGAAAATTCTGGCCCTACCCTGATTCTGTGCAACACTCATGGAGCACTCTTATTTTACGTCACAGTATGAACGAATAGAAGTTTTGGATCCTTTATCATTACTGCAGGACCAGGATTCAGAACTCTGAATTTGAGTGCATTCTTTTTTTTTTTTTTTTAATTTGACAGATAGTTATAGACAGTCAGAGAGAAAGACAGAGAGAAAGGTCTTCCTTCCATTGGTTCACTCCCTATATTGCTGCCATGGCCGGCACTGCACTGATCCAAAGCCAGGAGGAGCCAGGTGCTTCTTCCTGGTTTCCCATGCGGGTGCAGGGGCCCAAACACCTGGGCCATCCTCCACTGCTTTCCTGGGCCACAGCAGAGAGCTGGACTGGAAAGAGGAGCAACTGGGACTAGAACCAGCCCTCATATGGGATGCCGGCACCGCAGGCAGAGGATTAACCAAGTGAGCCATGGCGCCGGCCACAAATTTGAGTGTATTCTTAAAGGATGATTTACTGTTGGCAAACTGGATGGTAGCTAGAGATTCATTAGATAATCAAAGAACGACGGAACATCGACTCTCAAGATAGGACAAAACGCAAATCAAGATTTCCAGAAATCCAAAGTTCACAAAGAAGTCAAAATTTATCAAATTGCAGATTGGTATTTTCCAATTCACATGCAAACATAAAATTCCATTTCAAAAACTTGCAACATTAGAAAAGTAGACATTGTGTATTCTCTAAAATTTATTTACAGTTAATAAGTTAAAAAGGAAAGCACAGCCAGATTGTAAATTTTAATCATACGCACATCAAACTGTCCAGGGAAACACTTCCATTCCATTATAAACAATTGCTTTCTAACGCACTTAAGACATTAACAGTCTATCAAAAAAAATTTAAGCACACCAATAAAGTAAATATTAGGCATTTATGTTCATTAAAAACCACCAATTAATAGAGTGCTGTGGCAATCCATTAAAAACCAACAACAACAAAAAACTTTTGAGTTCAAAATTGCTTAAAATTTTTGGATTCAAATATTTTTTGGAGTTTTTTATTCAAGTGTTTTCTGAAAAATAGTACTATTATTTGCACATAGTAAATCAATAGGTGTCAGCCACCAGCTTAACACTTGTCCAGTAGAGTACTCAAACTCAGACAAAATAAATACACCCCACTACCGTGACACTTCGCACTATCAACATCAAGCCTGCCCCCAACAATCACGTCACTGGTTTTGGAAATGTAAAAATAAGTTGCTGGTTGACAAGGAGGAGGAGGAGGAGTTAAAAGACGTAAGGAATCTTAATTGAGGTGCCCAGTCACATACAGGCACTCAAGAGTTAAACATTAAATAAAAACACAGCACGGTGATAATTTCATCCTAGCTCCCTTCTACTTGTGCCATGATATAAGAGCGAGAATAAAGGTCACAGGATTTCTTTAGAAAACTACACCCAAGCTGAGCTACAGACTCACGGGAGAGGACAGGAAATGGATGCCTCACTGCAAAGGCCACTGTGCCAAGTTTCTGTTCACATTCTGCTCAAAAGTTCCCATAATACACTCTTCCTTTCCCGGTAAAATACTAGTCAACTACATGAGATGTTTCTTCACATTTTTGAAGTTGTTATACAGGTCTTGCTAAAACTAACTCAGCAAATACAAAGATTTCTTCTAGCTTATTTCAAACACCGGAAATGGCAAGCTTTTTAATAGCCCAGATGAACCATATTGAATTCACGATGAGTAATCAGATCCCAACCGAAATCAAACAGCCCAAATAATCCAAAGAAGCACTTATGAGAGTTCAAGCACACAAAGTTACAAGGCAAAAGTGGAAAGTATGTTGAGACTGAGTTAAAACAAATGCATGGTGTCACTCGTTATGTTTCAGTCGTGTGCTGAGCAAAGTCAACTTCTCAGCTGAGCCTAACTTCAAAATGCTCTGGGAAACTACCTGGATAAACTATATATTAAAATTACATTCTAATATGGCCATTGGATTTTTTTTAATTATTACAAAACTATGTACAATAGTGAAATGGTACAAATACTTTTTTTGTTCCAGCTGCTAGTTAGCTATAAAAGTTAACAATGTATTTTTGGGAAGAAAGTCCTATGTATCTGAAATACAATTGGCAATGGAAACTAACAAACCAAAAGAGTCCAAGCTCTCTATCACACAAATATAATGTAACACTCTCCATCTTCTAAGTAATTATTCCCTTTTTATTTACTCATGTGACAGTGTTTGTAATAATGCATCGAGTAGCAAGACTGTGAGGCTTACTGGGCAACTGGCATAAAGTCTCATAATATATATTGATAGATACATTTTTTAAACAAAAGAACACTGAAATTAAAGTCATTACACTCCTATTATGGACTATTAAACTACAAGAAAAAAAAAACGGTTTCAGAAAGCTACACCATGTGAATTCTAGGAACCCAAGAGTCAAAATTCCAACTCTGCGTATCCTTCTAAAAAGTTGCCAAGCAGAGCTAAACCTTTGCATTGAGGATTTCACATGTCAAGTTCCAGCCTGGGATAGATCATTCCACAGCAGAACTCTTACATTTGAAATAACAGTGGCACAGAAACACTACTTGACCCTTTAGGTATTGCAGTTAAAAGCTGGTTGTGGCACCACTAGCTACGAACCATTAAGTCTTGCTGCCACCAATGACCAAAGGCACTTGGATAATCAAAAAGTCCACACTGGACCACATGGTATCCACACTACTGTAACAGCGTAAAGAAGGGTCAGTACTCTGTGGGGCTCAGCCTGCTTGATTCTGGTATCTTCAGCTGTCAAAGACCTAACAACCACAAACACATAGGACAAAAAAAGTCAACAGATAAAGGCAAATCCATAGGACAAAAAAAGTCAACTGATAAAGGCAAATCCATAGGACAAAAAAAGTCAACCCAACCGTCACGCTGTATATAAAAGCGATGTTAGTCTGGGCATTTCTTGTTATCTGCCAACAAGGAAACAAAGATCTCTCTTGCCCAAAGTTCACTTCAACCAGTGACTTGATACCAAGAAATGCCCCCCCAACCCACCCTCTAGATCATTAACAGTTGTGAGACTTGTAATGGGTATTCTGTTGATGGTTTTCATAACAAGCTTTACACATATTCACCCCTCTTACACAGCTCCCACTTTAAAGTAAGTATCCCAGAATTGAGATTCTTGGATTTATATGTTGGACCAAGACATGAGGTCAAATCACATCCAGTCGGATGCCAGTTAGTCCTGTAACCAGCTCCGGCTCATCACAATTTATTCACTTGTCTTTATCACAAGCCATGTGGTGTTTCAATTCAGTTTTTTTTATTATTACTCAATTAAAAGGAATTTTAACAAGTCAACTTTTCCTAAACAGAACTTTTAGCACTCTACCATTCTCTTTAGGAGCTCAGTAAATAAAAACATTAGCTTTCCGTATAAAATCTTTAAGAAACACTTTATGTTTACACAGTTGTACTTTGCATCTCTTTGTAATCACTGAGCCCAGGAAATTTAAAGTCACACAAATCCTCGCACTACTCAGAGTCATAAGCTTGAACCTTTTAAAAACATCCTTGGTCAAAGCTTTGGAAGCCAGTAAAAATTCAGAAACGAATGAGGATTCAGAACACCCTGAGCACAAACTGGTGCAACATCACAAAGCATGTTCGATCCAGAAAGAGGGGTGGCAGTCAAAAAAAAAAAAAAAAAAAAAAATAGGGGAGGAGGGCGATGAAGAGCAAGTAAATTCTAGCCTTTTTTTTTTTTTCACAAGCACGAAATCAAATTCCTTTGGAGGAAAAAAAAAAAAGAGAGTGACTTCTTCGTAGGACTTCCAGACCAGTGAGGTAGAGTCCATAAGGGAGAAAACGGATAGCCCCTACAGTCCTGGAGACGTCGCAGTCTGGGGTTAGGAAGCAGAGGGGCCTCCCCAGCCGGTCCAGCTGTCGGCCCCCTCCGCAAGCCCGGCGTCCCAGGGAGTCCCAGACGGCGGCGACGCGTGCCGGGGGCGCAGGGCAGGCAGAGAACACCATCCGGTGACTTCTTCGTCGCGCGTAAAGTGCACTAGGGGACAGGGTCCTGGCCGGATCTGTAAACACTCGACTGACACTTGTCCACTCGTCCAGGCGGAAGCTCCGTCCCGGGGTCCGGGGCCGGCAGGCGGCGCCCTCGGCAGCGCTCCTCACGCCCGGGGCACCGGAAAGCGGCGGAGCCTCACCACGGGTTCCAGGTTCACTCGCAGGACTTGGCGCGCCCGGCGCCGCGCCGCCGCCAGGCTGCGGTCGCCCCACACGTCGCCGCCGACGCGGATGGTGGGGAAGGTGGTCAGCGTCGGGGTGGCCGCCCTCCAGATCTCCTCCAGCGTGCGGCCCCCGAAGCAGGGCCCGGGCGCCGCCGCGGGCTGGGCCGGCGAGGTCTCCTCAGCGGCGGGCGGCGGCGGGGGCGGCGGCGGCGGCTTCCTCCTCCCGGCGGCGGCCGCCCGGACTCCGCGGCGCCTCCTCCTGGCCGCTGCGCGCGGAGCCGGCCGGCGCGGCGGGCCGCGGGCGGCGGGCGGCACTGGCGGGTCGGGCACCAGGGCCCGGCAGGAGGAGTAGCCGTAGACGTCCTTGCTGCGCAGGATGTGCGGGGAGAACTGGTGCTTGAGGCTGCAGAGGAAGCTCCAGAGCTCCGCGTCCGAGCTCATGAACTCCGTGCTGCGGGGCATGAACAGCTTGAAGGCGTCGCCCAGCGCCTTGGTGCTGTCGGCCAGCGACAGTTGCGATCGCGAGTACACCACCTTCTCCTCCCGCGCCTCCAGCGCCACCCCTCCTCCCGCGCTCAGGCCGCCGCACCGGGCGGCCGCGGCCGGGGCGGCCAGGGGCCGGCGCCGCCGCCTCTTCACGTTGCGCCGCATCGGAGGCCGCTCGGGGCCGCCCGGCGCTCCCCGCCTTCCGCCGCCGCCGTCCCCGCCCGTGTCTGGCTCCGCGGCGGCGGCCGCTGCTGGCGCCCTCTTCGCGGCGCGGCTCTCGCTACTTTTCTCGCCTCCGCCGCCGCCCCTCCCCCTCCGAGGGCGGAGGACGCGGGTGAATATCCTGCCGCCCGGTACAAGATGGCGGCCGGCGCCCACCCCTGGGCTTTGTCATTGGACGGCGCCTCGCCCCCTTGGTTTCTCTTTCTTCTCTTCTCTTGCCTCCTTTCGCCCTCTGCCTTTCTTTAAATGGGCCCGCCTCAGGCCCCGCCTACCGCGGCCCCGGCTCCACCCATTGGGTGCTCTCCGAGGAGGGGCGGGGACTGATGGGGGAGAGGCCAGTTCCTAGAAGATGGTGCTGGGTGGGGGGTGGTGGTGGTGGTGGTGGTGATGGTGGTGTTGGTGTTGGTGGGGCTTGAGCGTAAGTCAAGAGAGTTGGGTGGGTAGAGCTAAGGACTGCCCCGGGTAGAGGAGGAGGAGGCAGCTTGTCGGCCCCCTCTTGGGGAGATTGGGTTGTGGATTGAGCTGGGAGCTGTACCAGCCTAACAAAGGCAGGTAAGCCCAAACTGTTGCTGGAATCAGAGCTGGGAAGTTGGGGTTTAAGGCTAGAGGGAGCAGACCTTGCACAATTCCCTTCTCACCCCTCAAAGGCCTCTTTGGGCATCTTCATTCAAATCTCTTCTCTCTCTGGACCTCAGTCCACCGCAGGAAAACTTCAGTAACCCAGAAATGCATCCGGTAGTACTGGCTGCACGCGGGAGAGTGCCCCTCTGGTCAGTGGCACCATCTTCATAGAGAAGAGCAGCTCTCTGAGCAGGAAAGCAAAGTCTTTCAGTACTCTTTGCTCAAGGTGATCCAAGACCAATTACAACAAAGCCAGCCTGCTTGGACAAAATACCCTTGTTGTAAGCGTAGACCTCTATAGGAGTGCCACTTCTCTTTTCACTGAAGAAAACAGCCCTGGGCGGCACCATCGGGATCATTAGAAGGCAGATGGCATCACAGAACCTGAATAAAGATTCTGTTGAAAAGAACACATTGTTAGGGACCCTCGGTGTGCCGTGGGGGGAGGGGCGGCCATGGGCATTCGGGGTCCAGCCTTTCTAGCCTCCGTACCCAAGTCAGAGCCTGTCAGGCAGTGGGCACGCAGTGTGTTACCTAAGTGAATCAGTAACACACTGCTCATTATTGCAAATGAGGCAAGAAGAAAATGATTGAAATTGCTTGGAAAAGAATGATCTGGGTTTTTTTATTTTTACATTTATATTTGCCATTTCCTCAGAACATTTAAAAAAATGTTGTTAGAAAAATTTGAGGTAGGCATGCAGATGTTACCATACAGTAAGCATCTTCTTTTTGCTGTAGAAAACTAACAAAACAGAAGTTTGGTGATTTTACATATAGTCACTAATGGTTGCCCCGATTATTCCAGCTCCACGAGACCTAATTCGATCTCCTCACTTCACACGTGAGGAGATTTGGAGGCTCTGTGGTTCAGTAACTGATAGCAGGACTGGGGCTCCAGTTTAGGATTGGTGCCCAGACTCTAAAGAAGTTCAAAAGAGAATGCTTTATGCATGAGTGGGGTGGCCAAGGGACAGAGCTGCGCCCCTGTTCCTACTTCCACCCCATACAGAGTTGAGCAGTTTTTATCTATCTTGTATTATTGGGCTTACAGATAATCTTTTTGTTTCATTTCAATTGAGCTAAAACATAATTCTACACCGGAGCACCCTCCTCACACATTGAGTTTACGGCAGAAAACGAACTGCAGACCAGGAGTCAGTCCTCTATCTACCCAAATCTTGGCAACTTTGAAGAGAACATCATTTTCCTAGAAAAGCACACTCTGATCTCAGAACAAGATTATCAAGCCAATTACCAGCTTTCTAAAGTCCTTATAAAGACGTGCTATTGCAACAACTTTATATCACAATTATTTCTTAGTACTTCTGGGAACACACAGTAATGGGGAATTTTAATGACTTCCATTGGAATACCCCTACAGACTGACAAACTCTCACAGATCACGCCAGGGGGAGAGTTAGGGAGACTCCACATTTAAGAATGGGGTCACTTTAGGACTAATGTAGTCCCCGCTTTTTATATTATCAACCCCTCCCATGTTCAGTCTGTGTGTGTCTCTCACCACATATATACCACATCTCTATACAAGCTACAGAACTGATTTTGATTAAGAAGATAAATCTTGTCTCAACACAATTTTGATTCTAAGACAGTATGAAAACAAATTGAAAGATATTCGTTAATTTTATAATACATATTCATTTAATTAAAACCAAACAATATTTCTATGAAGTGTTTTTAGGAACCAGTTTCAAGGTGCTTAGATTATTGTACACTTTAGAATTTGACATTCTTTCTGTTCTTTTTGTCATAGTGTTTATTTTAAATTTCATATTAGCTCATATAGTTGTATAAATGGTTCCTTAGCCATTCTCCATAAATGAGTAAAACTCACACAGAAAGCTAATATATTCCTGAGATACTACAAAGTGTAAGGATGGTTGGAAAGCTGAATTTTTGTTCCTGAGAAATGATACTTTACAATCCTTAGTTTATTCCTCTATCAAGGATAGTAATGCTTTCTAAATAGATGGGACGAATAAGAAGAAGAAATGAAAAACTAGCCATAGGCACCTGTTTTCTGTATTTATAATTTTGTAGCTAAAAAAATGAAACCAAACAATAAAATGACTGTAGAAATTAATAAAATGTATCTGTTAGTTACCCAGAAACTGCTTTAAGATAATACTTCCAAAAAAAAAAATTTGCTTCTTTCAAAGTAGCCAGGAAAATAAAAATAAAAGGTATATGTAAGTGGTTGTGCTCATCAGCTCTGGAATCAAATAGAACTGGAATCAAGTACATCTTTACAACAAAATAGTCTTGGGCATATTTTTCACCTTTCTTAGCCTGAGTTTTCTCATATTTGAAATGGGTGTCACCTCTACTTCATTGGATTGTTTTGAGGATTAGATGAAAAAAATGTTTGTAACCACTGAAGTACCAGGAACACTTTAAGGGTTCAATAAATGATAGATATCATTATTTGTTCTACCTAACCCTGAGGATTTTACTTGGGTTAACCAATACCAACATATTTCATACCCTGTTACAGAAAGTTTAGATTTTTCTTAACAGTAATAGAATTGATGAGTGTTAGAAGGAAATTAGAGATGATCTAATGAGTTCAACACTCAATTCTTCGGAGAATACTGAAATACCAAGAGATGGGTCCAGTTTCCCAGAACTGAACAGTCAAAGATTATGAATCAGAGCTTAGGTTTCTGGTTGCTGGCCGAAAGATAGTGTTGATTCTTAGTTCAAATGATATAAAATACAGAATGTGTTATCAAGAAAAATATCAGGATTTCATGAGACCCATTCTAAAATCATTTTAATTTTTGATTACAAAAATTACCTCAAAGCACTGATATTCTCTAAAAGTACTAGATAGCTAATACAGGAAGACCATGGAAGCCAAGAGGATAGGCCTTTGACTTCCAGGAAGATGGGGTATATACCCTTTTCCTATTATTCCTGCTAATTACAAGTATAACCCCTGGATATTATTAAACAAACACCAGAAGACTCTGCAAAAAGGACAGAAGGCGGCAGACATCCTGGGGCCCTGGGAAGCCAACAAAAAATACAGCAGCTGAGTTCACCAGGTCTCATTTTATTCCTTTTTCACACGCGTCTCAGATTGGGTCCTGGAGAAGCCAGCCACGCAAGAAATGCTAACAGATGCAAACATGAAAAGTCTCAACAAAATCTGTTCTCTGTAGCCATGGGACTAGGAAAGTGGGAGCCTCGTAAAGACAGACACCTCCTAGAAAATAATTGCCCTACTGTTACAAAACACCACAGGAAAAACTCTGGCTGGTCCCCTTGCCAGGTACCTGACACTTCTGCTGGGGTGACAGCAGAGAAAGTTGGAGAAGCAATCAGGATTTTCATCCCTGCTAGGCAGTAAAGATGCATTCTTTACCCCTGTGTCAGTGGAGCCCATGTGGAGCAGCAAGACAATCCAACTCTTCCCAGCCCTAGGGGGAAGCCAGAACTCCCACCCCACCCAGCAATAGTTAGAGGCCAACTCCCGACTTGGGTATCAATGGAAGCACAGTGAGAAATCTGAACTTCTAATCAGCAGTACCTTGAAAGTGCCCGCCACCTCCCACAAACAAATTATAACTGTCAGAAAACCAGCTAAAACTGACTTAAACCAGATCGCAGAGTCTTATGAAACCCAAAATGTCCAAGTTCTACTTACTAAGAAGATTTCAAACTGAATGAAAACAGATCATCAACAGATGTCAACACTAAGATAAGAAAAATGTTGGAATTATACACAAAGATGTTAAAGCATCCATCATAAAAACAATTCAACAATTATGAAAATTCTTAAATGAAAACAGTAGAAAACTGTGGCAAAGAACTAGACAACCTCAGCAGTGGGGTCAATATTGTGGCACAGAGGGCTAACCTGCTGCTTGGGGAACACAGCCCGTATGGCAGTGCCCATTGAAGGCATGGCTACTCCACTTCTAATCAGCTTCCTGCTAATGCATCCTGTGGGCAGCAGGTGATGGCACAAGTTCTTGGGTCCCAGGTACCCATGTGGGAGACCCAAATGGAATTCTAGGTTCCTGGCTTCAACCTGACCCAGTCCTGACTATTGTGGCCCTTTGGGGAGTGAACCAGTGGATAGAAGATCTCCCTCCCTCCCTCCCTCCCTCATAGATAAAACCAAATAAACATTTTAAAAAAAGAAAATCTCAGCAAACAGAAAATACAAAGAACTAAGTGGCCTTTCTTAAAGTGAAAAGTACAGCACCCAAAATAAAAACTTCAGAGGATGAGCTCAGCCTTAGAATAGTGGGGCCCAAGGAAACACCTGGTGAGCTTGA
Source organism: Oryctolagus cuniculus (assembly GCF_051225735.1). NCBI lineage: Eukaryota > Metazoa > Chordata > Mammalia > Lagomorpha > Leporidae > Oryctolagus > Oryctolagus cuniculus. The sequence continues at coordinate 137,262,908 of NC_142869.1, read as the reverse complement.
AGATGTAACAACAGATACTATCTACCAACAAAGGAAATACAGGCTGAAAAAGATGGAACAGAGCTGCAGGGATCTGTGCATGGAAATGTAAGATCTCATGTGTGTATCAACAGAGAGATCTGAAAGTAGAAGAGAAAGAAGATAGGGCTGAAAAAAAAAAAGTACTTTAAGAAACAATGCCTTGGGGCCAGCATTGTGGCACAGCAGGTTAAGCTGCTGCTTGTGACACCAACACCAGGTCAAGTTCCAGCGGCTCGGCTTATAATCTAGCTCCCTGCTAATGCACCCAGGAAAGCAGAGGAAGGTGGCCCAACTCCTTGGGCCCCTGTCACCCACATTGGGGACCCAAATGTAATTCTAGGCTCCTGGTTTCAACCTAACTCAGTCCTGGCTATTGTGGCCATTTGGGGAGTGAACCAGATGAAGATATTCTCTTTCTTTTTCTCTTTCTCTTCCTCTTTCTCTCTTCCTCCCTCTCTCCCCTCTCTGTAACTCTGCCTTTCAAATAAGTCTTTTATTTAAAAAATGGCTTAAAATATTCCAAATTGGCAAAAATCGTAAATCCTACAAATTCAAGAACATATCCAGATAAGATAAACTAAAAAAAAAAAAAAAATCCACATCAAGACACACCATAATCAAACTTATGAAAATTAAGAACAAAGAAAAATATCTTGAAATTAGCTAGATAAAAATTATACCTTAGTTTTTAAGAGAAAAGCAGTTTGAATTGATAGACTTCAGGAGCCCCCCCCCCCAAGGAAAGAAAAAAACACATGATGTAACTCTTCAGGAACCCGGGAGAGAAGAGGAGCTAGGAAAGGGAGGGAACATATACAATGTAACCTCCAAATGTTGTTGACTCTGCTGAACTGACCCCATTGAGCACTCTGCACACTTCTGTGCAAAACAGCTACTCCAATGTTAGTTTCCTGATTGGTTCATGTAGCATGGCTCATTAGCATACACTTTCACTTCCCTGATTAGTTGTAATTCTGGGCTCCTGATTGGTTGTTGTCCCTTCATTCTGATTGATTGTTATTTTGGCCTCCTGATTGGATGTTAACCCTATCTTCTGATTGGTTGTTATTCTGCCATCCCTTGATTGGTTAAATCTGTACTCTTCAGAAAGGGGTGAGTCAGAGAACCATTTTGTGTATAAAAGAGCCAGCACTGGCAAACTTTTTTGGTAACTCCTCCCTTGGAGTCACCTTCCTGACTGCTACAAAGGGAGATTTCACACTTTCAATGAATCTCACTTTGTTCACTGTCCCAGTCCACATGGAAATTCTTCTTTGACTTGAGACAAGAACCAAGATCACCATTGTCATCCCAAACAGAATGACAGCAGACTTGTCAAAACATGAAACCAGAAAGAAGTGGCTCAACCTTTTTCCTACCCTGAAAGAAAAAAAAAAAAGAAAAGAAAAGAAAAGAAAACCTGTCAACCTAGATTCCCAATCCAGTGAAAACATCCTTTAAGAATGAAAGGAGATAAAGTTGCTCTCACATGAAAGGAAAGAGAGTTTGTTGCCAGCAGATCTACCCTGAAGAATAGCTAAAGGAGGTTCTCTAAAAAACGAAACAACAAAAGGGTTCTTGGAACATTGAGAAGAAAAAACACGATGAACAAAAATATGTGTAAATAAAATAAACTTTTCTTCTTTTCTTTTTTTAAGAGGGTTTATTTATTTGTTTGTTTGTTTATTTGAAACACAGAGAGAGAAAGAGAAAGATCTTCCATCCACTGGTTCACTCCCCAGTGGGCACAAAAGCCAGGTAGAGACCAGGCTGAACTCAGGAGCCAGAAATTCTATCTGGTCTCCCATATGAGTTGCAGGGGCCCAAGGACTTGAGTCACCTTCTGCTACCCTTCCAGGAACATGAGCAGGAAGCTGGATCTGAAGCAGAGCAGCCATACTCAAATCAGCATTTAAACATGGGATGTCAGTGTTGCAAGTGGCAGCTTCACCTACTATGCCATAAAAATGGTCCTTCCTTCTCAAGTTTTCTAATTATGCTTGATGGCTAAATGCTAATGTCCCCCAAAATTCATATTTTTAAGTCCTAATCCTCGGCCGGCGCCGCGGCTCACTAGGCTAATCCTCTGCCTTGCTGCGCCGGCACACCGGGTTCTAGTCCCAGTCGGGGCGCCGGATTCTGTCCTGGTTGCCCCTCTTCCAGGCCAGCTCTCTGCTGTGGCCAGGGAGTGCAGTGGAGGATGGCCCAAGTGCTTGGGCCCTGCACCCCATGGGAGACCAGGATAAGTACCTGGCTCCTGCCTTCGGATCAGCGCGGTGTGCCGGCTGCAGTGCACCGGCTGCGGCGGCCATTGGAGGGTGAACCAACGGCAAAGGAAGACCTTTCTGTCTCTCTCTCTCACTGTCCACTCTGCCTGTCAAAAAAAAAAAAAAAAAAAAAAAAAAAAGTCCTAATCCTCAAAGTGTTGTGGAGGGTAAAAGGACTGGAAAGAAAGAAAGATACAGTTTCTATATTTCATTAGAACTAGTGAAATGATAGCAGCAGATATATTATGAAAAGAGATTTACTCAAAAGCTTTATAAAGTAGAATTCTGAAAAAATAAGTTTAAGTAGCACATGGAAGTGGAGGAAAATAAGTAAAAATCAAAAATAAGCCAAGTGGATAAATCTATAACAAAATATTATGTATAAATGCTTAAAGTGAATGACTAATCAGATCAGAAACTGCCCAAATGGGAAATGGACCAAGAAATTGACCATATCTGAAATAAGCCAGCCCTGAAATGAACCAAACTTCTTTGTTCCTTATGTCTAGTTAAAAGATTTTTTTCATCTTTACTCAAAATCAATTTCTGCTCTATCTTTCAGCCATTGTCCAGTCTTCCAGAGCTTCATAGAATTCATTTAAGAGTTAAACTGTAGGCCAAAATGTCGATGCAAGCAACTTTCTCAAATCGTTAAACTGCTCATTTAAATTTTACCCATACATGAATTACTCCATGATCTGTGCCTTGAATTTTATTGTTATACTTGTTCAACTTCACTTTGTTACTTTTAGTCCAACAATTCCTAGTGCAGTACTTTTGATAATATCTAGTGCATAATTCAACCAATCCTTTCCTCTACCAATTGGTGGAGACTCATGACAAAGACCTGTGTCATAGTACTGGTGATGAATGTGCCAATACAGCTCACTTTTTAAGTACCTTTTAGATATGGTTGGCCCATAGTTTCAAGAATGCTTCATGCTATTATCACTCGGCTCACAATCTTTCCCAAGAACATATATAAGAGATTTTTCTGAAATAAAAAATATACTGTATCTGTAGGTCTTTCTCTTATATCTGATATCCCTATCAAATATGAAACTGATAACCCTATCAAATGTGAAATGAAGTCACCACATAACTTTTATTAGCGCTCAGACTGTTTGATCTCAAGAGTAGGCACTACTTGTACTATTCCTTTCCTTGATTTTGGAGCTCAGATTGATTACATGTAAAAACAATTAGCCAGTTTGAGACTATCAGTATCAAGTTGGAAGAATATTAACATATTGAATCATAAATGTGGAAAAATGGAGAGCAGCATTGTGGTGCAGTGGGTAAAAGTTGCTGTTTGTGATGCACACATCTCATATTAGAGTTCTGGTTCAAGTACTGGCTGCTCGGCTCCCAATCTAGCTTCCTGCTAATGCAGCTGAGAAGGCAGAAAATGACCCAAATACTTCTTATAACACAGCTCTAATTCTGTCCCTGCATCTCCCTTGTCTACCAAATAAAGAACGAACTCTGTAACCTGATCTCCAAAAGCCTTCAAATTATGACCCCCAACCAAGCTTTAAGCCTCATCTATGGCTAGGTCATAGCAAAACACCCTAGCAAACTTCACTGCAATATGTTCCTAGCATGTCTACTGATTTGAATATTCAAAAATTTACTAAGAGTCCACTACATACCAAGATGGGTGCTGGAAATAAGCAGTGAATAGAACTGAATCAGTAACTTGTCCCATGATGCTTTTAGATTAGTATGCTGGTCAACCATGACTGCTGTAATAAATTGCCACAACCTTGGGGCTCAAGACAAAATAAATTGATTATCTTACTGTTATGGAGGATGGACAATCACTTCCATTGGTTCACTCTCCAAATGCCTGCAACATCCAGGGTTGGGTCAGGCCAAAGCCAGAAGCTGGGAACTCAATCCAGGTCTCCATCCACTTGAGCCAAGATCTACTGCCTCCTGGAATGTATACTGCAGGAAGAAAGAATGGAGATGGAACCAGGACATGAACTCAGACACTCTGATATGGCATGCAGGCAGTAGCTTAACCACTGCACCAAATACCCTTTCCCTGTCCACACCCAACTTCTTATAGTTTTAAAGAACCTGGTGTTTAAACTGGGCCCGCCTGGATAATCTAGAATAATCTCCCTATTTTAGGATTTCCTAGTAAGCAAATCCTCAATTCTGTTTGCGACCTTGATTCTCCTTTTCTATGTAACTTGACATGTTTGCATCTCCCAGAGATCAGGATTTGACCATCTTTTGGAGAAGCATTCTCTGCCTAGAGAGTTACAGGTTTAATTGGTAATAATCCAGGTTTAACATATATTACTCATATTCAATGCCAGACTCTGTACTTAGCACTTCTTATAGTGCTGTGCCTTGTCCCCCTTAGCTCCTGCTGAAACTGAATTCCCACTGTGAGAGATTAAAAGACTGAAGACCTAATCCAACTCTGGTGTTTCGAGGTGGGGCTTTGGGAAGGGTTTAGGATTAGGTAAGGACATCATGATCTGCCCCCGGTGGATTTATAAGCAGAGGGAGAAAGGGACACAGATAGAAACATGTGTTCCCTGTTTCTTGCCATGTGATGTTCTATGCTGTTTTGCCAGCAAGAAGGTCACCACAAGATGTGGTAGCCCCACAACTGAGTGCCCAAATAAGTATTTTTTTTTAAAGAAAGTAGCCTGCCTTGGGTGTTTTGTGATAGTAACACAAAATGGACTCCCATGCAAGGGTTACTTCACTGAATCTTCACAACAGTCGCAGGCACTAAGTACCAGTCTGTGTGCCTGTCACTTTACAAGGGAGCATAGTGCTCTTTTCCCCCATAGCATCTCTGCTTATTTTCCCCCATCTCCTCCTTTCCAGATGTACCCACCCTTTGAGGTGCCTTTCCAAAGTCGTTGGTCCCTACACACTCTCTTCCATGAAGACTGTCACAGTTTGTTTCTATCCACCTTACAACACACTTCTCTACCCTCACTCACACCCCCACCTATCCTTGCCTGCAGGAGAACCACTGTTACAGAAAGGAGTGTGCTGTGTCTCTCAGTTAGTTGCAACAGAAGAAAAGTTGTGAACCATTGAACATAAACTTCTTCACCTCATGGGTGTCATATCCATCTATTTGTCATTCTGTGTGGCAATACAGCCTTAATGTATTCTCTGAATTTACTGCTTTAAGCTTTAAAAACTACTTTATCTGGCTTAAGTCTCAAAACTCCACAAAGGAGAAATAAGAAAAAAGCTGTTATGTTTCTCATTTCATGAGTGAGGAAACTCAAGTCCAACAAGCTTAACCGATGTGCTCAAGGTCAAAATGATAAAGTTGGAGCCTAAACCAAAGCCGGAGCCTGATTCAGACCAGAACTCTTTCCAGTCCTGCTTCTCTTTGCTCAGTCAAACATTCTGAAGCAAATCTTTTCCTGTAGAAGACCATGGAATCTCCTTTTGCTCTCATTAAACATCACCCTCTCTATTTTTATCTTTTTCTAGTCACTCATCTTTTTCAAGTCAGTACTGACTGACGTGAACTAACTTGATAAATCTATCAGAATATCATCAGGCTAGGGTTCGACATTTGGCAGTGGTTAAGATGCCACTTGAGATGCAATTCAACTCAGATTCCCATTGATGCACACTCTGGGAGGCAGCAGATGGTGGCTCAAGTACTTGGATCTCCACCGTGTGGTGGACCAGGATTGAGTTCCTGGCTTCCAGCTCTGGACTGACTCAGCCTTGGCTTTTGCAGGCATTTGAATGAATCAATGGATGGAAGCTCTCTTTCTATCTTTATCAAACAAGTAGATAAATGAATAACTTCTTAAAATGCAGAAGTAAAATATCATGGATCGGTTGGTATCAACCAGTTGGAAAACAAAATCCATGAAACTGTGGGCCATAGTCTGTGGCCAAGGACCCTTTGCAACTGTGTCCAATATGGGAGGTGCCAGCCTAGGTGAAAACGGACCAGGGCTCCTGCAGCACTGGCCATGGACATCATGTCCTGGCCTGGTCGTACCATCAATGGGGAGTTCTTAGGCAATAGAATCCTGTATGATCAGGGGAAAGGCAAGAAAAGGGAGATTCAGCTTAGATTCCAGTTCGTGTTCCTCTGTAAGAGCTAAGGAACCTTAGGGTAGAAGCTTGGGTCTCTGTTGCCTCAGGCACCAAGTACTTACCTGCTATTTGATGGTGAACTCCTCTACCAAAAAAAGATGTAATAGTTACCTCTCTTGTAGGTTCGTCTCTCCAAACTCTACCCCATGGAAGAACTTGTCTCTGCTTAGCCAAACTTATTTCCTCTTGAGAAGAGGTCTTTTTGTTGGTCATGCAAAAGGCTGGGGGAGGGGAGGCTCAAATCAGATATTGTCCAGAAGTTTATTTTTACTGCCTCACCACTATAATCAATGTTTCATCTAACTCAACCCAACATCTGAGGACATGACACATTACCTGTTCTTTCTGCTTTGGAATCAAGAATGGGAAAGCATGAAAACATGATGCTTGTCCATTATGTAGCCTTCTTTGAATTGTGAGGCAAAATTATAGGGACTAAGTACAGGTGAAGATGGTGAGAAGGTTAGCCAGGTCCTCAGTAACATTGTGGAACCATCAAATCCACTCTGAGATTGCCTACCTCCTCTGTCCATTAGGGAATGATTTAATGTCCTTAACATCAACCATTGCTACTTGTGGCTGAATGTGGAGATGACTGTGACATGCACTCCACCCCTCAAAGATGTCCCTAACCCTTTGACATCCCCACTGACTGCCACTGTTAGATATTTTGCTAAAACCATTTTAAATTTCAAAATGTGTGGAAATTACCCTCTTGCAAAATTCTTCCACAGATAGGAACTCATCATAAGTAATGCCTATCCCAAACAACAAATACGCAATTAATAGAGAAAATATGTTGCAGAAGAAAAGTTCAAAAGACCTCAGGGTTCATGTCATTTTTAAATAATTCAATTTAAATTACTTAGCTGTTTTTGTATTTTGACAGGCAGAGTGTACAGTGAAAGAGAGAGAGAGACAGAGAGAAAGGTCTTCCTTTGCCGTTGGTTCACCCTCCAATGGCCGCCGTGGCCGGCACGCTGCTGCCGGTACACCGCGCTGATCCGATGGCAGGAGCCAGGTACTTCTCCTGGTCTCCCATGGGGTGCAGGGCCCAAGCACTTGGCCACCCTCCACTGCACTCCCTGGCCACAGCAGAGAGCTAGCCTGGAAGGGGGGCAACCGGGACTGAATCCGGCACCCCAACTGGGACTAGAACCTGGTGTGCCAGCGCTGCTAGGCAGAGGATTAGCCTGTTGAGCTGCGGCGCCGGCCGTAAATTACTTAGTTCTAAGTAAGACTTTGGAAGACTTTCAGCTAGATTTACTAGAACTATTTTCTTCCGAATTGTAGCCAGGAAGACATTTCCATTGTCTCATCAACTCTTTGCCCTCTTTGGTAACTAGAATTTTGTACCTCAACAATACTTTTCCTTTCTATACAAGTGAAAAGGACCAAAGACTCTCTCTCAAATAACTGCTCCAGCTTTTTTATTTTGCATTTACTTTGCAAAATAGTAGCTAACACAATTTTTACATAAAGGTAAATTTATGTTACAGAGTGATGGTTTAAAAAAGTAAAAGATTAATTCCATAATATCAATATTCAAATTTCTTTTACTAATTCATTACTTCTTTAAATTTTAATCTATTTAATTTCATTTTATTTGAAAGACAGAATCAAAGAGAAAGAGAGAAAGAGAGAGAATCTTCCATCCACTGGTTCACTCCCAAATGGCTACAATGGCTGGAGCTGGGCTAGGCTGTAGCCAGAAGCCTGGAGCTCCATCCATGTCTCCCATATGGATGGCAGGGACTGAAATACTTGTGCCATCATCTACAACTTCACATTGTCAGATGCTGAATCTGAAACAGAGAAGCTGGAACTTAAACTAGGCACTCCCATATGGGATGTGTGTATTCCTAGCAGCGACTCAACCTCTTCACCAAACACCTGCCCCAATGTTTGATTTGCTCTGTCCAGTTTGATGCTGTCATATATATATATATATGCATATATATATATATACACACACATACATAATGTATTTTTTACACAATCCTAGTATTTTTAATTCTGGATCTTCATCATAAGGTAGACTTCTTCCTTCACGATGTTCAAATATAATGTTTGTGGAACATTTAGGACAGTATCACATTATTTTCAGCTTTCAGGATTAGTAATGTTTAATTTTTTCTCAGCATTTCCATAGGAGAAATTTCCCGAGTCAAGAAGCTAGGAAAAATGTTAAACTCCTTAATATATAGTCATCTGGATTTCCAAGCCGCTTACGATGTTACAATGCTTTTTGCACTAAAGGAGTATATGCTTCATTCCAGCTCTACCAGCAGTGATTTGCATACTTTAAGCATTTTCACCTCTCATTAATTATTTTTCTAATTTGCATTTATTCTGTTGCTTACTGAAAGAGAACATTTACTTTATAAAACTTGACTTATACTTGCTGCTACTTCAGTTGTTCTTTCATGATCTCTCACCCTCCTCTGGCTTTTACCATTTTCAACATTTTGATCTACTATTTGGGTAAAATGATAGGTGACAGACTGAATAAATTTAGAGTTTCCATGGAGTGGTAGAAGAGAGCTAATTACTCCTCTTCAACTACCCAAATCAATTCAACAAAATGTAATATCATAGAAACAAGTATAAAATTTAAACTTTGGGTCCAAAAACACAACTGGAAGAGTATAACATGGGAGGACTCTGTATTAACAGCAATAGATGTTTAAAGAACCGAGGGGTCTCAGTTGGCAGCAAGCCTAATATGCGGCCATTGTAGGCTTTGCTGTCCTAAAACCAATGTCCTCCTACAACTGTGTTAATAATCACCACTCTTCTCTGTAATTCTTAGACATTTCTGGCATGTTGTGTATAGTTCTAGGACATTGGCACACTAGAGCCTTCCCCAAGGAAACAGCCAGGAAGATGAAGTGACTGAGACTAGTTCATGGGAAGAATGGATAGATGGCTTGGGATAGTCTGCCCAGAGACGTCTCTTGTATGATATTACTGATGACCTGCAAACACTTCAATCTTGGCATGTTCTCCAAAGCTCTAAACAGACCAGTAACTACCCATGGAGCCACCGTAAGACTGGAAAGGAACCCCCAGTGAGGAGAAATTAAAGAAAGGTTCCTCCTTTTACGGGCAGACATGGTGCCACACTGGTACCAGGTATGACAAGAGGATGCTGGCTGTATTTCAGTCCCCACTCATCCCCCTGGTCACTCAGTTTTAGTGCAAATTGTATGCACTATCCCTAGCTCTAAAGCAAGGTCAATAAACTATGACCATAGACCACAGGAAGCCCATCACCTGTTTTTGTAGATGGTATTTCTGTTGGAATACAGTCATACTTACCCATATTGTCCAGTCTGTTTCTGCTACAGTGGCTAAGCTGGGCAGTGGGGACAGAGGCCACCAAGTTCACAAGGCCCAACATACTTACTACTGTTTGGCCTTTTGCAGAAAAGTTCTGCTTATCCATGTGCTATAATGGTCTTAATATCTGTTAAGAAATACCAGGATTTGGAATAGCATTTAGGAATTAAAGCATGAGTCCATTTTTAGAAAACAAATTTTGGCAAAAAATATTTTAATGTCCCAATTATTAAACTACTTTTTTCCCCTTTAATCCTATGCCACTGTTACAGTATTTCTGAAGGTATTTCAAAAACTTTGCAGGGAAATGAATTAAAAAGAAATGAATTTAGGTTGGTCATCGTGGTGCAGAGGTTAAGCCATGGTTTGTGATGCCCACACCCTATATATTGGAGTGCCAGTTTGAGTCACAGCTGCTCCACTTTTGATCCATGTTCATGCTAATGCAGCCTGGGAGGCCACAGACCATGGTTCAAGCCCTTGATTCCCTGCCATCCATGTGGCAGACCTGGGTAGAGTTCCAGGTTTTTGGCTTCAGCCTGTCCCAAACCTGGTAGTTTCAGCAGTTGGGGAGTGAACCTGTGGATGAAGATCAATCTCTCTTTCTCTATCTCTCCTCCTCTGTATCACTCTGCCTTTCAAGTCGATGAAAATAAACAAAATAAACATTTCTAAAAGTGGACATTATATGTAAAAAATGGTACAGTAAGTTTATTTTGTTGCAAAAAATTTTGAAATCCATGCATATGAGGACTCTTCAAAAAGTTCATAAAATGCATATTATGAAAAATAAATGCATGGATTTATTTTAATTCCTTTTTTCCACAAATGTTTTGAAGCATGCTCTTACGTATTAGAATGTTTCTGCTTGTGAATAACACACTCACTTGGTTTCAATTAAGCAGGAAGAGGACTGGGAGGTGTCTTGGTGTCTCTGAAAATCTGATGAAAAAGATTCAGCTGAGTCTCAGAAAAGGCATAGAAGCGAGGGCCAAGCATTGTAAGCCTGCAAGTCTTTTATCTCCATTTCCCAACTCTGCTTCTCCTGCATTCAATTTATTTAATTTCATTTTATATTAATAATATAATTAATAACATAGAATGTCTGGACTCCTGGCTGGGCCTGGCCCAGCCCTGGCCATTGCAACCATTTAGGGAGTGAACAGGCAGATGAAAGATCTCTTTCAGTTTCTACATATCTCTATATATCTGTCTTGCAAATAATTAGGATAAAATCTTAAAAAAGAAAAGTTTATCAAATGAATGAATGCCAACAAAAGAATTCAAATACTTTTAAAGACTTTATCATGGGGGATTTTTGCACTGAGGAAAGGAACTGGGTTAAACAAACCCAAAAAGTTTACAGTTTTATGATCTACCCAAATCCATGGCCTTAGCTACCTCTTGTATTCTGACCTATCCTCAGAAGGACTGTATCAAGTTTAACTTTGTGTTCCTAGGACCAATTACAGTGCCTGGTAAGGAGTAGATATTCAATAAGTCATTGAGGAATGGATCAATGAACCAATCACTCTGCAATATTCCTGGTCAATTCCCTATACACATCTTGGTGCCAATGATCTTCTCAATGTTTAAATTGTTCTTATTTGTCCTTGGGTGCATGCGTGTGTGTGTGTGTGTGTGTGTGTGTCTAAATCCTCTCCATAGAGTGACTACTGCCCTCTGGAAATGTATGTAAGTTTTTACTAACTGTGTCAATCACTTGGAACTTACTATTCATGGCTTTGTATTGCTAGGAGCACTTCTCGTCACTTGATTGGAAAAGGCTAAGTCCTCTACTGCGTTGAATCCCCAGGTTTCCATTCCAGGGCCATCCCACTCAACTTTAGAAACTAAGAAACTTTAGAAACTCCGACTTTAGAAACTAAGGCCGGCGCCGTGGCTCAACAGGCTAATCCTCCGCCTAGCGGCACCAGCACACCAGGTTCTAGTCCTGGTCGGGGCGCCGGATTCTGTCCCGGTTGCCCCTCTTCCAGGCCAGCTCTCTGCTGTGGCCAGGGAGTGCAGTGGAGGGTGGCCCAAGTGCTTGGGCCCTGCACCCCATGGGAGACCAGGAGAAACACCTGGCTCCTGCCTTCGGATCAGCGTGGTGCGCCGGCCACGGCGGCCATTGGAGGGTGAACCAACGGCAAAGGAAGACCTTTCTGTCTGTCTCTCGCTCTCTCTCACTGTCCACTCTGCCTGTCAAAAAAAAAAAGAAAAAGAAACTAAAGATCAGGGGGCTGGTGCTATGGCATAGCTGGTTAACGCCCTGGCCTGAAGCGCTGGCATCCCATATGGGTGCTGGTTCAAGACCCAGCTGCTCCACTTCCCATCCAACTCTCTGCTATTGCCTGGGAAAGCAGTAGAATATGGGCGGAGGAAGCTCCTGGCTCCTGGCTTCAGATTGGCACAGCTCCAGCCATTGTGGTCAATCGGGGAGTGAATCAGTGGATGGAAGACTGACTGACTCTCTTTCTCTATCTCTTTCTCTCTTTCTCTCTCTTTCTCTATCTCCCCCTCCCTCCCTCTCCTCTCTCTGTGTAACTCTGGCTTCCAAATAAATAAATCTTTTTTAAAAAAATAAACTAAATATTGGGAACTACTCTAAAATTATTTTTGATAAAATTATTCATGACTACGTTACATTATCCTATACAAGTTTTAATGCAGTTCAGTCACAAATTTTAGGGCTAGAAAGTGACTCATTCCAGAATAACTAAGGGACTAAGTACCTATTTATGCAGTGATGATCAGGGCTTATACACAAAGAGAGTGTGAATTGTGAAAGAATGTGGTGTGTAATATTTTCCAAGGAAGACATCATGTGGAAAAAACAGAATTTTGTTAGATTTCCTTATTCTGATTTACCAAGTTGGTAGCATTGTTAGTTTAGATTATAGAGAAAAGCAAAAACACCATACCATTCTCAATGCTTCAGGCTTCTAAAGGGCATCTGAGGTCCTGAATGTATGGATTTTGCACACAGATTTCACAGCACAAGGATATTGTGGGTCAGTCTTTCCCAAGGTGACCAAGATTAAGTTCAAATGACGATTCAGGATATTTTAACTTCTTTCTATTGAGATGCCATATATTACCCGTACAGAGACAGGGTTTCTTCCTTCCTTCCTTCCTTCCTTCCTTCCTTCCTTCCTTCCTTCCTTCCTTTCTTTCACTGCTTCAGAGGCTACTTAATATTTGGAGGGAAAAAACCAATATTTGGAGAGAACACAGAGCACAGCAGGAAATGGCATTCCGTGCAGAACCAAGTAAAATTTTATGTCTATGATGCTTACTCCAATCAAGCCAGGGCCTTTATTTAAATTTTCAAGAATATCATCTTTATCTGAACCATTATCATCTTTATGGTACTTATTATTACTGGGATCTAATATTCTGATTATTATTTTAGTTTACTTGTCTGGAATGCTGAGTCCTTCATTCACTTGAAACATATTTATTGTCAATTTACCTCATAGTGTAAAATGGAGGAGAGGCTACTATCTTTTATTCAGCACAGTGCCAGCCTCTGGATAAAGGATTTTAAAATTGCTTTCTCTTTAAAAATCAATTAATTTCCTAATATTTGTTTTAAAGGTAGAGAGACAAAGAGAGCTCTTCTATCCACTTTCCAAATCCCTGCTACAGCTGGAGCTGGATCAGGTGGAAGCCAGAAGCCTAGCACTCAATCCAGGTCTCCCATATGGGTGCCAGGAACTCAAGTACTTCAGCTATCACCTGCTACCCAGGGTGTGCATTAGCAGGAAGCTGGAATCCGGAGCAGAGTTGGGATTTAAACCCAGCCACTTCAATATGGTGTGTGGGTGTCTTAAGATGCATCCCATGGCCCAAGTGCTCCGTGTGGGGAGCAATCCGGACTAGACTAAGTTACTCGAATTAAGACTTATTCTATGCATCTGCTCTCCCACAATATGGCGCTGGGAGAGAAGTAAACAGCTTCCGCACAGCTGCCTCCAGTTCAACTAATAAACTGTAGGACTTGCTCCTGATTGGAGGAGAGCGGCGTGCTCGGCGTGTGGGCAGCCGAGTTAGGATTGGCGGAGGAGGACTATAAAGGAGGAGAGAGACGGCATGCACCAGGAACATCTATGAGGAACATCTATGGGGAACATCTGAAGGAACGCCTGTGCAGCCCCCAGAAAGCCGGCTGGCGGTGTGCCGCTCCCCTGCGGAAGTGGGGAATGTGGCCAGGGGGAACTGCCCTTCCACGGAGGTGGAAGGGATAGTAGCCAACCCGGGAAGAACCAGCAGCCAACCCGGGGAGGGCCGAGCAGACAGAAGAACAGCGCAGGGTCCTGTGTCGTTCCCCCATGAAGACGGGGAGCGACATAATGGTGCCGTGACTCGGATATGAAGCCTAGGCAGGACTTAGTGTCGTTCCTCCACGAAGAGGGGGAGCAACATAATGGTGCCATGACTCAGATATGAAGCCTAGGCAGGGTTTGGTGTCGTTCCTCCATGAAGAGGGGGAGCGACACTCCGGCCCTGCACCCCATGGGAGACCAGGAAAAGCACCTGGCTCCTGCCTTCGGATCAGCACGATGCACTGGCCGCAGCGGCCATTGGAGGGTGAACCAACGGTAAAGGAAGACCTTTCTTTCTGTCTCTCTCTCTCTCACTGTCCACTCTGCCTGTCAAAAAAAAAAAAAGAAAGAAAGAAACTTTATTACATGTGTACATATGAAGGATTATTATGTCCTTAATGAACTGATTTTTTTTTCCTCTTTAACAAACGGACTTCTGTATTCGTGGTAATATTTCTAGTTGTGAAGTTGAATTTATCTGAAATGAACATAACCTTGAAAGATACCTTATGGTGTTGCATGGTGTATCTTTTCCCATTTTTTACTTTCAATCAGTCTCACTTGCAGACAATATAAAGCTGAATTGTTGTTGGGTTATACATATTGGGATTTTTAGAAAAAAAAAAAAAGATGCATCCCAACCACCACACTAAACACCTGACCTTGAGGAAGATGTTTTACCACATTAAGTAATATTCCTTGGAAACAAGAAAAAAAAAAAAAGCCCAAAAACATTCTTAATTCTGAGCTGTAGGGTTCATCTCCAGTGAGAGGACAAGGGCTTTCACAGGTATCGTAAGACCAACTCCTGCTTTGATGAAGGGCTCTAGCCTTGGTCAGGGGTTGCAAATCCACAAACATGCTTTATTTGAACATACATACAATTTTAATAATCATGACAGTTTACAAGAAATCACAGATCTCTGGCTGCTTTTGAAAAGTTGTTACTTCTGTCACTACGGGGTTCTCAGTGCAACATGATCACAAGGCTAACAGCTCAGCAGTTTTTGCAACCTGTGCATCCTAAGTGACATATTTTCAAGCTGGGACTCCATGAAACATCAAGATCAAAACCATCGATTGCCAATTGCTCCAAAAGGACCCTTGAGGTGATCTGAGGGTCAGCAGTGTCCAGTGGAACCATTTTACACTGGACCAGACAATCTCCTTCAAGTTCTCCGGGATTGAGTCCAAAGGCTGGAACATGTCCCAGTAAGTGGAATAGCCTTTTGGGTCCTGCAGTAATGCAAACCTTTTCACCAATACTCTTGCACATAAAGGATACTCTATCAACTACTGCTCATTTGGTTTGACTTATCCATAAAAGCCTGCTATAACCTTATCATAAACATGCATTTATGCTCTTCTGGCTATTTAAATGGGGCCAGTTTGCATGTGTGTTCCCATTTGACCTAGAAGTTGTTGGTGTGCAATCTTGAAGGATTCAATGTTCAGGTGATTACGCTCCATCACTAGGACTGTTCTTTTTAAAAACGTTTACTTATTTATTTTCACCTACTTGAAAGTCAGAGTGACAGAAAGAGAGAAATCTTCCATCTGCAGGTTCACTCACTCAAATGCCGACAACAGCAACAGCTGGGCCAGACTGAAGCCAGAAGCCAAAGAACTCTGTAGGGTTTTCCCACAGGGGTGGCAGGGGCCCAAGTACCTGAGCCATCATTGGCTGCCTCCCAGGATGCATTAGCAGGAAATGGGATTGGAAATGAAGGTGCCGGCACTCTGATATACAGGCTTCGAAAGCAGTGGTTTAATTTGTTGTGCCACCACGCCCAGCCCGGGGCTGTTCTTTCTAAGGGTACTCACATATCATTGCTCACATCCAAGGGACAGCCTCTGGCAGGCCACCCACGCAGGGCATTGTGTTAAGTACACCCAAAGGATGCATATTTTGGACATCTTAATGGACCAGATCCTCAAAACAGAATGAAACACTTTTTTTTTCTGAAAAACCTTTGAAAACCAGAAACAGAGCAGCCCTGAAGAGTTTTTAATGGATATATAGGCTCCTGGAAACCACTCTGCTCCATTTCCATTAATACCTTTAATTCTCATACTTCAGTTATTAGACCCCGGACTCTGGGGAGTAGGTGGAGCTTGTCTTCCATGTAGTGAACCTTGGATATTGTCTTAGCTGACTTCTTTTGTCACCTGTGAAGTTTCTTAGTTTTCTATAATAAAACACTAATCACAAGTTTTAAAGTTGTATTTTTTTTTTTTTTTTGACAGAGTGGACAGTGAGAGAGAAAGAGACAGAGAGAAAGGTCTTCCTTTGCCGTTGGTTCACCCTCCAATGGCCGCCGCGGCCGGCGCACTGCAGCCAACGCACCGCGCTGAATCAATGGCAGGAGCCTGGCACTTATCCTGGTCTCCCATGGGATTTGTTTATTTTAAATGTTGTTTTTAAGAGGCCGGAGCTGTGGCGCAGCAGGTTAAACCATGGCCTGTAGCACGGGCATCCCATATGGGCACTGGTTCAAGTCCGGGCTGCTCCACTTCCAGTCCAGCTCTGCTATGGCCTGGGAATGCAGTGGAAGATGGCCCAAGTCTGCAGGCCCCTACACCCACGAGAGAGACCCAGAAGAGGCTCCTGGCTTCTGCCTGACCCAGCCCCAATTGCTGTGCCCATTTGGGGAGTGAACCAGCAGATGTAAAATCTCTTTCTTTCTCTCTCTCTCTCCCCCTCTCTCTCTATCTCCTCTGCCTTTCAGATAAATATATTTTTTTTTTTAAAAAAGACTGCCTTGCAGCGCCAGCACACCGGGTTCTAGTCCCTGTCGGGGCGCCGGATTCTGTCCCGGTTGTCCCTCTTCCAGGCCAGCTCTCTGCTGTGGCCTGGGAGTGCAGTGGAGGATGGCCCAAGTCCTTGGGCCCTGCACCCCATGGGAGACCAGGATAAGTACCTGGCTCCTGCCTTCGGATCAGCGCGGTGCGCCGGCCACAGCGGCCATTGGAGGGTGAACCAACGGCAAAGGAAGACCTTTCTCTCTGTCTCTCTCTCTCACTGTCCACTCTGCCTGTCAAAAAAAAAAAAAAAAGACAAGAATTGTTTTAAGCAGTCATAAGTATGTGTTCTAAAATTCTTACTCATACTAGTACCTTTCTGTATTTTCAAAGTTGGAGAATTGTACATATTTGTTATGCTTCCAAATAAAACATACATCAAATGAAAACATATTTTCGATAAACAATCTAAAATCCCTTAGAAAAGCTTTATACAATCCTAAATTCCCATGGGACATAGCACAAAAACATCTGGACAAGAGGAAGGCATAAAGGAGACTTATTTTTAAATGGAGGGGTGGGGCCAGCACCTTGGCATAGTGGGTAAAGCCACCGCCTGCAATGCCAGCATCCCATACGGGTGCCGGTTCCCATCCTGGCTGCTCCACTTCTAATCCAGCTCTCTGCTATGGCCTGAGAAAGCAGTAGAAGATGGCCCAAGTCCTTGTCCAGCTCTCTGCTATGGCCTAGGAAAGCAGTAGAAGATGGCCCAAGTCCTTGGGCCCCTGCACTCTCATGGGAGACCCAGAAGAAGCTCCTGGCTCTTGGCTTCTGATTGGCGCAGATCCAGCTGTTGTGGCCATCTGGGGAGTGAACCAGCGGATGGAAGACCTCTCTCTCTCTCTGCCTCTTCTTCTCTCTCTGTGTAACTCTGAATTTCAAGTAAATAAATAAATCTTAAAAAAAAAAAAACAGAGGGGTGATCTCTGCCTATTTTGTAAAAACCTTTGAATTACAAGCAAAGAAAGGTAGCTCAAGAGTGTCCTGGATCACCAGTGAACTGCTACCACTGTGATGGGGCACAATGAAACACACGTAGTCCCTGATGCAGCATCTCTCCAACTGTTACCGTTTGACTGGTTTCATCAGCATCACCTGTGGTGCTTGTTGACAACTGAGATTAATTGGCTGCATCCCAGACTTACTGGATTCCAGTATACAGGAGGAGGACTCAGGAACATGAGTTCATCAGGTTCCCCATGTGAGTCTATGGATACCAAGAGAAACAAACAGTCTGATGATGGGGGTTGGGCTGGGGAGCAGGGTTGGGGGTTTTGAGAGGGAGAGAGAGGAAGAGAAACCCTGGCTACTATTTATAGCTCAGATAGACACTGTGGTGGCAGGCTAGAAACTTTAAACTGTAGGTAATGCTCCATGTTTTCTAAAAAGGAAGGAGCTTGACTGGGAGACTGAACAGTGTTCTGAAACCCTACCTGGACTGCCAGAATTCTCTAAAAGCTGTTAATATTCTCTTTTTCTCACTGTCAGATCTCACATGGACAGCATTTTCTTTGTTTCCTTGTCCCATGTATCATGATACTCAATGCCCACCCATAAGAAGTTACCAACAAACCTCTAAGAAGCATGATTTCTTTAAAAACATTTATTTTCATTCATTACATATAACACATAGGCTACATAACATTAAACAATGACATATCTCAAAAAGGATGCCAGATCGAATTCTTTGCAGATGGTAAACTACCCCATTCTATTGGTACTGCAGAAATTCATCTTACTCTAAAAGTATAAAACTAGTTTTAAAGTAAAATCTTACTCCAAATACTCCACTTGTGGCTCCTGATGTGGTTTACAGACTGACAGAATTGACACCACCTGGGTCACCCTTAGGACCAAACAATCTTAAGTCCTTCCCCCCTACACCTGCTGATTTGATTCTGCAGTTTAAAAAGATCCCCAGGTGATTTGTATAACTTTGAAATTAAATTGAAACAGTTAAATTTGTTTATAGCTTTTTTCAGTAGACTATTTTTAAACATTGGTTTTAGGTTCACAGAAAAATTGAGAGAAAAGTACTAAGATTTCCCTTATTCTCCTTGCCCCCACACCTGCACAGCCTCCTCCACCAATCAACATCGCCCACGGAGGGGCACATTTGTTACAACTGGTGGATCTACACCATCATATCATTCCCACCCAAAGCCCATAGCTGACACTGGGGTTCACCATGCTGCCGTATATCCTGTGGACATGCTTATAATGATGTATCTCTGTTGCAGTTGATTTCTCAGCAATGTTGCAGTGGATTCGTTTCTGAGCGGAGGAGCGTGGTGGGGGCAAGAGGCGCGGATTCACCACACACACAGACCCTGGGAGTCGGGTGAAAGCAGGCTTCAGGCAAGCAGCCTGCAAACTCGTTTATTTCAGTTGGTACAACATCTTATATAGCCAAGACCAGCCAATCTGATCAAGGGATGGTCTATGCCCCAACCAATCACAGCCTGTTGCCAGGTAGTTTCCAAAGCCATCCAATCACAGCCTGTTGCCAGGCAGGCTCAATTTGCCATGTGGGTTTCAAATCCATCCAATCACAGCCTGTTGCCAGGCAGGCTCCGTTGCCAGGTGGGTTTCAAAGCCATTTCTGAGTAACTGACGCTCGCTTGCCAGCAGCCACCTTGGCATGGCCTTCTCATTCCACCACATATCTCCACCATTACAGGGGCAAACAAAGTAGTTTCACTGTCCTAAAAAAATCCTCTGTACTCTACCTTTTCAGCCCTCCTTCTCCGCAAACCTCTGAGTTTTTAACTACCTTCATACTTTTCCCTTTCCCAGAATGTTATAAATACTTGGAATCATAGGATATGTAGCCTTTCCAGATTGGTTTCCTTCAGTTAGTATTTTGAATTTGGAAATACATTTTCATGGCTTGATAGTACTTTTTAGTGCTAAATAATATTCCACTGCTGTGGTGGAATGAGAAGGCTGTGCCAAGCTGGCACTGGCCAGCCAGCATCAGTTACTCAAGAAATGGCTTCGGAACCCACCTGGCAAAGGAACCTGCCTAGCAACAGGCAGTGATTGGTTACGGCATGAACCGCCCCTTGACCGGATTGGCTGCCTCGGCTATATAAACTGATACACCAACTGAAATAAACAAGTCTGCAAGCTGCTCACCTCTGGCTCATTTTCACCTGACTCCCAGTTTCTGTGTCATGACTCCATGCCTCTTGCTCCCACGGCACTTCTCTCAGAATGAACCCACAGCAACACACTATCTCTTATTTAGCCAAGCACCCACTGAAGCACATCTTGGATACATCCACATTTTGGAAATTGTGAATAAAGTTGCTGTGAACAATTTTAGGCAGATTTTTGGAATGGACACATTTTCAACTCCTTGGGATAAAGACCAAGGAATATGATTGTTCACAAGTACAGTAAGAGTAAGGTTACTTTTGACACCACCAAACTGTCTTGCGAAATAGCTGCACAATTTTACATTTCCATCAGCAGTAAGCGAGCGTTCCACATCCTCCTCAGCATTTGGTGTTCTCAGTGTTCTGGATTTGGGCCATTCTGATAGGCTGTAGTGGGATCTCAGTTCAATTTTCTCACGTGGATTCTCTTTGTGTACACTTATTTGCTCTTTGTATACATTCTTTGATGAGATGTCTGTTAAGTTCTTTACAAAATTTTTTAAAACTGTTCATATTAATGTAGACATATTTAATGTAGCTCGTAGGTACAATTCTAAGAATGTAATGATACTTCCCTTCCTCCCTCCTTCCTTCCCTCCCTATTAAGCTCTTTGCTTCATTTTTAATTATTTTAACTGTTGAGTTTTAAAGACTCTTGCAATTATTTGAATCACAGTATCTTAACAGATGTGTCTTTTGCAAACATTTTCTCCCAGTCTGTGGCCATCCTGTGGATGGCATCTTTTGCAGGGCAGAAATTTTTCATTTTAATAAAGTCCAGTTTATTCTTCCTTTCATGAATCACGCCCTTTGGTGTGGTGTCTAAAACTCATCACTGGGGGGTGAACAGTTGGCCTAGCAATCAGTTCTGTAGATTGGTATACCAGCACCCCATACCTGCTCCACTCTCAATTCCAGTTTCCTGCTAACACACATTCTCAGAGGTAGCAGATGGCTGGAGCTATTGGATCACTGTGGAATGCGCTGTTGGCTCCCAGCTTCAGTTTGGTCCAGCCCTAACTGTTGCAGGCATCTGGAGAGTAAATCAGCAGAGGAGAGCTCTCTGTCTCTCCGCCTCTCAAATAAACAAATTTTTAAAATAAAATGTCATCACCCAATCCAAAGTCATCTAGACCTTTGCTATCTTCTAGGAGTTTTATAGTTTTGCATTTCACATTTAGGCCTGTAAAATTAATTTTTGTAAAGAGTTTGAGGTTTGTGTGAACATTCATTTTTCTACCTGTGGATGTCCAGTTGCTCCAGCACCATTTGTTGAAAAACTTTACTCCACTGTTTTGCCTTTGCTTCTTTGTCAAAGTCCAGTTGGCCATATTTTTTAAGAGAAGTAAGCTTTTATTTCCTTGTTCTGCAGATAAAGCTGGCTGCATTGGCTGATTTTTGGTGATTAATCAGAGGCCAAATCCCCTATCCTCACCCAATTCTTCCAACTCTTCCTTGGCCTCAACCTTCAGCAGCAGCAGTAGTGGCAGCAGCCCACAAATGCAGAAGAATCAGCCAGAAGGCCTTGACTTTTTAAACAAGTGGGAAGGTGTACCCAGTCTCCACACAGTCAGGACCCACTTGTACCCACTGATGATAGAATGGGGGACAGATGCAACAGTCGGATAACCAATCTGCAAACACTGGCAATGTTGTGTACACCCTCCAGGAAGTGCCGGTGCAGGGTTTCCTCGGTGATATCCAGCACTTCAGGGTTGTAGATGCTGCCATTATCAAACACCTGCTGGATGATCAGCTCAAAGGAGAAGATGTTCAACATGTTCAGCAATGTGGCTTCACTGGCTCCCGCTTTGTCTCCAGTCTATTAGCTGCACATCACTCGGGATTTCAATGGTGCCCATGGAGATTTTAGTGGTGATGCCCAAAGCCTGGCAAAAGAAGGTCTTCTCAGGCCCAAGACCAGTGTTCTCAGCTGACTATGACCTCACAAGGGGCAGTGGCACCAGCACAGGCAGCAGCTGTCACCTTATTGGTCAGCAGCATATCCCTGATCTCAGAGAGGTCCTCCTTGGTGAACACAAAGCAGGAGGCAGGAGCTTCTCCAGGGCTGGATTGTTTTCCAGATGCCCCTGGATGGCCTTGCACATCATGGTGTTCTTGCCTATCAGCGCTACAGCCTTTCCGTAGAGCAACATGTGGATCTGACACATCTGCTTGGAGCCCGCATTGTCTGCTCCCACAATGAAGCATTTTGGATAATTACCCAGAAGCTGGATGATCTGAAGGAAGTAGCTGGACTTTCGGGTCGCCCCGTCTTCTCTGGGCATCACGACAGTGCGTCATGGGTTGCCACGTGGGGTTTGATGATGATGTTACTCTCGTGAGGATGCCTGGCAAGAGAAGGAGTTGACCATATTTGTGTTGGCCTGTTTCTGGGCCTTATCTTCTGTTCCTTTCCTCCGTCCTTGTATTCTTTCACTGTCTTGGCTACCATAGCTTTATACTAATCCTTGAAGTTCTTTAATATTGTGTTGGCTATTCTGGATCTTTTGCCTCCCCATATAAACTTTAGAATAAGTCTCAGAAAATAACTTTATCACATTTTGATTGGGATCAAGTTGGAAAGAACTAACATCTTGGCAATATTAGTCTTTCATCAACATGGAATCTTTCTCCATTTATTTAGTTCTTCTTTGATTTCTTCCATCAGAATTTGTCGTTTTCCTCATATAAGTAATGCACGTATTTTGTTATATTTGTATCTAAGTATTTCATTTTGAGGGTACTAATGTAAAAGGTGCTTTTAAGTTCTCAAATGTTATTGCTGATATATAGCAACTGATTTTTGTATCTGAATCTTGTATTCGGCAACATTTCTGAAATCATTAATTCAGAAAATCTTGTGGTTTCCTTCAGATTTTCTATGTAGATGTCATCTGTGAACAAAAAAAAAAGTTTCTCCTTTTTTTTTTATTTTTTGATAGGCAGAGTGGACAGTGAGAGAGAGAGAGACAGAGAGAAAGGTCTTCCTTTGCCATTGGTTCACCCTCCAATGGCTGCCGCCGCCGGCCACTCCAATGGCAGGAGCCAGGTACTTATCCTGGTCTCCCATGGGGTGCAGGGCCCAAGGACTTGAGCCATCCTCCACTGTACTCCCTGGCCACAGCAGAGAGCTGGCCTGGAAGAGGGGCAACAGGGACAGAATCCGGCACCCCGACCGGGACTAGAACCTGGTGTGCCGGCGCCACTAGGTGGAGGATTAGCCTAGTGAGCCGCGGCGCCGGCCAGAGTTTCTCCTTTCTAAACTACAGACTTTTTTATCACCTCTTCTTTCATTAGCTGGTATTTTCAGTACAATGTTGAAATGCAGTGGTGAGGGGCTGGCGCTGTGGTGTAGCTGGGCAGTGGTTCGATTCCTGGCTGCTCCTCTTCCAATCCAGCTCTCTGCTATGGCCTGGGAAAGCAGTAGAAGATGGCCCAAATCCTTGGGCCCCTGAACCCATGGGGGTGACCTGGAAGAAGCTCCTGGCTCTTGCCTTCGGATCAGCGCAGCTCCAGCCATTGCAGCCATCTGGGGAGCAGACTCCCTGCCCCTCTCTCTCTCTGCCTCTGCCTCTCTGTAAGTCTTTCAAATAAATATATAAATCTTTAAAAAAAAAAAAAAAAGAAAAAGAAACACAGTGGTGAGAGGCGATATACTTGCTTTGCTCTTGGACTTATGTAGGAAAGCATTAGTCTCTCACAATTATGATACAAGATGAAGGCTTTTATAAATATTCTTTTACAAATTTAAGTAGTCTTTTTTGCTATTTTACTGAGAGTTTTTAACAAGAATGTGTGTGAATTTTGTCAAATACTTTCTCTACATCTGCTGATTTTATCATGTGATTTTACCTATTAGTCTGCTGATGTGATGGATTACTTTAATTGATTTTTCAAACGTCTTATGCACCTGGGGTAAATCTCATTTAGTTGTGGTGTTCTTTATATACATTTTTGGATTCAGTTGACTAGTATTTTGTTGAGGATTTCTGCATCTATGATCATAAAAGATATTGGTTTGTATTTATTTACTTATTTGAAAGGCAGCTCTCTGAAAAGAATATGGCAATTCCTGCCTTCTTTTGATTAGTGTTAGCATAGCACATATTTCTCAGTTCATCTTTTAATCTATATGTGTCTCTGTATTTAAACTGGTTTTCTTGTAGACAACCACATAGTTGGTTCTTGCTGTTTGATCCACTCTGACACTTTCAGACTGCTGACATTCCAAGCGATTGCTGATACAGCTGGATTAGTATCTACTAAGTTTGTTACTGTTTTTGTATTTACTGCTCTATGCTTTGTTTCCTATTTTTGTCTTTCTTTCTTCTCTCTTTTGTTATTTTAATTGTGCATCTTATATGAGCCATTTTCTCTGCTTTCTTAGCACATCAGTTATACTTTCTTGTGCTTTAGTGGCTACTTAGAATGGACAATATACATTTACAACTAAACCAAGTCCCCTTTCAAATAACAATTCACAGGGAGTGCCAATACCTTATTATGACAACATAACCCTAATTCCCCCTTCATCCTTTGTATCATTGCTGTCACCCACTTCATTTATAAATAAGCAAATAGGCATGGATTTAAAAAAATACACTAACACAAACTTATCTTTTAATTCCATTTATTTTCCACAAACTTTTTGAAGTACATTTATATACATACATATAACTAAATATGTAGTCACACATAATCTAAGACATTGTAGACATTGTAGCTATTGTTGTTTTGAACAAACTGTAATCTGTTAGACTGAGAAAGAAGGTTTCATTTTGCCTTCTTATTGATCCTGAAAAATGTTTTGTTTTCTTTTTTTAAAAATATTTATTTATTTACTTGAAAGTCAAGAATTACAGAGAGGCAGAGGCAGAGAGAGAGAGAGAAAGAGAGAGAGAGAGAGTCTTCCATCCACTGGTTCATTCCCCAAATGGCGGCAGCAGCCGGAGCCGAGAACTGGCGCCTTTGTGGGATTCCTGCACTACAGGCGCGGCTTCACCCTCTATACCACAGCACTGGCCCCGTCCCATTCCTTCTTTTCCCCATTTTCCTTCCCCTCTCTTTCCTCCCCTTCCCTTTCCTTCTTTCAGGAGGAGTCTGACCTACATTATTTTCTTTCTTTCAGAAGGACTTCTTTTAACGTTTCTTGCAAGATAGGAATACCATCAACAAATTCCTTTAGCCTTTGTCTAAGAAAGTTCTCATTTTTCCTGCACCTCCGAAGGATAATTTTACAAGTTACAGAATTCAGGGCTGGTGAACTTTTTTCTCCCAAAACTTTAGAAATATTTTACTTGACTCTTTTCTTGGTTATGTGGTTCCTGAGGATAAGCCGAGTGTAGTTTTATCTTTGCTTCTGTATAAGTAAGGTCATTTTTCCCTCTGACTTCCTTCAGGATTTCCTTTGCTTTTGATTTTCTGTGCTTGAGAAATGCTATGACTAAATTTACCTTTGCTGGCACTTACCCCGTTCAATGTTCTTTGAGCTTCCTGAATCTGTGTTTTTGGTCTCATGTTAATTTGGGGGAAATTCTAACTCATTATTGTTACAAATATTCCTCTGTTCCTCTCTTTCTCTCCTGCTATTCCTATGAGTCTTGTCTTACACTTCTTGTAGTTACCCCACTGTTCTCAGATCTTATGGATAGTATTTCCTTTTTTAAGTCTTTTTATCTCTTATCCTTTGGCTTCGGAGATTTCTGTTGGGATGTCCTCAGGCTCTGATTCTTTCCTGAGCTGTGTCCAGACCATCAATAAACCTATCGAAAACATTCTTCATTTCTGCTACAGAACTTTTTATCTCTAGCATTCCTTTTTGGTTCTCTCCTAGAATTTCTCTCTCTCTACTTACACTGCCAATCTGTTCTTTTTCTTTTTCTTTTTTTTTTTCTTTGACAGGCAGAGTGGACAGTGAGAGAGAGAGACAGAGAGAAAGGTCTTCCTTTGCCATTGGTTCACCCTCCAATGGCCACCACGGCCGGCGCACTGCGCTGATCCAATGGCAGGAGCCAGGTACTTATCCTGGTCTCCCATGGGGTGCAGGGCCCAAGCACTTGGGCCATCCTCCACTGCACTCCCTGGCCACAGCAGAGAGCTGGCCTGGAAGAGGGGCAACCAGGAAAGAATCCGGCGCCCCGACCGGGACTAGAACCCAGTGTGCCGGCACCGCAAGGCGGAGGATTAGCCTAGTGAGTCCCGGCGCCAGCCGCCAATCTGTTCTTACATGGCCTACTTTATCTACTAAATCCCTTATTATTTTAATCATAATTTATTTAAATTACTTGTCTGATAATTCCAACAACACTGCCATATCTGTCTGGTTCTGATGTTCACTTTTTCTCTTCAAATTGTATTTTTTGCCTTTTAGTATGCCTGGTAATTTTTTTTTTTTCTGTTTGGCAGCCATGATATACTGGGTAAAAGAAACTGCTATAAATAGGCCCACCCCAAAGATTTATTCATTCGTTTATTTTAAAGGTAGATTCAGGGAGAGAGAGAGAGAGAGAGAGAGAGAGAGAGAGAATCTTCCATGTGTTGACTTACTCCCCAAATGGCCCCAACAGCCAGGACTGGGCCAGGCTGAAGGCAGAAACTTCATCCAGGTCTCCCATACAGGCGGCAGGGGCCCAAGCTCTTGAGTCACAATCCGCTGCTCTCCCAGACACATCAGCAGGTAACTGGATTGGAAGCAGAGCAGCGGGGCCTGGAACCAGCGCTCCGATATGGGATGCTGGCATCTGACGCAGCAGCCTCCCCTGCTGCACAATGCCAGGTTCAAACGGCCTTTATTAATGTGGTGAGGTGTGTGCTCTACAGTCTAACAGTTATTAGATCTCAGTATTTTAGTGAGCCTGTGCCTCCAGGCGTGAAGTTCCCAAGTGTGTCTTGGGTTCTTTTCACCCTTAGTGGGGCAGGATGGTCAAGCCCGTGGGAGCTGGGCTCCAGCACAGATTCTGATAGAATCCCTGGAAGCTTACGCTCTGGCTGGTTTCTCCTGAGCAAAGACATTTTCAAAGGAGGACAGAATGCTCTGTTCAGACTGTCCCTTGTCTCCTCCCACTGCTAGAAGCACAAGGAGGAGTTACTCTGACATCCCCTGTGAGAAACTGGTAGGACGCCAGGAGAGAAAGCCCACAGAAGCACGGGGCCCCGGACTGCCAGCTCTGCCTGGAGTTTTTCCTCTCTCAGACCTGTCTGTGGTGCCCCAGAAATCCCTCAGTCACCACACAGGCTCCCTTTTGCGCTGGTTACTGCTCCGGTGAGCGGTATGTTCTGTATTTGCCTGATGGTCTCTCCAGTGTGGCCTGTAGAGGTCTGCCCGGTGACCCCACTTACCAAATGGATTCAGAGCAAACTGCTGCTGTTTCAGTTTGTTCAGGTTTTTATTTGCTGGGATATG
The DNA here is from genome assembly GCF_051225735.1 of Oryctolagus cuniculus. Taxonomy (NCBI): domain Eukaryota; kingdom Metazoa; phylum Chordata; class Mammalia; order Lagomorpha; family Leporidae; genus Oryctolagus; species Oryctolagus cuniculus. Next base: position 137,235,478 of record NC_142869.1, on the reverse strand, counting down.
GTGGTGACTTCTGGTGACTTCCAAGCTTCTTAAATCTAGACCAGAAAATGGAAGCTGTGCATAGTCTTATAACTCAAATAATTCAGTAACATTTCTTCAAGAAAATCAAAATTCTCAATGTTACTTCTTTTATTCCACATACCAAATACCTCAGAAAAAGTAGTCAATGTCTAGATTAATTCTGAGGTTAGAGAGACTACATTTCCACTTTATAGCTGTTATTCTAGTAGCTAGTTCATATTTCTAAATGGCACATTTATACCATTTCTTGACTTTTCATCTTAAATATTATCTATTTTTCCCAATGAAACAGGAGCATTTAACTCTCTTACATAACATACCCACAGTCTCCCTGATTCAATATGTAACCCCATTAATATAATTATGGCTAGTCAATATTCACTATTTACATTATATGACTCTATGACTATTATTTCCAGTTGAACCTGTAGGGTAACATGATTATAGGTCTTTGCTTGCTTATTTTTGCTGTCCCTGGAGTTATGAATAGCTTCTTTAGTATTTGTTTAATTTTCTATGTACACCCATGTCTATTCATAGGCACACCTTCCAATGGCACTATAAATGTACTATCTCAAAACCATCAAACACATCCAGGAAAATATTGGTTTCATTATTTCCTAGAGATATCCTGCCTGGTCTCCTTAACCCTCCTTGCCAATCTGCATCCCTGTTTCTCTTGGCCTCCTTCTCCCTGGCATTCCTGGGCATTCCCTTTCTCTCTCATGAATGGGGCTGGATACCTGGATCCAGTGACAGCTTTCCCAGTTTACTCCTTCCCGTAGTGGGACATCTCCTCCAGGACTTTCCTGAAAACAGGTGCAGGTGAGTGAAATTTTTTGAGAGCTTTTACACCTGGCTCTCCCAATTGGTTAACGGTAGATATAGAATTCTAGGTTGATAATCATTTTCCCTCATCATCATAAGGGATTATTCTATTTCTTTTCTTTTTAATTTTTTTTTATTATTTACTCAAAAGGAAGAGAGAGAGAAAAAGAGGGTGTGCCCACGTTCTGTCTCACTCTCCAAAAGCCCACAACAGCCTCGGCTGGGCCTGATCAAAGCCAGGAGCCATGAATCCAATCCAGGCCTCCTGCTTGGGTGGCAGGAACCCAATCACGTGTGCATCACCACAGCTGCAGAGGGAACACATTCACAGGGCCCCGGCACCTAAAGCTGGAGTTCAGGATTGAACCAGGTACTCCAGCGTGGGATGTGGGCGCGCCACCTAGCATCTGAATCTCTGGGCCAACATCCCCCTGCTGCATTTCTTCAAGCACCCAATATTGCCATTGACAAACTCAGTGCCATTCTGATTCTTGACACTGTTTGTGACCTGGTTTCTTTCTTTCTGTTTGGAAGCTTTAGCATCTTCACATTGTTCCCAGAGGACTGAAAACTGGTAGTTCTTTGTCGTGCTATATTTCCTTCTATGCCTTCTTTTTTTTATTTTATTTTATTTATTTATTTTTTTTTTGACAGGCAGAGTGGACAGTGAGAGAGAGAGAGACAGAGAGAAAGGTCTTCACCCTCCAATGGCCGCCGCGGCCAGCACGCAGCGGCCGGCGCACCGCGCTGATCTGATGGCAGGAGCCAGGTGCTTCTCCTGGTCTCCCATGGGGTGCAGGGCCCAAGCACTTGGGCCATCCTCCACTGCACTCCCTGGCCACAGCAGAGAGCTGGCCTGGAAGAGGGGCAACCGGGACAGAATCTGGCGCCCCGACCGGGACTAGAACCCGGAGTGCCGGCGGCGCAAGGCGGAGGATTAGCCTAGTGAGCCGCGGCGCCGACCTCCTTCTATGCCTTCTGCAAGACACTGGATATGGGAATTCAAGTCTCTCTGCTACAGAAATTTCCTTTGCCGGTTCTCAACTGCCTCTCTTTCATTCTCCTACCTCTCTATTTCTAGAATCCCCTTTTCTTGGTTCCCTTTCTCATCTGTTTTCTCCTTTGTCTCACTGCTATTATTTTTCTGCATTCAAGAAGATTTTCTCATCTTTAATTCTAAATCTTCTAGTAAATTTTTTACTTCTTGTGTCATAAACTGAATTTTTTGGAGTTTTTTCTTGTCCACTGAATGTTTATTTTCATGCATGCATTACCTTTCCTTAGCTCACAAAATTATTATTTTCTGGTGTTTTCTGCCCCCGCCTTCTCTGTGTACCTTCTAAGTTAATTTTTTTATTCTTTTTTTTCCTTTTTATCCTGTACTCCCTATTTCGCATTGGTTTCCTAATTTTCTGGTGATCTTGGAACTTGTTCATGCTTAAGGATGAATTACTGAATCTTCATGGTGAGTGGATGGGGCTTCTGTACTTAACTGGGCACAGACCCAGCCATTTGTTGGAAATCCCAAACTGTCAGCATCAACTGGTTTTACTCTTGTGTTCATCAGCCCCCAAAGAGGACGAGTTCAAACTCCTGCCCAAGGTAGCCAAGCCTGTCCGTTAGCTTTGTCTTAGAGCTGGGTAGGAAAGGCGGCCTGCAGAGAGGAAGGATTTCACCTACTTTAGTGCAGAGGCTCACCTTGTTTTTAGGGCGGTGCTCTGCCCACACCTGTAGCTACCACCCCTAAGGCCAGAGCTATACTGAATCAGTGTCACCTCCCACCTCCTGCTAGATTGGGAAAAGAATAAAGAACATGGGGGTGCCGGCGCAGTAGGTTAATCCTCTGCCTGCAGTGCCAGCATCCCATATGGGCACTGGTTCTAGTCCCGGCTGCTCCTCTTCCAATCCAGCTCTCTGCTATGGCCTGGGAAAGCAGTAGAAGACGGCCCAGGTCCTTGGGCCCCTGCACCTGTGTGGGAGACCTGGAAGAAGCTCCTGGCTCCTGGCTTTGGATCAGCTCCACTTCAGAGGTTGCAGCCATTTGGGGAGGGAACCAGCAGATGGAAGACTTTTCTCTCTGTTTCTCCCTTTCACTGTCTGTTACTCTACCTTTCAAATAAGTGAATAAAATCTAAAAAAAAAAAAAAAAAAAAAAAGACCATGGGAGGAGAACCTAGGGACTGGAATAGTTTTCATTTGGGGTCACAACCTAGTCTACTCTCAGATCTGGCTCTTCTTCGGTTCCACAGCAACATTTCACCTGCTCCTGGGCATTTTTCCTTATTCACGTATTCACTGGCTTTTTCTGGTCTCATCATTCGCATTCACAATCCTAAGATTTTGTTGCAGTTGTGGTACCCTCCATTCTCCTTCTCTTTTGAGTGACTGCTTTTAAGATTCCCTGGAGCATGGAGCATGAATTAGTCTGCAGTTAGAATGACAATGTCCCACCGTATCAGAGTACCTGGGTTCAAGTCCCAGCTTCAGCTCCTGACTCCATCTTGCTGCCAATCTAGACCTGGGGAGGCAGCAGTGATGGCTCAAGTAATTGGGTTCCTGATACTTCCGTGGGAGACCTGGATTGTGTTTCTAGCTCCCAGCTTCACCCTGGCCCAGCCCTGGACATCGTGGACCTTTGGGGAATGAACCAGTGGGAAGGAGGTCTTTATGTGTGGGTGTGTGTGTGTCTCTCTCTCTTTCTCCTCAAATAAATAAGTTTTTAAAATTGCTATTCCAGTATATCAATGGAATTATCAGAGGTTAATTGATGTCATGCTTTCTTAACTTTTTAAAAGATTAAATGTCATTCTATACTTCAGATATGATTTTTTCAATTTTTAGGTCAAAAATTATGCAATGAATGGGTAAGGTTAGAAGCTTAAACTGGTATGAAATTTTGTCTAAGTGGTATTTTAAAATGAACGTTGGGGGCCAGCACTGTGGCACAGTGGGTTAAGCTGCTGCCTGCAGGGCTGACATCCTATATGGGCACCAGTTCGAGTCCCAGCTGCTTCACTTCTGAGCCAGCTCCTTGTTAATGTGCCTGGGAAAGCAGCAGACGATGGCTCAAGTTCTTGGGCCCCTGCACGGATGTGGGAGACCCAGAAGAAGCTCCTGGCTCCTGGCTGCAGATCAGCTCAGTTCCTGTCATTGTGGCCATTTGGGGAGTGAACCAGCGGATGGAAGACCTCTCTCTCTCTCTCTCTCTCTCTCTCTCTGCCTCTTTCAAATAAATAAATAAATCTTTTTTTAAAAAAATCAAATTTGGTATCCTTATCAATGTAGTACCTTTTATCTAAGTCACTGGAGAATTAGTTTAATTCCATTAGAGACTTTCACTTGATTCTCTAAAGTGGGAAGGCCTCTCCACTCCATCGTCACAGAATTTAAGCTACAGGTTTTATACAGAGACACTGTTCCCAACCATAACTTGGGCTTCAAATATAACAGAGCCGTCTTCTGAAGGAGAATGCAGATGACAGCAAAGTGGGAGAGCTTGCTTTGCAGTTGTCTGTAGTTGCCATCTGCATCAATAAAGAACCCAGGGTTGTTTTCCTGAGATCCTCTCTTCACTGTACTTAGACTGAGGTGACATCAAGAAGAACTCTAGTTGCCATCAGGTGCAGGGTGCCGTGCAAGGAGAATGAGGAAGTGGGTTGGAGAGGAAGTGGAAAGAAAAGCTTTGCTGACTCATTGTCTGAACCACCTGATTAATCACAACCTTCCAGAAGCAAAGGAATTATTTAGGCAAAAATAATAGCTTTCTATCTAGGAAAGAAGGATGAGGAACACACTTCTTGCCAAACAGCTCCTCTTCTTACCTCTCTCCTTTAGATTATAGCTGCACTGAGAAAGAGAAATGCGCTTCCTTAGTGCACTCAAGACCAAGGTCTCTCACCCAGTCCCTTCATCCACTCTTGGAAAAGTTAGAGAGCACTCAGGGACCATGAATTGTATGACTCCACTCTTCTGCCCAACGTTACGGGAAAGGAAATGTGATGCCCTCTACTATCCATTTATTTGATTCCCTTAAATTTTCCAAAATAAAATCCTTACCACTGACCGAGTCTGACATTTGTGTATCCAACCCGGCTGCTGTGGGGACAGTCTCCCTCCCCACATCCCATATAGCCTCAGCTGAGTGGATGCATAGACCACATCCCACTACAGAGAACACCAACTCTGGGGGAAGACTAGTTGAAACTCTGGCTCTGCCAGTTATGAGCTGGCTGATTGTGTTTGAGCATCTACATTTGCATGTCCCCTCAACAGAAACGAAAAGCGGTGTAGAAGAAGTATTTCCTTTTATTTGGTTTTTAGAAACCTTGGAGCTAAATCCAACACTGCATTGAGGCAGCTGGGACAACTTTTGCCTTTGGTTACCTGAAGTGACCTTTCCTGTCTTTGATTGCCAATGCCTCATTTTGTAATCTGATTTCCACTTGAAGCCACATGAAGTTATCAAGCATGAGTCTAAAGTATTTTTTTATGAACCCTGTTTCTAGGTGGCTCTTGCTGCTGCTCTACCACCTCCTACCATCTTTGCTAAGTGAATGGTTGGACATGAGTTCATGTAACTTCATTGGTTGATGCTGATATTCAAAGTCTGATATTTAAAATCAGAGTTTTCTGAAAATTAATGAAAAGGAGAAGCAAATCAAGCTTCACAGTTTTCATTTCCTATCAGAAGACATCATATGACTTCAAAAACTAAAGAATTTGTTTCTGTTTCTTTCAAGTCCCTATGAATTTCACTCTGCAAGCATTTACTGACTATGCTTCATGTGTCAGATCTGCACTCACGTCTCAGAATAAAGACGTAAGAACAGATGTTTCTGAAAGATGTCACGGCCTGGTGGGCAAAGCAAATAAGAAAACAAGCAGGCACGATGAAGTATGATAAAAAGCCACAGTAAAATGATATGGGAACACAGAGTTGGAGCTACTGTTGTTTTTCTTGTTTGTTTTGTTTTGTTTTGTTTTGTTGACAGGCAGAGTTAGTGAGAGAGAGAGACAAAGATAAAGGTCTTCCTTCCATTGATTCACCCCCCAAATGGCCACCACAGCTGGTGCGCTGCACTGATCCGAAGCCAGGAGCCAGGTGCTTCCTCCTGGTCTCCCATGCAGGTGCAGGGCCCAAGCACTTGGGCCATCCTCCACTGCCTTCCCGGGCCACAGCAGAGAGCTTGACTGGAAGAAGAGCAACCAGGACAGAATCCGGCACCCCAACTGGGATTAGAACCCCGGGGTGCCTGCGCCACAGGCGGAGGATTAGCCAAGTGAGCCGTGGCGCTGGCCTGGAGCTACTATTTTTTAAAAATTGATTTATTCATTTATTTGAAAATCAGAGTGACAGAGAGAGAAAAAGAGAGAAAGAAAGATCTTTCCACTGATTCACTGCCCAAATGCTGACAGCAGCTGATGCTGGACCAGGCCAAAGCCAGGAGCCAGGAACCCCATCTGGGTGGCAGCGACTGAAGTACCTGGGCCATCATCTGCAGCCTTCCCAGGAAATTAGCAAAGAACTGGATTGGAAGCAGAGCAGCTGCGACTCGAACCAGCACTCTCATATGGGATGCAGGTATTCCAAGTGGCTGCTTAACCTGCTATGCCACAATGCCCATCCCAGAGCTAACTTTTTTCTTTTTTTTTCTTTTTTTTTTTTTACTTTTATTTAATAAACATAAATTTCCAAGGTACAGCTTTTGGATTACAGTGGCTTTCCCCCCCATAACTTCCCTCCCACCCGCAACCCTCCCATCTCCCTCTCCCTCTCCCATTCTATTCACATCAAGATTCATTTTCAATTCTCTTTATATACAGAAGATCAATTTAGTATATATTAAGTAAAGATTTCAACAGTTTGCACCCGCACAGAAACACAAAGTGTAAAGTACTGTTTGAGTACTAGTTATAGCATTAAATCACATTGTACAACACATTAAGGACAGAGATCCTAGAGCTAACTATTTCTAACAGCAACTGTTTCTTAAATGGTATTGAGTATGTTTGACTTCATAGATAACAGTTTTCAAAAGTGGTTCAGCCAATTTATCCTCTTACCAACAGTGTGTGACAGTTCTAGCTATTCCACATCCTTGCTAACATTCGCTATTGTAAATCCTCGTAACTTTAGCTACCGTGCTGGATATGTCGTGGTATCTCCTTGTGGTTTTCGTTTGCATTTTCCTAATGAGTAAATGTTGGTGAAGGCAACAGACGGGGAAGGGTGGAGGGAGGGAGGGGCATCACAGACAGAGGAACCAACACAAACAAGAAAACAGAGACTAGAGGTAATGATGTATGTGGTAGGTGCAGAGAGCAGCAAGAGATGGGACAAGGGGGAAACACGGAGTACAACAGGCTTTGTACACACGCTCAGAAGGTTATGCCTCATAAAATCGCTGGAAAGTCAGCCATAAAATGTTTTTAAAGTAAGAGATAAATATAGTCCAACCTACAGTTAAGTACTCCCTCTGACAACATAATGAAAGATGAATGGGGAAAGCAGAGAAAGGAGGTAGACCGGGCCTGAATGAGGCGCTGACACCAAGGACACGCAGAGAAGGAGGTTTTAAGAGACATTTAGGGAACCGAACCTAGGACGACAGGGCAAGGAGGTACAGGGGAGTGAGGAGCACCAGAGGGCACCCAGAATTCTTGCCTGGTAACTAGTTAGATGGTGATATTGCTCCACTTGGTGAACACATCATATTTGAAGTGGTGGTACAACAGCCAGTTAGATAACCAATTAACATGTAGACATTGGACATTTCTCTTCAAACACCTTCCACACCTATCCTAGAAACCTGGCAGCGCATCCTGGAGATCTGCTATTTCCTGGCCTTTGAAAGAGTTAAGAGGACTTTAAAGCGTCATCCACAGGACCACCAGAGCTATATTTCCAAAGAGAAAAGAGGAGTCTGAGAGTTCAGAGAGGAGACAATCCTAAAGCGCCACGGCTTTGGAGAGCGGCAGGAAGGGTTCCCCGAGGCAGAGCCTGCTATGTGGGACCTCTCTGTATCTCCCCAAAGCTGGCAGATCAGCAGGCAAACGCCAACACTGACCAGCACAAAGATAAAGGAAAAGATGCTTGCTTCTGTAGATGACATACTGGTCACTGTCATGTGGAGGATGGTTAAGGTCATGGGAAAGGGTGAGCTTGGGACTGCTTATAGGATGACAGAATAAAAGGGCCAAAAGCGTGGGAAACCTAAGTGTTACAGGAACTGACAATGGAGGAAATGGATGAAAAAGAAGGGCAAGAAGAGAATAAGCAAAGAGCAAAGGCAAGCAAGCTGAGGAAGAAGGAAGCAATCAATATGGCCCAGTGCCAGAAATGCACACTGAATAAAGGGAGAATTTTATTTACTTATTTATCTTCACTTTTCTTTGAAAAGCTGAGAGACAGAGATCTCCCACCTTCTGGTTCACTCCTCACTCCAGCACTGGGCCAGGCCAAAACTGGGAGCTAGAGACTCAATCCAGGGCTCTCCTGCGAGTGTCAGGGACTGACTCCTTGACCTCCTAGCTGTTGTCCCCCAGAGTGTACATTAACAGCAATCTGGAATCCGGAGCAGAGCCAGGACTTGAACCCAGGCATTCTGATAAGGGTCGTAGGTGTCCCAAGCATTGTCTTAACCCCTAAGCCAAATGCCATCCAAGAATGAGAATTTAAAAGAATATCAAAGTCACTCACAACTTTGCAGGAACCATTTTACTACAGTGAGGGAATATAAGCCCAATCAAGGAGAGCTTTAAAGTAAATGAGCAATGAAGAAGTGCAGAAAATGTTTTTTATTCTTCTAGGGTGAAAATACAGGATGATCTCCAAGAGGAATTACAAGTTTGGGGGACAGAATTTTACCTTAAAATCGTAGAAAGCTGGGGCTAGCCCTGTGGTATAGCAGGTAAAGTTGCCTCCTGCAACACAGGTATCCAGTTCTACTCCCGCCTACTCCACTTCTCATCCATCCCCCTGCTAATGTGTCTGGGAAAGCAGCAGAAGATGGCCCAAGCCTTTGGGCCCCTGCTCCCACGTGGGAGACCCAGAAGAAGCTCCTGGCTCCTGGCTTCAGACCAAAGAGCAGTCCAGCTGCAGCCGTTGTGGTCTTTTGGGCAGTGAACCAATGGATGGAAGATTGATCGATTTCTCTCTCTCTCTCTCTCTCTCTCTCTCTCTTGTTAACGCTGCCATTCAAATAAATAAATCTTTTTAAAAATGGTAAAAGCTGTGGCATGGTAAAAGTCTATGGAGAAGAAGTCAAAAATAATAGACTGCAAAAAATAGGGAACAGAAGAGCTAAGAACTAACTGAAGCATCAGAAGGAAAATTAACAAGGACTCCTAAGTAGGAGTAGATTGTCAACTATACCAACTGCTTGACAAAGTTCAGAACAGAAAACAGGTTGTTGTATTTGGCAATCAGGACATGAACAAGGATTCTTTTGAGAATCAAAACTACAAGCTGAAGACAGACACAAGAGAAGGTGCTAAGAATCAAAGGGAATATGGAGAATCGAAAACAGAAAAGTCTAAGACTACATTTTCACTTACCTTAGCTGTGACTGGAAGATGACAGGCAATCTTTAAACATACGTCTCCTCTCTGCTAAACCCATCATCTCCTCTGAATGGCCCAGTGTTCCTGTGACCTTGCCCTGCTTGTTGAACACAGTTAGCAATAAGCCAAGAGAAATTAATGGGCATAGCTGTCAATCAAGGTGGGGCACCCAACCTAATACATAGGTTGCTTTGTCTTTGGAACCTCTTTCTGGGAGAAATTAAAAGTCTGCATATAATTCAAAGACAAACACCCAACAACACTATTGTAGGAAATTCTTTTCCATTTTAGTTGTGAAATGTCCTCCTTTCACTTGGAGGTGAGCTCATCTCCATGATAATTAGCTGATAAAATAATGTTCAGAGATATACTATCAGATGGATTACCTTCCAGGGATTATATCTTTCCTTATCCATATTTCCCCCTGTTTTGAGCCATGAATAGGAAAGTAAAAGGACCCCTAAGGAGCCTATACACCAAATGCTTTTGTTTACTCCATCATGATCTCAGAATATCTAAGTAGGCAGTCAAAGCAATTTTTAAAAAGTCAAATATATTATGAACCATTAGAAAAGTCTCATTTAGTTTTTTACTTTTCTAAAAAAGATTTATTTATTTACTTTAAAGGCAGAGTTACAGACAGAAAGGGGGAGGAGAGAGGGAGAAAGAGAGAGAGAGATGATCTTCAATCTACTGGTTCACTCCCCAGATGGCCATAATGGCCATGGCTGAGCCAGGAGCTTCTTCTGGGTCTCCCAAGTGGGTGGCAGGAACCCAAACACTTGGGCCAGCTTCCACTGCCATCTCAAGTGCATTAGCAAGAAGCTGGATGGGAAGTGGAGCAGCTGGGACACAAACTGGTGCCTGTATGGGATGCCAACGTCGCAGGCAGTGTCTTTATGAGCCAGACCACAACACTAGCCCATACTTTTGTATATTTTTTTTAGTAATTCATAGACACAGTTCAAATCAATTTACTCCTTCTGTAAGCATGAGTACTTATAATTATGACCTTAAAGCTAACCGGGATTTTCAAAAGTCAAACATAACCATGGCTTTGACTTTAATGAGTCACAGCTTCTGGAAGTGTTGGCTCAGCTGAGCTGGAAGCAACAGGAGGATTCATTCTGACTTAGTTAATTGTCACGTGTTGGGGAAGGGTGCAGAACTGGTTAGAAGATTAATTAAAAAAGGCAAATACTTAGGGGAATTACATTTTTTAAAAAAGGTTTCCTATGGTTAGGAAAGCAGCATTTATTTTTCTTACGCTGTAATGTGTTTGGCTTCATAATGGGTTAGGAAGTTTCCAGCATCTGTTAATGACAAATGAGCAGAGTGAGGACAGGGACGAAATTACCAAGTATGAGTGTTGCCAATTAGTGATAAATGCTTTTGTGCTATTTAAAAATATGTAAGACCTTCTGCCTTCATCACGCGAGAGTATAGTATCATTTCATTATCATTTTTCAAATGTTACATCTCAAGTAGACAAGTCAGCATGTCTGTTTACTAGAGATGAAGAAAACAAAACCACCATTACTGATAATTCTCAAACAAGGTCATGGTCATCACTTTGGGGATACTCTTTCTGAATACTTGAGATCATTCTTAAATTTCTCCCCTATATACAAGCAGAAGCCAAAATGAATTCAAAATAGAAATTTAGAGCTTAAGAATCTTTGGTATATAGGTCAATGCAATCTTTCTCAGACAAAGGGTCTTTTTTTTTTTTTTTTTGTTCACTTTTTATATTCCACCTCCATCGATGTCACCCAGTCTGCAGTACTTGGGAGATGTAGCACCTAGTAAGAGAGTATTCCACCGGCGCCGCGGCTCACTAGGCTAATCCTCCGCCTTGTGCGCCAGCACACCGGGTTCTAGTCCCGGTCGGGGCGCCGGATTCTGTCCCAGTTGCCCCTCTTCCAGGCCAGCTCTCTGCTGTGGCCAGGGAGTGCAGTGGAGGATGGCCCAAGTCCTTGGGCTCTGCACCCCATGGGAGACCAGGAGAAGTACCTGGCTCCTGCCATCGGATCAGCGCGGTACACCAGCCGCAGTGCGCCGGCCGCGGCGGCCATTGGAGGGTGAACCAACAGCAAAGGAAGACCTTTCTCTCTGTCTCTCTCTCTCACTGTCCACTCTGCCTGTCAAAAAAATAAATAAATAAATAAGAGTATTCCAATATTGTCTGTTTCATGTTCTTCCAGCATTTGTACCCATTCTGCAGCTTCTGATGTGCTTAAATCTTAATTTTCCTAGGAAGTGGGAATAAAAGTTTATGATGCAACAGTCAGGACTTATATTCCTTCCTCAATTGGCCCTTCAACGAAGGTTGAGTAAACCAAGGAACTGCAGCTGTCTACTTGTCACCCTAAGTAACAAACCAGCTCAGACAAGCAGATAACAATCATCATGTTCTAACGACTTCCGGGCTGAGAGCAGGTGGAAGGCACCATCAATTAGAGGTGTTATCTCAGTTTCAGACATGATAAAATACAAAGACAGAAAACAAAGGTATCTTTGATATATATTTTAAAATCTAGCCGAGAGGCCGGCGCCGCGGCTCAGTAGGCTAATCCTCCGCCTTGCGGCGCCAGCACACCAGGTTCTAGTCCCGGTAGGGGAGCCGGATTCTGTCCCGGTTGCCCCTCTTCCAGGCCAGCTCTCTGCTGTGGCCCAGGAGTGCAGTGGAGGATGGCCCAAGTGCTTGGGCCCTGCACCCCATGGGAGACCAGGATAAGTACCTGGCTCCTGCCATCGGATCAGTGTGGTGCGCCGGCTGCAGCGCGCCATCCACGGCGGCCATTGGAGGATGAACCAATGGCAAAAGGAAGACCTTTCTCTCTGTCTCTCTCTCTCACTGTCCACTCTGCCTGTCAAAAAAAAAAAAAATCTAGCTGAGAAAGAGGAAGAAGAGGAATGGGAGAAGAGGAAGACTATTCTGAGAATTCAGACAACAACTAGAGCCCTAGCCACAGGTGAAGTTGGATCAAGGCGTGTTTAGAAAGTAGAATCAGGGGCTGGCATTGTGCACAGCAGGTTAAACCACTGTGTGCAACACCAGTGCCAGTGTTGTCCTGGCTGCTCTGCTTCCCCATAATGCACCTGGGAAGGAAGCAGATGCTGGCCCAGATGTTTGAGTCCCGGCCACCCGAGTGGGGGGATCCAGACGGCATTCTTAATTCCTGGCTTTGGCCTGGCCCAGACCTGGCAGTTGCAGCCATTCGAAGAATAAACCAGAAGATAACAGATCTTTTTTCCTTTTTTTCAAATGCAAAGTTGTTCTAAGGTTCTCTTTTATTTATGTATTTACTTGAAATTCAGAGTTACAGAGCAGCAAAGAGAGGGAGACAGACAGACAGACAGAGGTCTTCCATCCACTGGTTCATTCCCCAAATGGCTCCAACAGCCAGAGCTGGGCCAATCCGAAGCCAGGAGCCAGGAGCTTCTTCCAGGTCTCCCACACAGGTGCAGAGGCCCAAGGACTTGGGTCATCTTCCACTGCTTTCCCAGGCCGTAGCATAGAGTTGGATCGGAAGTGGAGCAGCCGGAACTGAAATCGGCACCCATGCGGGATACCGACACTGTAGTAGTGGCTTTACCCAGTATGTCACAGTGCTGGCCCTGAAAAATCTCTCTTTTGTTTCTCCCTCTTTCTGTCTCTCTGCCTTTCAAATAAATAAATAAATAAATCTTAAAAAATAGAATGAAGTTGAGCATGATATCAACAAAGGAGTAGAAGACAACACTGAAGTCTAGGTCCTATATCTGGATAAGGAGCAAATAAAGTATTAAGGGAGAGGTCAGCACTGTGGTACAGTGGGTTAAAGCCCCAGTCTGCGGCACTAGCATCCCATGTGGGTGCCAGTTCAAGTCCTGACTGCTCCACTTACAATTCAGCTCTCTGCTGTGCCTTGGGAAAGCAGTGGAAGATGGCCCAAGTCCTTGGGCCCCTGCACCTGCATGGGAGATCCGGAGGAGGCACCTAGCTTCAGATCAGCTCAGCTCTGGCCATTGCGGTCATCTGGGGAGCGAGCCAGCGGATGGAAGACCTCTCTCTCTCTCTCTCTCTCTCTCTGTCTCTCTCTTTGGCTCTGCCTCTCTCTGTGACTCTTTCAAATAAATAAATAAATCTTTTAAAAAAATAAGAAGGAAGAAAGCATTAAGGGAAAACTTTGGTTCAGTGTTGGACACACTGAATTTGACATCCAGATAGAGATGTCCAGCAAACCAGCAGATATATAAATCTGGAGCTTGACAGAGCAGTGTAGTTGGCAGCTGTGAAATTAGGAAACATCCACCTACGGTATTGGATGATAACTACCCAATGCATTTACAGCAAAAGCAAAAAACAAACAAACCAGTATTATATGGGGCATTATTCAGTTACAAAGAACAGTGTCTATAGTAGCTAGGTAAGGGAACGGGAATGAGTTATAGAATAGAAAGTGATTTATTAGGAAGCCTAGTGGAAAGCACTCTACCTTAGGCTCTAGGACTAATTCGCAAAGCCACACTGTAGAACTAAGATGAAGAAGCTGCCTCCTCGAAAATGATCAGAGATGTGAGAAATCAGGAAACTGCCTGCCAGATCAGAAACTCCCCTTACAGCTCCCTGCTCCATAACCATGGCATGTGCAGCAGACTCTACCACCACCAAGAAGCCCCATGCTTTACCTCTCTCCTCCCAAAGGAGTTCCAATTCTAAATCTCACACAGTGTATCTATCCAGTTATCGGAGCTTAAAATCATACCCAGATCTCCAGGGCGTCTGAAAAAGGGAGCTGAACAGAAACGCATTGCAAGTGAGCCCAAACCACATTACCTCCCATGAAAACCAAAGCCAGAATGCTGGAGATGATGAACATCGAAAGTGAGAGAAGCAGGCGGTTGGGGTCGGGGGTGGGGGGAGAAGGCACATTCGGGGAGGTGAGCACATGGCAATGGGGGCCGGCAGGAAGGGGACTGTGAGTGGGAAGCGAGTGGGTGACAATGTCGGAAGCCACTGAGAAGAGCATATGGAACTAGACAAGATCTAAGGAGTATTGAGAGGGTTACAGAAAACAAAACCCACTGGTGACCTGGGCCAGAGCCATCTCAGTAAAACACTCAATGGGTTAACAAGTGAACAGGAAGTAGAGACTGATTCAGCATCACTTCCAACAGGAAGTAAGACTTGCATTTCGTTATCTGGAGAAGTGGATTTGTACACACCTTGGGGTTTGTTGGGAGGTGTGGCCAGGCCTTCACTACCCCAGAGGAAATCAGAAGAGCTGACTTTACTTTCGCACCTGGGATCCACTCCACCACCCCGAGGTGCTGGGGCCTGGGAAAGCTCAGCTATTCATTTCCTCATGGCTTCCAGCTTCTTCACATTGAGAACAGACTCATGAGACTGATGCACGTCAAACTGTTAGCTTGCTAAGTGGTAGAGCTGGAGTGCAGAGGACAGTCTGGGCTTAGGGCTGACTTGAGTTTTCCCCAGAACTTAACGCACACTCCCAGCCAAGTAGAGGAGCAGGAGAGGGCACCTACCTCATAAGAAGGGCCCCAGCCCTTCTCCATTGAGGCCGAAGCCAGGAGCTTCATTTGGGTCTCTCAAGGGGGTGGCAAGGGCCCAAACACTTCAGCCATCCTCTGCTGCTTTCCCAGGCCATTAACAGGGAGCCGGATGGCAATGGAGCAGCCTGGACTCAAACCCGCATTGCAGGCAGTGGCTTTACCTGTTATGCCACAACGCCAGCCCCACCCTCTCTCCATTTTTTAGGCAAACAGCAGGAGAACAAGGCTCATGCAATAAGCCATATGCAAACAGCAACCCGTGGCAGGAAGACAGGCGGAGGAGTGAAGAAAGGAATGGAGAGAACAAGGAGTATTTTCTGTATGTAACTCCCAAGACTGCAAAGTGGTTCCCGAAACTCAACAAGAGAGGGATTCTCCCTACTTGAGGGCTGCAAGTGCCTCTCAGTGGCCAGACACAGGCAGCTTCCCCATCACAATCCACACAGAGTGAAAGGGGAACGTGGCCAGGGCGGAGGGTAGCTCTCCCATCTCCTCGTCTTCAATTGCTGCCAGAGCTCACAAGGAGAGGAGTGGGGAGTAGCCCGACCTGAGAGTCTTCACCACACCAGTAGGTATGGAGATGAAAGATCAATTACTCAGTTCCTCAACAATTATGGCAGACACAGGAATATTAGCCTCCCCTCTGAGGCAGGAACTGTAGCCCAATGAGCTCGTGTGCAAACACTGGACAGTCTCCCTTCTGACAAACTCTCAGTCTGCTTACATTTCAGAGAGCTTCCTCATCTGACCTCACACCATTCCCGAACAGCCAGCATCCAGGGACTCACTGAAGAAGGGGAACAAACTCCAGGCCATTTAGGTCAGAGGCGTGACAGTGCTGTTGTGTGGTATTTGCTCTTTCAAATGAAAAAAAAAGTTTGTGGAAAAATGGAATGAAAAAATGTTTATTTAAAAAAAATAATTAAATGCTATTTCACACCCATTAAGACAACAATAATCAAAAAGACAGGGCCAGCATTGTAGCACAGCGGGTTAAGCTCCCACCTGCAATGCTGGCATCCCATATGGGCACCAGTTCAAGTTCCAGATGCTCCACTTCTGACCCTGCTAATGCACCGAGGAAAGTGACATAGGATGGCCTAAACCCTTGGGCCCCTGCACCCGCGTGGGAGATCTGGATGGAGTTCCAGGCTCCTGGCTTTGAACTGGCCCAGCCCTAGCCGTTGCAGCTATTGGGGAGTGAACCAGCGAATGAGAGATCTCTATTTCTCTGTCTCCCCCTTTCTCTCTTGCTCTATCACTTCCTCTCTGCAATTCTACCTGTCGAGTAAATAAATACATTTTTAATAAAAACAATATGTTTTGGCAAAGACATGAAAACATTGAGACCTTCATACAATAAGTATAAGTGAAAAATGGTCCAGTAATTTGGGAAAACAGCCTGGCAGGTCTGTAGTGATTAAATATAGTCATCAAATGATCCAGAAACTGCACTCCTGGGTGTATACCCAAGAGAAATGTAAATGACCAGGCATTCATAGTAGCATTATTCATAATAGCCCAAAGGGGAACACATATCCAAATATCCATCAACTGACACTGGAATATTATTCAAGCAAAGTATGAGGAACTGGTAGGTGCTGCAATACGGATGAACCTTGAAAGATTATGCTCAGTGAAATAATGTAGCCACAAAAGGTCATGGGCTGTATGGTTCCATTTATAAAAGAATCTCAGAATGGGCAGCTCTAAGAGAAATGGAGCAGACTCATGGTTTTGTAGGGCTGGGGACATGGAGGGGCTGAAACCTAATGATAAACTTCTGAAACTGAGTAAAAGGAGCAGGAGACATTATAAATACAAAAGTGCTCACTGGTTGAAGTAAAAATGTGGAGGAATTTACCACTGGAAACCTCAACTCTGTCACTGAATTGGAAGCCAAAACCAAGGAATTTACAACCAGGTAATGGGAGGTCAGAGGTCAAAACTACAGAGGTGGTATGGCTCCAGGTGGTGACAATCCAAGGTGCGTCATGAGAGTGGGTGGGGAAGGTGGAGTGGAAGGAGAGGTGGAACAGACCCAGGAAGTCAAAAGCTTGATACATCTCGAAAGTATTTGTTAAACTGAACCAAGGAATTGCACTGTGGAATACACCATCAGGGCATCAACAAGACTTTAAAAATGTTTAGAATTGTCACTGTGTTTGTCCTAGGGAAGTTTCATTTTTATTCTATGAAATTCAGAGATGGATGGATGAGTGTGACTAGAGACCAAGCTCAAGTTACCGCTTGTCTGTGGAGGAGGAAGGGAAAGAAAAATATTTTTCAAGTGCACTATGATTACAGTAAGGATATAAAACTACTTAGGAGAAGAGCTTCCAGAAACCCAGAAGCAAAACAATGAATAAAATATTAAGCAGAATTATCTGCTGATTCAAGGAACTCAGTTAAGACCCTCTTCCTTGGCAACCCCAAAGTCAGTTGAGTCAGAGGGGGATATTTCTGGGAACCCGAAAAGCTTTCCTCCTAACCCCATTCCTGATTCAGGGGATTTTCTCAGGTTCCAGTTGATCTTTCCATTCAAGGCCACACTTGTCTCTCATCCGTGGGGTCCCTACACTCCGCTATTTCCAAATACAGTTTGGAGTTGAGCATAATCTCTCACTCCCATTGCTCCAAACCAGTCCCCCTCTACGCACACATATAAGAGCAATGAGGGAAGGTGGGATATGGAAACCAGCCTGGTCATATGAAGCACAAAGGAATGCAATCAAGGGAATCGGGTGTTTACAAGCTAACCAGTATCACTGAAGGAGCAGGCTCTAGGCTAGACCTCCAGGTAAAAGTCCAGCACAATACGGGACTGCCTGTTGAGGCAAGCTCTGAGCTCTGCCTCATTCAGGATGGTGAGCAATCAGCTGCCTGACACTGGAGCTGTTGAGTCCCTCCTAGCATAGCTGTGATCCAGGGGCCCAATACTGGCACACCACAACTGCCTCTCAACACGCAGAAACTAGTGGCTGCATGCTAGAACCCCACTTTAGAGGAACCTCAAGATCTTGGCGATGGCTCAAGGGAAGAGAAGGGAGGCGGCTTCTGTTTCACTTCTGCTTTCTACACATGAACCCAAGTGTATATAATAAACACATCCAGAAGAGCCTGGGAAATGTGGTTTCCAGCTTTCCAGCCTCTGCAGTACAGGAAGCTGTCAATGGCTGCTATATGCAAGACACACACACACACGCACACACACACACACACACACACACGGGGCTGACACTGGTGTAGCGGGTAAAGCTGCCGCCTGCAGTGCTGGCATCCCATATGGGCACCAGTTCAAATCCCAGCTGCTCCATTTCTGATCCAGCACGCTGCTATGGCCGACGAAAGCAGTGGAAGATGGCCCAAATCCGTGGGCCCCTGCACCCATCTGGGAGACATGGGAGAAGCTCCTGGCTCCTGGCTTCAGATCGGCGTAGCTCCAGCCGTTGCAGCCAACTTGGGAGTGAACCAGGGGATGGAAGACCACTCTCTCTCTCTCTCTCTCTTTCTCTCTCTCTCTCTCTCTATCTGCCTCTCCTTATCTCTCTGTGTAACTCTTTCAAATAAACAAATAAATCTTAAAAAAAAAAAAAAAAGACACACATACACAGAGAGAGAGAGAGAGATGACAATTATTGGGCTTTCTTGTTACATGAATTTTTCTGATAATCCTAATAGAAAATCGACAGAAAATTACACAAATGAGAAACATGGAAAATTACAAAAGCTCCAGAATTTCACATGGGCTGTGGGGTCTTGGCCTCTAAGGTCCCTGGTTGTTGACTTTGTCTAAGGAATCAAGTGGCTGCCTGATGGGGAGCGCTATGCATTTCTTTCTCTTCTGATCCAGGCTCTCATGTTCTTAAGTACAGTGTAATAAAGAGCCTGCCCATTTCATGCAGGGCAGCTGACAGCTTTCAAGCCCTGCCTCTCCCGCTTCCCTCTGTGCCCCACCTGCAGGGGAAGGGGGCCCACGTGGCATAGCCAGATAAGCCTCTGGTTCAAGTCCTAGCTGCTCCACTTCCAATCCGGCTTCTCACTAATGTGCCTGGTAAAAAAGCGGAAGACTGTCCAAGTACTTGGGTCCCTGACACCAACGTGGAAGACCTGGATGGAGTTCGGGGCTCCAGGCTTTGGCCTGGCTATTGTGGCCATATGGGGAGTGAAGCAGTAGTTGGAAGATATTTCTCTCTTTCTCTCTCTCTCTCTCTCTTCCCTCTTCTCTACCCCCCTCTCTAATTCTGCCTTTCAAATAAATAAATCTCTTTTTAAAAGAAGCAAAAAAAAAAAAAAAAAGAAAAAGAAAGTCTGGATGCTCCTTCCTCTGGCATTGATGGGAACACCTTGGCCAATGTGAGGAACCCTAGCCAGCCCCACCCCCAATCCTTATTAAAACCCTTGTTAAAAGCCAACATCCCCTCCCTATACACTCAAGGCATTTCCAGACCTGCTTGGGAGCCTGCCCTGTTCTCCCAACACACACAATACGTGAGCAACGACTCTCCCAGACCCTCAGTGGGTATGTGTGGCATCATCAGTGTTAGCACCTGAACTGAACCTGTGGGAGGCCCATCTTCGTCCTGAGGAGCGCCCACGAGACACCGCCACCACCACAGCTCCTGCACCACATACATTCCTCACCCCATTTTGTCTCCCTGGGGATCCCTGTTCTTCGCCTACAGATACCATCGTGGTAGCTTCACCTTAAGTGAGGAGTTGGCTTCCTTGCAATAGGAGATCGGGTGAGGCTCGGCTCACCCGGGCTGTGTTTCGCCCAGCAATGTTCCTCTCACAGCTCTTCTTCCCAGTACTCTCTCCCCATTTCCAAATCCAGGTCACTGCTGCCTGCCCATAGGAAACTCCCTCATTGGATCATTTTATCCGTGCTCACCTGCCACTGTCATTCTTATCTATTGTTCTGCTATGTTCTTTGGGAGGTCTGATTTGCTCCATCACCTCATCTCCACACTTCCGCAACCTGGGAATGTAGGTGAGGATGGCATCAACATTCAGAGGTGCTTCATTTTAAAGATGGTTCCCGAGCAAACTACTGCTCTCACTGTCCTGCCTCTCGTCACTGTTACACCGCTGTCAGCCCAAATTCAGACATCTTCAGCCACCCCTCTTCTCCCTTACTTTCTTTCTTTTTTTTTTTTTTTTTTTTTTTTTTGGACAGGCAGAGTGGACAGTGAGAGAGAGAGACAGAGAGAAAGGTCTTCCTTTTGCCGTTGGTTCACCCTCCAATGGCCGCCACAGCCGGTGCGCTGCTGCGGCCAGCACACCGCGCTGATCCGATGGCAGGAGCCAGGAGCCAGGTGCTTCTCCTGGTCTCCCATGGGGTGCAGGGCCCAAGTACTCGGGCCATCCTCCACTGCACTCCCTGGCCACAGCAGAGAGCTGGCCTGGAAGAGGGGCAACCGGGACAGAATCCGGCGCCCCTACCGGGACTAGAACCTGGTGTGCCGGCGCCGCAAGGCGGAGGATTAGCCTAGTGAGCCGCCGCACCGGCCCTTACTTTTCTTCTTAACACTGCTCATTTCGCCTAGAATAAACTGCCCATAGACATCTTCATTTGGATAACTCCTTCTCATCCCACTGAACCCAGTTCATAACTTTCTCTTCTTTGTCAGGGCTTTTCACTTCTTTGTCAGCCTTTTCACTGTCTCCATAACAAAAATAAACAAATAAAAAATAACGGGCTTACAAATAGGCAGCGTATGGCATGACTGGCTGGAAGCTGTATTTTATTTGGTCTGCAGAGTCTTTTAATTTAAATGCATTTTCCCCTAAATAATTCAAAACAGGATCTCAAAGATATTTGCATACGATGCTCGTTACACCATTGTTCACAATAGCCAAAAGGTGGATGAAACCCAAATATCCATCCACAGATGAAAGGATAAACAAAATGTGTTGCATGCACACAATATTATTCTGACTTTAAGAAGATGAAAACCCTGAGGCCGGCGCTGTGGCGTAGTAGGCTAAGCCTCTGCCTGAGGCACCAGCATCCCATATGGGCATTTGTTTGTGTCCCGGCTGCTCCTCTTCCCATCCAGCTCTCTGCTGTGGCCTGGGAAAGCAATGGAAGGTGGCCCAAGTGCTTGGGCCCCAGCACTCATGTGGGAGACCTTGAAGAAGCTACTGGCTTTGAAGCCATTTAGGGAATGAACCAACGGATGCAAGACCTTTCTCTCTGTGTCTTCTTCTCTCTGTCTTTAACTCTACTCTCAAATAAATAAAATCTTTAAAAAAAAAAAAAGAAGATGGAAATCATATCATGTGCTACACACACCATGGATGAACCCTGAGGATATTGTACTAAGTGAATTAGGCCAGGCATAAGAAGACACACACTCTCTCGACTCCACACGCATGATTTCATACATAGAATCATACTCAGAGAAACAGAAAGTGAAACAGCGGTGTCATGGGGCTGGTGGGAAGGGGAAAGTGGGGAACTGTTGTTTAATGGGTATTGAGTTTCAGTTTTGCAAAATCAAAAAGTTCTAGCAATGTGTAGCATCAAGAATGTGAATACACTTAACACTACTGAACCATACACTTGAAAGTGGTTAAGATGGTAAACTTTGTACTGAGTTTTACCACAGCTCAAAATGATGACAACACAGCAAAGGCCCAACACTCCTGACTGACTGTCGTGCTTAAATGAACTGTTGGGCCCTCAGGGACACTAGATCTGAGTTTGGAATAATGGAATCAGTTAAAAATCAAGTAAGATGAACTCAGAGCTCTTAGACAGGAATGTGGGATTTAACATTGAGAACAACTGCTTTGTTCATCATTCATTGATCCCTGGCATCTGGCACCACAGATATAAGGGCTAAGCTCAGGCCCTGCCCTCAAATGTTTTATCTTTTCAGTAAACTGAGTTCTAGTGTAGTTTAATAAGTATTGTGACCAAGGGCTATGCAGGAAACCCTGTGCCCCCTGCAAGAGAAAGAAGGGCCAGGACAACATACAGGAATGGCGTTGGAGCGTGAGGAAACATTGCCTCTGGGTGTCTCCTTAGTCTTGTAGGATGAACAGGAGTTATCCATGGAAACATGTCCCAGAACTTTCCTGTTTTCGTTCTGTAACTTCTTGGTTCATTCCACTGTGATTAGCAGAGATACTTGGTATGATCCTTGCATTTGCTGAGACTTGTTTGGTGACCCAACACGTGACCTATCCTGGAGAATGTTGTATGTTTGCTCGAGAAGAATCCCTCTTTCGCTGCTACTGGGTGAAACGTTCCGTGGGTTCCATGGGTCTGTGAGGTCTGCTCAGTCTACAGCGTTGCTCAAGTGCCCTGTTTCCTTACTGGTCATTTCTGGATGTTCTATGTCTTGTTGACACCACCATTGTTGCTGACTCTCTCTCCTTGCAGATCTGCTCATGATGGCTTCACACACTCCTCTTTAGGTGCTCTGCTGGTGGCTGCATATTTGTTTATGATCACTGACTCTTCTGATGACTTGTTTATTTTCTCATCACATAATAACTTTCTGTGTTCCAGTAACAGTTTTGCCTTAAAGTCCATTTTATGAATACAGACATGCCTGCTCTCTTTGGGTTACCATTTGCATTGTCTTTCTCTGTACCTTCACTTTCAGCCTCTTTGTGCCTTTGATTCTAAAATGAGCCTCTTGTAGATATCACATAGTTGGATCCTGGATTTGTTTTTTGTTTTTTGTTTTTTGTTTTTTTAATTCACTAAGCCACTCTGTCTTCTGATTGGAGAGTTTAATCTATTTATATTAAATAATTGTTGGTAGGTAGGAAGTTACTTTTTTTTCTGCTTTGTTGTTCTATTTGCTCCTCTTGTCCCTTCCTGCTGTCTTCCTTGGTGATCTGTCAATTCTTGAAGCAATGTGTTTTATTCCTTCCTCTTTTTCTTGTGTATCCATCATAGTTGTGATTACTATTCTTGCATAAAACATGTGCTAAGTTGTAGTCTTTAAAAACTTTGTGTTAATTTTATTTGAAAGATAGGAGAGAGAGAAATCTTCCAACCTCTGGTTCACTCCCCAAATGCCCATAACACCCAGAGCTGTGCCAGGCTGAAGCCAAGAGAACCGAACTCAATTTTGGTCTCCCACATGGGTTGCAAGGACCTACGTACTTTAGCTATCACCTGTGGCCTCCCAGGAGTACATCAGTAGGAAGCTGAAGTCAGCCATGGAAATGGACTCAAACCCTGCTATGTGATACAGGCACCTCAAGTAGTATCACAAACACTGGCCAAACACCCTCCCCATGTTTCAAACCGATAATGACTTGAAATCCATCACATACGTAAAGAAACTCTACACTTTTGGTTCTCCCTCTCAGGCACTTGATGTCACTGGTGTTACACTTTACATCTCTTTTTTATTTGTATCTATGCCTACACTTTTGTACTTACTTTTCAAACTTTTACTTTTATACTAGATTTACATAGCACCCTGATGTTGTTATAATTTTCTCTATTTGTCTATGTATTTACCTTTACCAGTGAGTGTTGTACATTCACATATATTCATGTTGCTGTTTGGAGTCCTTCCAATTCAAATTGAGGCACTTCCTCCAGCCATTTCTTGTAAGTCGGGGCTAGTGGTAATGAACTTCCTCAGCCTCTGGGAAAATCTTTTGTTTCTTCATCTCTAAAGGACAGTTTTGCTGGGTAAAGTATTTTTGGATGGCAGATGTTTTTTTCCTTTCAGCACTTTGAATAGATCATCAACTTACTCCCTGTAGAAATACAACGTTCTGCTGAGAAATCCACTAATGGTCTTATGGGAGGATCCCCCATACATGATGAGTCACCTTTCTATTTTGTTGCTTAAAAATTCTCTGTCCTTGACTTTTATTTTATTTTGAGAGAGAGAGAGAGAGAGAGAGACACAAGCTCTTATCCATTGGTTCACTCCTCCAATGCCCACAGTAGCCCGTGTTTGGGTTGAATCCAAGAGTCAGGAACTCAGTCCCTGTCTCCCATTCTCCCATGTGGGTGCCAGGGACCCAGATAATTGAGCCGTCATCTGGCGCCTTCCAGGATGCACATCAGCAGGACGCTGGAATTGGAAGGGGAGCCAGGAAACAGACTCAGCTACTCTGATGTGGGACTGGCATCCCCGCTGGTGGCTCAACTGCTAGGCCAAACTCCTACCCTGGCCCTTGACTTCTGACGATTTGATTACAATGTGTCTCAGTACATACGAGTACTTCCTAGTGCTCATCTTAGCAGGTTTTCTTTGAGCATGATGAACATAGTTGTCCATCCCCCATCCAGATTTGGGAAGTTTTCAGCCATTGTGTATTTAAGTCTTGGCTCTTTTTCTCTCTCTTCCCCTCTGAGATCCCATAGTACATATAGTGTTTTACTATATAAGGATCCACAATTCCCTTTGACTTGCTTGACTTTTTATCATCCTTTTTCTTTTTGTTCTGACTGGAAATTTTCAGCTATGTCTTCAACTTCTCTGAGTCTGCAGTTTGATCAAGTCTCTGCCGAACACCTTTGGTGAATATTTTAGTACAGTTGTAGTCTTCAGCTTCAGAAGTTGATTCTTCTCATTTCTATGTCTTTGTTTTCTGATTTTGCGCATATATCATTGTCTTAATCTTATATAGATGTCGATTTGTGTTCTTTTGAAACTTACTGAGCTTCTTTAATATGATTGTTTTGAGTACCACATGAGCACCAGTTCAGGTCCCAGCTGCCCCACTTCCAATCCAGCCCCATGGTAATACACCTAGGAATGTAGCAGAAGATGGTCAAAGTCTCTGGGCTCCTGTACTCATGTGGGAGACCCAGATGAAGTTCCACTCTCCTGGCTTCAGCTTTGCCCAGCCCTGGCCATTGTGGCTACTGGGAGAGTGAACCAGCGGATGAAAGGTCTCTCTCTGTTTCTGCATCTCTCTCTCTCTAAATCTGCCTTTCAAATAAATAAATTTTTAAAAGATGATTGTTTTGAATCCTTTGTCAGGCAGTTCAGAGATTTCCATTTCTTTAGTATTGGTTATTGGAGATTTATTTTGGTGTTTTGATTGTGTCATGTTTTTCTTGGTTTTTCATGTTCCTCATAGCTGCACTGGGGGTATGCACAGTTGAAGAAATAGCCCCTTCACTCAGTCTTTATAGACTGGCTTGCACTAGGCAAGTTAGCCCAGCTAGAGATTCTGAGTCATTGTCCCTAGCAGTTCCAGGCACTTGTCTTTCTCAGGAGCTCATAATCTCTTGCTCCTCCTGGTGTAACGGAACTGTGGAACTGTCAGTGCCACCACTGCTCCATAGAAAGTGGTCCCTCAGGCAGCACTGTGAAAGGCCAAGAATGTTGAGAGTATACTTCCCTCCTTCTCTACCCTCATGAGGAAGAAGCCTGGGTCATGTGCTTGTGTGCATTATTCCCATTTCACAGAGCCATGCCAGTCACAAACACCCTGAGCATCTGGACAACTCTGATTTCTTCATTATTCTGTGAGAGGCAGAGCAGAAACCAGACATGACCACGACACCTGCTCTCCTGAAGAAGAGACCTCAGGTCTGCATCTTCTCTGGGGATCACAAAGCCATGCCAACCACAGCAAGGTGCTCATCCTCCTAGGCTGCCCAGGCATCTGGGTGACACCAATTTTTCCAGCACTCTATGTGAGATGAGCTGGCCCCTTGAGAGCACATGGAAAGGCCATGGACAGTAGAAATTTCATCCCCTCCTCTTCCTACTTCCCACAACGGAGAAGTAACCAAACTGTGCTGGTTTGGGCAAAGGTTGATGTAGACAACATGAAAGTGATCTTCCTACCCATTACAGAGCAGCTGCTCTTGGTTTTGTGCTTACTGTGTGAGAAACGGCCTCACCCATCCCCTCAAAGGATGGACTCAGACTCAGAAGTGCAGCAAAAGCAAGATCTTGTGAGACCAGGTGCCTAGGGGTCCAGCACATCCCACATATTACAGTAAGACTTTAACTTCCTAATACGTGGGGCCTTCTCCAGCTGCCTCACTGGCAAAGTAACCATGGGGTTACCATCCTCCCAGCATTTGCTTTGTTCATTAACACCCTGTTTGCCTAGGAACTTGCAGGTGCATGTAACCCACCATGCATGCTAGCTGGTTGTCTACTCATGGCTAACCACCTGACTTTGAAAATGAACTGGGGCCGGCGCCACGGCTCACTAGGCTAATCCTCTGCCTTGCGGCGCTGGCACCCCGGGTTCTAGTCCCGGTCGGGGCACCGGATTCTGTCCCAGTTGCCCCTCTTCCAGGCCAGCTCTCTGTTGTGGCCAGGGAGTGCAGTGTAGGATGGCCCAAGTACTTGGGCCCTGCACCCCATGGGAGACCAGGAGAAGTACCTGGCTCCTGCCATCGGATCAGTGCGGTGCGCCGGCCACAGCACGCTGGCCGCGGCGGCCATTGGAGGGTGAACCAACGGCAAAAGGAAGACCTTTCTCTCTGTCTCTCTCTCTCACTGTCCACTCTGCCTGTCAAAAAAAAAAAAAATGAACCGAATGTCTACTTCTCACAATCCCTTTTCTTCTTCTCACAATTTTGGTCTCATTTTCATCTTCATCTGATGGCCTTCTCTCTTTACCTTTGTGTATTTTGTGCCAGGGTGAAGAGAACACCCAACCAATCTAAAGCACAAGTCTGGGTCCGATTGGATATAACGGGACAAGGAGGTTCCTCTTTCCCCAACACCAGACATCAGCCTGGGTACAAGGAGGGCTGAGTGATTACCACTGTCCGGCTCACCAGTAACATTCAGGATGCATGTGCAGGTCGACAGCTCTCCCACGGGTTTAGTGAACTTGGCCCCCAACTTGGAGGGGGAAGAGGAACAGTTCATGTTCCCTATGGAGAAGTAGGGCATGCCCTAGAGTTTTTGCACTGTGGGGAAAAAACAACAACAGGCTTTTGCAAGTCGTGTTTGCCCATGTCTCCTGGTATACAGCCAGATCTCATCAGGACTGGTATCCCATCCTAGGGGAAATGGAACCATCTGTGCCCAGGTCATTCCTGTCTCAGTACCCTGTCTCAATTTATGTCCCAGCTGATTCTCTCCCTCTCAGAGTTCTTTATTAATTTTTGAGGACCAGCCCTTTTCAGCAGTCCGTATAATCATCTCAGTGGTCAGGAGCACTTGAGAGGGACCTTCTCAACTGGGTTGGAGCTTCTCTTACTTCTTGGTCTTAAATAGCTCCAGGTTGTTGGGTTGAAAGTGATGAACTGGCCAGCACCACAGCTCAGTAGGCTAATCCTCTGCCTAGCGGCGCCGGCACACCGGGTTCTAGTCCCGGTCGGGGCACCGGATTCTGTCCCGGTTGCCCCTCTTCCAGGCCAGCTCTCTGCTGTGGCCCAGGAGTGCAGTGGAGGATGGCCCAAGTGCTTGGGCCCTGCACCCCATGGGAGACCAGGAGAAGTACCTGGCTCCTGCCATCGGATCAGCGCGGTGCGCCGGCTGCAGCGCGCCGGCCATTGGAGGGTGAACCAACGGCAAAAGGAAGACCTTTCTCTCTGTCTCTCTTTCTCTCACTGTCCACTCTGCCTGTCAAAAAAAAAAAAAAAGTGATGAACTGCGAACTCAAGAACTGGAGTCTGGACAAGGCGTCATTTTAACTTGAGGAATGATCAGTATCCCTGCCTTAGGCATTTATACAACCTCCACACATCTGCTTAGCTGTGATATTCCTTCAGTTTCTCTTTGTATCTTAACCTTTTACACCAAGAATACATTCTCACACTTATAGCTTCCTTACTAAAAGCTGCAAACCCTAGAAATCTCAGGAAAACTTCTAAGCCTAAAATAGAAAACACTTAAGTATCCTCTTCAGTAAACTGGGGTCTTAATGGTACTTTCCCCTACTGCTTATAAAGCTTCTCTCTGTCCAGATATATATTAAATTTTTAAAAGATTTTTATTTATTTTATTTGAGAGCTAGAGTTACAGTCAGTGAGAGAGACAGAGAGAAAGGTCTTCCTTCCGTTGGTTCACTCCCCAAATGGCCGCAATGGCCGAAGCTGTGCCGATCTGAAGCCAGGAGCCAGGCACTTCTTCCTGGTTTCCTACACAGGTGCAGGGACCAAGGACTTGGGCCATCTTCTGCTTTCCCAGGCCATAGCAGAGAGCTGGACTGGAAGTGGAGCAGCTGGGTTTCGAACCAGCACCCGTATGAGTTGCTGGCACCACAGGCAGAGGATTAACCTATTGCGCCATGGCACTGGGGCCCCAGATATATATTAATTTTAAAAAGAGTATACAATTCACAGGTTTGAACTGACCAATTGCTAGGTGATCTTCCACACTCTATTGATCTGTAGAATGAGACCTACGATTTTCATCCAGTGAAGAGAATAATCTCTCTTCTCCTGAGTAGATGAGGCTCCATCATCCTAGAGCCTGACGTACCCAGTCCTCATCTGAACCAAACTTAGGTCCGAACACTGAGGGCTCTAATATTGGATGTTTCTGACCAAATGAAACACACACATCACACAGAAACCCTGATGCAGGCACACAAACACAATACCTAGACATACACAGGCATGTGCACATGCTGAGACACGGTCCACGGAGCTCTCCCCCAGGACCCCAACACCAAAGGACTTCACAGGGTAATGGTGCAGAGAGTTCTTTGAGCTCCCTTCTCCCTGGACCTAGAACTTCCCCATTTTCAGCTAAGAACACTCAATCCACCCTAATGTGCATGTCTTGTGTGCAGAACCCTGTGGCTGACTTTTCCAATGCACTCACTCTCTCCTTCTGAGGTTACCATGGGGATTGCTTTGTCTGCCTCTGGCCCTTTCCCTTGAGGGAGGATCCAGATTCTACACTTGCTTCATGCCCAGACTACATCTCAGCCACACACACTCAACCTCCAAAAATACCCAACCACCACAGCAGTATTTTTAGTTCAATTTTTCCTACCTTGGCTTGTGCACAAGGTTGCCTGGTTGCCGTGATACCTGCTTTCTCTTTTCTATGTTGCCTCTACTGTCTTCAGAATAACAGGATACCCAGAGACAGTGGGCCACCTGAAATTGGGTAAACACGTCCACCCCTCTACCAGAGCCCCCACTCCACACAGACACAGAGATCCCAGTGAGCCCTCAGGTTGTGATAAACAGCCTCACTCACCCATCCACACAAAGTCTGGACTCAGACTCCAGAAGAGTAGCAAAAGCGAGACTTTATCAATGACCTTCAAG
Organism: Oryctolagus cuniculus; assembly: GCF_051225735.1. Taxonomy (NCBI): domain Eukaryota; kingdom Metazoa; phylum Chordata; class Mammalia; order Lagomorpha; family Leporidae; genus Oryctolagus; species Oryctolagus cuniculus. The sequence continues at coordinate 137,206,314 of NC_142869.1, read as the reverse complement.
ACCAGGTGCCTGGTTGGCCAGCACACTCAGGTTGCTTCACAGCCAGCTTTTTTCCCACAATATGGGTCCCTCTCCTGGTTCCTCCCTGGCTCAGGAACTATGGGATTACAATCTCCCCCACACTGGCTTCAGCTGTTTTGTCCACTAACATCCTGTTTGCCTAAGAACTCTCAGGTGCATATAACCTAGCTGTTATGCAAGCTAGTTGTGTACCCACAGCTAAACACCTTACTTTGAAAATGAAGCAAATGCTTACTTCTCACATCCGGGATACAGCAACGTTTGAAATAAAATATGAACTTCTTCTGTAGGTATTGTATTATGTGTATCCTTGTTAAAACTAAGTTTCCTGAGGGGAGGGGACAAGGGCTGGGACTTCCTGTTCTGCTGTCTTGTTGACCTCACTTCTCTCTGCTGCCCTTCTTCAATCTCATTCTTTCACGGCTACACCATATCCTTTATTTAACTATTCCTCCTATATTATTAGATATTTGGTTGTTTCTAAAGTTTGTTTTATATAAACATTCTTATAGACAAATAATTCATACTTACTTACTAAGAGTAAATTTCTCCTTGTTCAAAAGATACAAAATGCTTTAAAGACATTCGAAACATATTGTCACAGACTTTCAGAAAAGTTAGGAATATCCACCAAGAGAGGCACAGTAGGCATAAACACCTCGTTGCCCTGAGTCCTTATCAAACATGGGTATTATAATTTTTTAAGCTTTGCCATGTTAAAAATTAATATATTTTAGTTGTTTTAATTAGCACTTTCCAGAAGGTTGGATTTATTTGTAAATATTTACTGGATATTTAGTTGTATGTGTGAATACCCTATATGTAAGTGAATTTACTCCAAGTCTTTTCTTAAATGTTGATTTGTAATGGCTTTAAAAATATATTGAATATATTAACTGTCGCTCCCCGTCTTCATGGGGGAACGACACAGGACCCTGCGCTGTTCTCTCGTCTGCTCGGCCCTCCCCGGGTTTGCTGCTGGTTCTTCCCGGGTTGGCTACTATCCCTTCCACCTCCGTGGAAGGGCAGTTCCCCCTGGCCACATTCCCCACTTCCGCAGGGGAGCGGCACACCGCCGGCCGGTTCTCTCGGGGGCTGCACGGGTTCCCTTAGATGTTCCCCATAGATGTTCCTGGTGCATGCCGTCTCTCTCCTCCTTTATAGTCCTCCTCCGCCAATCCCAACTCGGCTGAGTACGCTGCTCTCCAATCAGGAGCAAGTCCTACAGTTAATTGGTTGAACTGGAGGCAGCTGTGCGGAAGCTGTTTACTTCTCTCCCAGCGCCATATTGTGGGAGAGCAGATGCATAGAATAAGTCCTAATTCGAGCAACTTAGTCTAGTCCGGATTGCTCCCCACAGATCCCCCTTTCTTTTTATTTTTTGGCGTTGATACGCGCCTGTCTTCGGTGTCCCGCAGCACACACTCTGCTGTACTTGCTAGAGTTGCCACAGGCTCTTACAAGTCCTATCAATCAGGAAAACCGAATCCGGGTCCTCTCTTCGCCATTGTGAGGAGGTTTTTAGGCGCTGATGCGTGCCTGTGTTCGGTGCCCTGCAGCGCATGCTCTGCTCTGCTAGAACTGCCTGCAGGTGTTTACAAAACCTATCAGGCAAACCGAATCCAAGCCTTCTCATTGCCGAATTGTGGGGGAGACTTATTAGTGTTGGTTCGTGCCTATCTTCGGTGACCTGCAGCTCATACTCTGGTCGAGCTTTGCTGGCGCTTACCGCCTTAAATCAGGCAGACCGAATCCAAGCCTTCTAATTGGCATGTTGAGGGGAGGCCTTATTTTTCTCTATTTCTCTATCTCCGGGCATTTCTATTTCTCCCATTTTACTTCTGTCTGCCAGCATTCCTATTTCTCTCACTTTACTTCTAAAACTTCTGTTTCTCTTATCCCTGCGGCTTCCCAGCACCTCGCCCCGCCGGCGGGTTCCCGGCTCTGCGCCGCTTCAGCCCGCGCGCCTCTCTCATCTGCGCAGCTTCCCGGCTTTGCGCGCTCCGCGGTCTCCACGCTTAACCCTTTCGCGTCTGAACCACGGCCTACGCCAGCGTTCCCTATCTACTCACGCCCCGTGCTCTCTCTGCACGCGGCGGCTTCCGCGAGTAACACAGCGTAGCTTGCGTCTCCGCCACTAGGATTCAATCTAAGTTCCCCGGGCTAGCCTGGCGAATTCAACCCAGCGTACGTCTCCGCCCCACGATTTGGCTTCCCGTCCTTTGCTCCCCGGGCTAATCAGACGGATCCCAATCTGGCTTACGTCTCAGCTTCTGGTTTCAACTTTTCGCCCCCTATTCCCGGGCTAACTTGAGAATCCCAAAGTGGCTTTCGTGTCCGCCTTGGCCTGCCCCCCGCGGCTTCAATTTCCCTAACACTTTTCTCTACCCGGTATGTTTCCCCAAGCTTTCCTCCAACAATACTCCTCCCTCATTTCTCCTGGCCTCTCCCCACAGTCCGCGTCTGAGTCTGTTTGTTCTAGCTTTCACTTTCGCTTTCAACCTTAGAGATTTCTCCCAGCTTCCCCCCGTAGTCCGTATCCGAGTCTATGCCTAGGCTTTCAATAGCTTCTTCCGGCTCCTTTTTCGTCCGGCTTTTCCCTAGGCTGTTTCGAGTCTATGCCTAGGCTTTCAATAGCTTCTTCCGGCTCCTTTTTCGTCCGGCTTTTCCCTAGGCTGTTTGCTAGTTTCTCTCTCCGATATTTTCCCAGTTCTTCCCGTTTCTTCCCGTTTCTTCCCTCCTAAGTTTGCTATCCGTCCTAGGTTTCCCATCCGAGCTAGGTTTCCTATCCGAGCTAGGTTTCCTATCCGTCCTAGGTTTCCTATCCGAGTCACGGCACCATTATGTCGCTCCCCCTCTTCGTGGAGGAACGACACTAAGCCCTGCCTAGGCTTCATATCCGAGTCACGGCACCATTATGTCGCTCCCCGTCTTCATGGGGGAACGACACAGGACCCTGCGCTGTTCTCTCGTCTGCTCGGCCCTCCCCGGGTTTGCTGCTGGTTCTTCCCGGGTTGGCTACTATCCCTTCCACCTCCGTGGAAGGGCAGTTCCCCCTGGCCACATTCCCCACTTCCGCAGGGGAGCGGCACACCGCCGGCCGGTTCTCTCGGGGGCTGCACGGGTTCCCTTAGATGTTCCCCATAGATGTTCCTGGTGCATGCCGTCTCTCTCCTCCTTTATAGTCCTCCTCCGCCAATCCCAACTCGGCTGAGTACGCTGCTCTCCAATCAGGAGCAAGTCCTACAGTTAATTGGTTGAACTGGAGGCAGCTGTGCGGAAGCTGTTTACTTCTCTCCCAGCGCCATATTGTGGGAGAGCAGATGCATAGAATAAGTCCTAATTCGAGCAACTTAGTCTAGTCCGGATTGCTCCCCACATTAACTATTTCTTTGTATTATGTGTTCCAACTGTATTTTTTTCCCATTCTGTCACTTGATGTTTGCTTGTGGAGATTTTCTGTTGCTCATAAATGTTTTCACATAAAACCACATCTCTCAACATTTTTCTTTTTCTAAAAAATTCCCCATTACATTTATAAACCCCTTTTTTGACAATTACATGTTTTAGTACATTTTTACTCTCCATCTTTACATTCTTAAACCATGCAGAATTAACCTTGTCTGGTCTAAGGCAAAAGAACAAAAACAAAAACAAAAACAAAAACCACCTTTTTCTAAATGGTAAAAGCAAAAGGTCACAGTTTTATTTATTGAAAGACCCTTCCCATCCTCATCCCTTAAGGTGCTATTTTGCTATCTGAGGTGCCATTTTGCTATCTGCTAAGTGCACATACAGTGTTGAATCTGTGTGCACTTCTACTTTTTGTGCTGTTGGTCCACTTACTTGTCTTATACAAGCACAGCACCATTGTCCTCATTTAAACTTTAACTATGCACCTGGAGCCAATCAACTGCAGTTTGAGAGCCCAGTCCCCAGGACTGCCCTCACCTTTGCCACTCACTGCAAGTTTGAGAGGTTTCCAGAATCAACCTCAGCTTTACTAATTATCTCCACTGAAAGCTATTATATTCACGGTTATAGTGTATTACACAGAAAGGGTGCTGACTATAATCAGCCAAGGTGGTGATGTGCCAAATGCAAACTTCCATTGTTCTCTCGTTACAGCAGGACACTTGACTCTCCTGGCGTCAGCGTGTGACAACATGCAAGGTACACTGCCAACCAGGCCTGCCAAACTGCAGTACACACAGTTCTCACTGGGTCTTCCTTATGTGGCCATGACTGACTGATCGACTGATTGTCCATGTGCCTGAACTCAGTCTGTAGATTGGGTGATATCACATAACTCTAAACAAAGCAACTCCCAAGTGGTACAGTGTAGATTATCACCCAGAAGCCAAGGGCAAGGCCAAATTCTTTGCTGCTCGATCTTATTTAAGAATTTGTTCAGCAAATCCTTTCCATCAATACTCTTGCTTTTTAAAGATGTCTAGCTGGGCCAGATGCTATGGTACAGCAATTTAAGCAGCTACTTGGGACCCTCACATCCCATAGCAGAGTGCCTGGTTTCAAGTCTCACCTCTGCTTCAGATCCAACTTCCTACAAATGCACATTCCGGACAGCAACAGGTGATGGCTCAAGTAGTTGAGCCAAGTGGAAGACGCAGGTGAAATTCCAGGCCCCTGGCTTCAGCCTGGTACAGCCCTGGCTGTCGAAAGCATTTGGGGGAAGCTGATGAGAACTTTTTCCTTCTCTCTCTCTCTTTCGCAAATAAATAAACATTTAAAAAAACTAAGCCATTTAGTTGGTCCCAGAATCAGCTTCAAGTGTGTGCGACCTGTGCAGCCTCACAGGGCCCTGTGCACCAAGGGGCCTCATGTTTGGTTTCACGCTCTGCTGCCACAGTTCTGAAATTTGTCAGAAGTTTATTTTTGAACCTGCATTGTGTGAGTGAAGTCTGAGGGACGAAGATGCACGTGTGTGCACAGAGGAAATATGCACAACACGTGCGTCCGTATTCCCTGCTGCTTCACTTGCATGTAATATCCACACTGCCCATGGGCACGGGGTTCTGGTGGATCCATGGGGCACAGGGGTTCAGCAAGCCTTGAAGCAAGCACAGCAGGTGTGTCCCAAGAGGCCACGCTTTCCGTTAGGTCCGGAACTTGCTTCCGCTGCAGGAAGAAGGCGTTGTAAGTAACACAAGGTGCCAAGGAGCTCTGCAAATTCTTTCCTATTCATGTTACTTCTCCATATTAGCTAAGCCCTCAGCCAAAATTACCACAGAAGGCAACAGAAAGATGGCGCAGCCTTTGTCTTCCCAGTGCTGCCTTATGCGTCACTCAGCAGGTCAAAGTGGGCATGTATCAAGAAGTGGGATAAAAGTGTCTGAATTTGATTTATACAGCATTTCCACTGTTTTGTAGGAGAAAAAAAAACATGTAAGGTACAAAATATAAATTGTGTAATTTGAGTGGTTCTACATGAGGAAAATGCTACTCTGCATTTTGGATTGGCATTACCTAATTCAGGGAAGAAAGAATAATTTTGTGCTAATAATTTATTTTTTTCTCTTCTAGAACATTAAAAAGCAAATTTAAAACATCATGTGGGGCTGGAGTTGTGGCTCAGTGAGCTACACTGCCTCGTGCAGTGCTGGTACCCCACATCAGGGTTCCTGTTTGAGGCCCAGCTGCTCCACTTCCAGAGAGACTCACATGGAGTTCCGAGCTCCTGGCCTAGGCCTGGTCTAGGCCTGGCTGACGCTACCATTTGGGGAGTGAACCAGCAGAAAGAAGATCTCTCCATCTCTCCCTCTCTCTCTGCTACTCAGCCTTTCAAATAAAGAACTGAATCTGTAAAAACAGTAAATAAAACATCACGACTAGTTGAGAAACAAACCACTGAAGAAAAAGAAAGGAAAAAATTTTACATTTGGGCATTTGGTGATTTTCAAAAGCACTATTTTTTTATTTTCCTTTTTTTGGAGGGGTGGGTACCTGAGGCCCCACTATTTCATTTTGCACTGTGCCCCACAAAGGGTGTAGCCAGCCCTGACTAGTCTCTACTGTTTATTCTTTAAGAAAAAGTTAAGAATCATACTATTATCTAGAAACCACCATGCTCAGAATTGAGTAGGGATGGCCTTAAATCAACCCACAGGTGTCCTAAACGTGTTGAAGCCACAGGGTTTAAAATAGAGCAGAGGGGCCAGCAATTGTGGTGCAGCAGGTTAAGCTGCTGCTTGCGACCGTCAGCGTCCCATATCTGAGTGCAGGTTCAAGTCTCGGCTGCTCCATTTCTGATCCAGCTCCCTGCTAATGCAACCGTCCCTGGCTGTTGTGGCCACTTGGGGAGTGAACCAGCACGTAAAAGATGTGTCTATCTCTCCAGCCCCGTTTCCACCCCCCCACACACACCCCTCCACTCTCTGCCCTGTTTCTCTGCCTTTCAAATATATAAACAAATCTTTTTAAAGTGAATAAAAAAAAAAAGCAAAATGGCAGAAATTATATAGCAATGCTCCCCCTGAAAGTATTCAATGTAAAATTTTGAACAGTGATGATAAAAGCAAATACTCGGGCCGGCACCGCGGCTCACTAGGCTAAAATCCTCCGCCTAGCGGCACCGGCACACCAGGTTCTAGTCCTGATCGGGGCACCAGATTCTGTCCCGGTTGCCCCTCTTCCAGGCCAGCTCTCTGCTGTGGCCAGGGAGTGCAGTGGAGGATGGCCCAAGTGCTTGGGTCCTGCACCCCATGGGAGACTAGGAGAAGCACCTGGCTCCTCCCATCGGATCAGCGCAGTGCGCCGGCCACAGCGCACTGGCTGCGGTGGCCATTGGAGGGTGAATCAACGGCAAAGGAAGACCTTTCTCTCTGTCTCTCTCTTTCACTGTCAAAAAGAAAAAAGCAAATACTCAGTTGCTACCTAGTTTGCCTGGATTAGCTGAGTCTGCATCCTGTTCAGACCTGATAGAGTAAGACAGAAGTTGCACCTTCCCCGTGTTATTTTCTGACTGAAGTACATTATATTGACTGTCTTTCTAATGTATTCACAACTTTTCATAGTTTTCAAAATTTTTGAATGTATGTAATTCTTCCCAAATTTGTTACTATTTATTTTGCTTTTTGCTGTTGTGAATGAGATTTTTCTCTATTATATTCTGCTAAATTTGTTTCTATGTATTTTGCTTTTTTGTTACTGTGAATGAGATTTTTCTACTGTATTTTTGAGATTAATGATATCAAAGAAAAAATGATTTTTTTTTTCTTTCTTTAGTTCTAGATGGATCTCTTGGACAATTTTAAGAATACAAATTTAATATCCATAGCAATATTTTTCAAGCTTACAGAGTTTATTTTTGCCTCATAATTGCTAACCCTCCCCAGAAAACTGTTAAATAACAGATCATAGACTGAGAGTTATACATATTAAGTTTTCACATAAGATCAAAACTTGTTATTATATGAAGAAGTATGCTCTAATGAAGAATGAATATTTAATGAGGAATGAATGCTCAATACTATTAAATTTCTTTTAAGCATCCATTTTGCTATTCTGTGGCTTTTCTCCTTTAATCTTTGGATATGTTAAATTATTCAATAATTTTCCTATATCTGAACTTTCTCCAAATCATATTTGCTTGTAGTATGGTTCTTCTCATATGTTGCTATTATTCTCTTTTCTAAATTACACAGATTTCTTCATAAGATATTGGTGGCAGTTTTCGTCTTTGTGTCATTTTCTCAAATTTTAGAACCATCCTCTTGGTAATCTTGTAATCTTCCCATATTCTCTCTATGCTCTTAAAGAGCTTAAATAATGAAAACACTGGGGCAGGCATTGTGGCATAGCAGATACAGCCACCACCTGCAATGCCAACATCCCATTTGGGCAATGGTTTAAGACCTGGCTGCTCCACTTTGGATCCAGTTCCCTGCTAATGCACCTGGGAAAGCAGCAGAAGATGGCCCAAGTGCTTGGGCCCCTGCACCCACATGGGAGACCTGGAAGAAGCTCCTGGCTCCTGGCTTTGTCCTGGCCTAACCTTGGCTGTTGCAGCCATTTGAGGAGTAAACCAAGGGATGGAAGATCTGTCTCTCTGCGTTTCTCTCTTTCATTCTATAACTCTGCCTTTAACTCTTTAACTCTGTAACTCTGCCAAAGAAATAAATGAATCTGAAAGAAAGAAAGAAAGAAAGAAAGAAAGAAAGAAAGAAAGAAAGAAAGAAAGAAAGAAAGAAAGAAAGAAATTGTTTCTTGAATTCTTGAATATTTGGAAGAACTTTTCCATAAAACTTTCTATGTATGGGTGCACTTTGAGGATAATTCTTTAAACATTTTCCAGTGTATTTTGTGGATTCATTCATGTTTTCCACCTCATATTTAGGAATTTTGCAGCTCCTTATTTTCTTACAAAATCTCTCATTTTCTCAAGCTATTCAAATTTCTCATTCCAGAATTTTCTAAAGTTTTCTCACTTTAGAAGAGAACATTCACTTTGCTAATGGCCATTGTCCAAATACCGACGGAGTCCATGGTCACAGGCATCCATAGCCTTGGCAGCCCATGGCAAAAGCCTTGGATGATCACATAAAAAAAAAAGAGTGTTAATTGTTAAAGGAACAAAAGTAGTTACTGTGCACTTGCTCCCTGGGTAAGACCTCTGTCCCTATTGAATTGTAATATGAGAATCAACTGCAAATTCTCTCCCCAAACTGTACTCTATATGTTGTGTGCCGGAATGGGTGCAAATTGTTGAAGTCTATGATTAGCACAGAGTTGGTCCTCTGTATATAAAGTCATACTAAAAATGATCCACAATGAAGAAGGAGATGGGAGAGGGAATGAGAGGTGGGATGGGAGCGGGGGGTGGGGGGGGTGGAGGGGAGAAGAACCACTATGTTCCTAAAGTTATATCTATGTAAAAATGTATTCATTAAATAAAAATTTTTAAAAAGAAAGAAAAAAAATTGTGTTCTACATAAAGTTGCAATCAGCCAATCTGAGAATGTAGAAAATTCTGTGGACATATAACTACATTTCTGTAACAAATGCCAAGTGGAAGAGAGGATGGGGGTAGATGTTTCAGACTTGGAGACTGAAACAATGTATTAACTGCTTGTGTATTCATTTGAACAAAGGGATTGTTAAAAACAAGTGGACATGACCAGGTAAAGTTGAACACAGACTAGGTCATAAACATTATTAAAAAATTATCATTAATTTTGTTCAATGTATAGATATCATGGTTAAGACACAAATTTTGCAAGTCTTAATTTGTTTGCCATAGGTACAAAGGTATTTATGGGTAAACTGCTATATTGCATGGGTAATTATGTAGTTAACTGACAGGTGCTTCTTGAACTATCCAAAAGTATGTGAGACATCTAAAATGTTTCCCTCTGTATTTATGGTTTCCCTGTTTTCCCCAGATTGATCTTCTAAGATGTTTATATTTTGTTGTGCTTTTAGAGAAAAAAGCTTTTGAATTTATTTACTAATTATCCTGCTTTAAAAGTATTTCAAGACTTCATCTAAAAGTTAATCCGTTCTGATGGTATTATTCAGGCTAATGTTGTTTTTCTAGTTGCTGGAGTTGGACGTTTAATTCATACCTGTTCCCTTTTTGGTTAGACTCATGCATTTGAGGTATGGACTTCCTTTGAGGACTGTGTGTCTGGGAAGGTTTGACAGGCTCCCATTCTTTTGTAGGAGGATCCGGTGTCTATTTTGCATTGGTGAGAAACATACATCTTACTCTGCTTTCCCAAATGGCAGGGCCTGGACAGTTACAAACTACATTTCCCAGATTCCCTAGCAGATGGAGTTTTCAGTGACACTGAGATTTAGCCAACCACACGCATCCATGCAAGGTTTGGAAGGCAGAGGAAGGGCGGAGGCAGAACTCATGCTGTCTTTGCTGGCAGATACAGCTGGAAGCTGCCCACCTCTCTGCAGCTCAATCAGCTGAGTTCCCAGTACCACGCGCTACTTCTGTGGGTGTCTTAAGGCAGGCAGAGGGCACCATATTACTGGTGCAGAGGCTGTGGCTCTGGAACTCAGAGCAGTAAGTA